>NW_027531995.1:1833217-1877438 GCF_008692635.1 Crocuta crocuta
TGTTTATTAAAAAAAAAAAAAAAAAAAAAAAAGCAAAAAACAAAATCCTTTCCCTCATGCCCATGAGTTGATGTTCACAACTTCTTTGTCTCTTTGTGCACACCCATCACATTTGTAAGCTTTCTGATCTTAATAAATATCGGACAAGGACCCTTATTCTGGGCTCTTGTCTTTTTCTGGACATTAGCCATCTCTTGCTCTAATCCTGGATCCTGCTCTCTTGCTAAGACAAGAGATAACTTTAGACCCAGAGTCTATGACAGCGATAGGTTATATTTTTTGGCACAAGAGGAAAGTAAAGCAATGCAAAGTTTAAGGATTTGTTTGAGACTCAGAATGACAGGGCTAGAATATGAATTATAATAAAATCTTGACATCTTCCAATAGTCCATGGATTTTATATTCTAATCCATAGATCAGCAAGGTGACTAGGGTCAAATTTATACCCTCCTTTTGAATTATGAAAACTTAACATGGAAAAGATCTTTTATTATTGATATCTTCTTACTGACATAAAACCTACAAAACATTCTATTTCAAAAGTACATTATCTTATTTCATACACATACATTTAAAGGCTAGTCTAAGAGTAATTTCCCACTTGTCCTGGGCAATCTAAGTATGCTCATTATTTAACAATTATTTTGGAGACATTTTTAAAAGTATTAATAGAGTTCATATACTACCATATTAAGCTTGGGGAAGTTTGTCCACAGTTCTGAATCTATAATGGCTTGACTGAATTCAGATTTGTCTTTAAAATGTGAATTTTAAGGTAGGTAAAACAGTCATGATATGACTAGCTATGATTATAATCTTTATGTCAGTTGATTAGGGAAACTCCAAAGAAAGACAAATTTAAAATACAGCCAAATCATTTGGCTGACAATATACCATCTTACATATATAAACCTTTATTCAGTACAAACTTTTGAGCATATCCAAGCACCAAGTAATACCTGTAACTGAACACCATTTTCCTAATCAGATTCTCATCTGTATGGGGAATGCAGCTATTGGTTCAAAAAGTTCAACTGACCTCAACTTGGATCTATTCATAGATTGCCTTAGATTTGAAAGTGTATGGTTAGCTATTGAGCCATCTGCATCCTTTGGGTCTACTATGTAGGGCAAACTATCTTAAAAAGATAGACTTTATTATTTGATTTATGGCACTTTTTCCGCTAAAAGGCAATAACTCAATCTCAATGGTTTTCATGATATTTCATCACATCTAAATTAGAAAGTGTCAACTATCAAAAATGAATATGGGGTAAGAAGGAAGACAAGAAACAGCTATGACATATACACAATAGTTATGTATTTGCAAAGAGAAAGAAGGAGAAAAAGAGGGAGGGAGGGAGGAAGGGAAAGAAAAATAAAGGGAGATAGAACATCTCTTGAAATAATGTAACTATACTATTTAGATGACCTAATTAATATAAATATAAAAAGTGTTCGTCCTATGCTTATAAAACTGTTCATTGACAATTTGGACACCTTGCAGCTCAGGATTTCCTTAAGTATGTGCTCTAGAAGTATCAACAGAGAAGTAGCTAATAATAATTTTCAACTATTTTTTAAACTGTTAGAGGTTCACATACACATTTTAGGAGGTCATCCTGTCAGCTGAAAATCAATGTTTTCTTGTATCCCCACCAAGTCAAGAAGAATTTTGCCCAATTTTACATCAATGACTTTCCCTCTGAAATGAATAGATATGTATTTCTTTTTTAAATAAATGTGATACAAGGGTGTCAGGTAAGCTCAGTCAGCTGAACGTCTAACTCTTGATTTTGGCTCAGGCCATAATCCCAAAGTCGTGGAATTGAGCCCCACATTGGGCTCTGTGCTGAGCATGGAGCCTGCTTAAGATTCTCTCCTTCTCTCTCTCTCTCCATCCCTCTTACTCCTCCCCCACTCGTGTTCTCTCTAAAATAAAAATTAATAGATACACTCAATGTATGTTCATTGAGTAAGTAATGATCTCTCTCTCTCTCTCTCTCTCTGATATTATAGATCTAGTTATTTCAAGAGATTACATCATTTGCTAATTCATGGCAAATCCAAAATTAGAATCCAGGCCTCTGACTCCATACTCCAACTATAGTTTTAACATTATACATATATAAGAATTTTGATATTGGTTAAAAACATAAGAAAGAAGAATTTAGATATAAGAACATTTCCATTTAGAGAATGAAGACTTTAAAAGTCATTACTTCAACTAGAACTTTCTGGAGCAGAGTATATATAGTGGTTGTGGATTACAGGAGTTGAGTATCTCATCAAGTGCTGCTGTCCCACTTCATGTGTTATTTGGGCATGCAGCCTTTATATATTTTGGTGGGGAGTCCTGGGTTTTAGTAGGGGATCTAAACTCCATTAATATTCTAGAATTCGGTGTGACATGGTGGACCTTTTTTTAGAACCTCAGAAATGGAAAACCTTCCATTTAAGTAAGTAAGGAATGTTACCTTACTTAACATTTCACCTGACACATGAATCCTTCATACATCAACTCCTGCAGACAAGCACCCAGACATAACTGGAACTTCCATTAACAGTCTGTGCTACTTCATGAGGCAGCCTGAGGCAAGAGAAAGAAGACTTTGAAATTAAAACATATAAGTGACGATGATAAATGTTTTTAACTTTTTTGAGCCTTCATTTCCTTAGTTTTTAAAATGTAGATACTAATATCTGCCTTGCATGTTATTATGAAGATCAGACAAAATAAATTATACAAAGGTCTCTCCCACACTAGGAAGTCAAAAATACTCACTTTCCCACAGATACTTTATCAGTAATTTGGGACACTGTATAATACTTTATGTTAATTACACTATAACTTGAGAAAAATGAAAACAAGGATCTATATTTATCAAAAAAGGAAATGACAAAGGGGCACCTGAGTGGCTCAGTCAGTTAAGTAGCTGATTTCAGCTCAGGTCATGGTCTTCATTCAGCCTGGGAGTTCAAGCCCTGTATCAGGCTCTGTGCTGACAGCTCAGAGTCTGGAACCTACTTGGGATTCTGTGTCTCCCTCTCTCTTTGACCCTCCCCTGCTCACACTCTATCTCTCTCTCAAAAATAAAATAAAACGTTAAAAAAATTTTAATGGAAATGACATAAAAACACAAGTTGAGTGAAAAGGAAACTGAATAAAACTGTAATATATTCTCTAAAAGTATAAATTTTTAAGTCATGAAATAGTACTGTATTTTTGTAGATATACGTGTGTGTGCATACATTTACACACATGTTCACAAAAAGTTATATGTAATGATACACACACAAACAATATAAAAACATGAAACAGAAATATACGGACCAAAATAAAGAAACCAGTTATTTCTGGGGAGTTGGGGAGTAAAGGTTAAATATTTTATGAAAAAAATTGTTTCTGTCTAGATGCATCAGTTCCCTAGAGCTACCATAACAATTACCACAAACTTTGTGGCTTAAAACAATAGAAACTATTCTCTCACAATTCTGCAACCCAGAAATTCCAAATTAAGGTTTTGGCAAGACCATGTCCTCTCTGAAGTTTCCAAGGGGAGAATTCTTCCTTGCTTCTTTCTCTCTTCTGGTGCTTGCTTACATCCTTGGCTTTTCCTGATGAGTGGACACACATTTTCAATCTCTGCTTCATCACTACATGATGTTATTCCTGTGTATCTCTGTGTTCAAGTTTCCCTTTTCTCAGAAAGACTTCAGTTATATTAGATTCAGGGTTCACCCTATCCCAGTATGAACTCAAGTTGATTATATCTGCGAAGATTCTACCTACAAGCAATGTCTCATTTGCAAGTTCTAGGTAGATGTGAATGTTGGGAAGGACACTATTCAACCCAGCATTGTCGATATAGTAATTAGACGAGATATTACACAAAGTGTGAAGTACAATTTGATTCCATTTATCAAATTTCTAATTGTTAGGTAATTTTTATTTTTATGCAGATCTATGAAAACAAATGATTTGTTCAAGAATTAATTTCAGGGGTGCCTGGGTGGCTTAGTCAGTTAAGAGTCAGACTTCAGCTCAGGTCATGATCTCATGGTTTGTGAATTCGAGACCCGCGTCAGGCTCTGTGCTGACAGCTAGGAGCCTGGAGCCTGCTTCAGATTCTGTGTCTCCCCCTCTCTCTGCCCCTCTCCTGCTCACACTCTATCTCTCTCTCTCTCTCTCAAAAATAAATAAAAACATAAAAAAATTTAAAAAAAGAATTACTTTCAAACATAGTAAAAAAAATTATTTACCAATTACAAAAGAAATGAGATAAATCCTAACCCCAAATGATAAAGTTACAAAGTAATAATACAAAATAGTTTTTATGTCTAGTATGACATTTCATTACATAAAATTAACTCATTTTAGAAATTCTATAGTCATGGGATGTATGAGGCAGGAATTACAACATACTGAACATCAAGTTTAATTTTCCATTAGTTATGTTGATGATTAAATTATGCTGATGTGAGGGTTAGTGTGCCCTTGAGCCAAAGCTTAACAGTTCACTTGCAGTTTTTTTAAATAGAAACTTTTGAGGAATGGTGATTCTGTCACATTGTAACAGCAGGGATAGGTTTAATTCTATGATTGTCCATAAATATTTAAATGAAAAACATATGGCATCAGTCATCTTTTATAATCCTTAAACTGGGTTATATAATGAAATCTTAGGACATACCATTTATGCGTAAATTGTGAACACTGTAAGTATCAGCATTTAAATTAATATCAGAAGATCAATTGAGTTGGGTAAAGTATATTCTTCATAGTAACCTGTAGTACATCAATCAATGTCACCTGAATTTCTGTACTCAGACTCCCAATAACATATGATTTTCAGTGAGTGGTACTGTGTAAAATACACCTCAAATACTATGATTAGCCCTAGGAGAGAACAAAAAAACGTCTTTTGCAAAGACAAGATGTTATCCTAAGAGTACTTCATGCTTCCTATGTAGAAATAGAAAAATCCATATAAATAGTAAAAGGCCTACATTTTTATCATGAACTATGATACTTATGTTTTGAATACTTAAAGACATACTGGGGCTATAATTCTGATATAAATAGCCTATTCGAAAATGAGAATTTTTTAATTATCTAAAAGGAAGGTGAAGAAGACATCAAAAAGATTGATTCTTTTAAAACCTTATTCTTCTAATCTAAATATATATATACTTTATATATATAACCTCTCAGTTCACAAATCCCTTCTTCGAATCAGGTTGTCAGGACTATAAAACCACACTAACATCAACAGATACATACTGGATTATTCACACTGCCCCTGTGCCCAGCCTGATGTTCTTACTACCATTACCTGAAACTATGGCCTTTGCTTTCTAATTGTTCTCCCTGCTCTTCCTTAATCCACCCTATTCCAAGTTTCAGATTACTCTGCCTATAACATAGCTTCACTCATGCCACTCCTCTGAGGGAATAGCTTCACATAGTAGTACCATTGCATGCAAATCATCATCACCCTGCCCCAACCCATGGGAAACGTGACTCCAGCTGCTTTCTCCAGGCTTATTTCCTACATTTTCCCTTCAAAATCCTACCCTTAAGACAATCAAAAGATGCCTGGGTGGTTCAGTCGGTTGAGTGGCCAACTCCTGATTTTAGATCAAAGTCATGATCCCTGGGTCATGGGATTGAGCCCCGCATTGGGCTCTCCACTGAGCATGGAGCCTGCTTAAAATTCTCTCTCTCCCCCTCCAAACCCTCCCCCAACTCAATCATACTCACATAAATAAATAACAGTCAAGATTCTTCACCATTGCCTGGAACTACTCTTTCTACTCTGTCTCTGCTCAGATTATTCTGTTTGAGATGACCCTTTCCAATTCTAACCTTTTCAGATCCATTCAAATGTCCTTTCCTCCCTGAAGCTTCTCTGATTCAACCGCCTTCTTCATGACCCCCTTCCATTACTAGGTATATCTGTGACAGCGTGCACACTTCCTGGTTTATCTTTGATCTATTTGCTTTATCCTTTTCCCTTCCTGATCTTGTTTGCATAGTCTTTCAGAGGAAGAATCATGCTTTTCATATATGAATGACCCCTAGCAACTAGCATAATACCTTTATGGATTAAGTCAAATCAATTTTTAATGTGAATAAAGAATCTTTATCTTCTTTATATTCAGGGTTTTCTTTGGCAGGTATTGCTGTAGTTCTAAAACACAAAGAGCTCCTGGGTGGCTCAGTCAGTTAAGTGTCTGGCTCCTGATTTCAGCTCAGGTCCTGATCTCATAGTTTGTGAGATTGAGCCCCACATTGGGCTCTGCACTGACAGCTTGGAACCTACTTGGGATATTCTCTCTTTCTCTCTCTTGCTAGCATACAGGCACACACACACCTATGCACTCTCTCTCAAAATAAACAAACTTCAACTCAAAATGAAGATGATATTTGGAAATTTTTAGAATTTTTAAGTTTCTTTGGTTGTTGTCCTTACAAATTGACTTTCTTTAGACAACATTCTTAGGAAGATGATATAAAAAAGAAGAGTGATCAATCTTTCTCCCATTGCTTATTTGTGAGGCAGAGAGAAGACTCTAAAATAAACCCAGAGCTATTAAAATGCCTTTAAAGGGTATTGGAATGTTTTAAAACAGTCCCCATAAAACAAATTTGCCTTTCTTTTCAACTGGCCTTCATTCAAACACTTCTCATTTTGTTGAGCTCTCTTTACAGCAGAGCCTCCTGATGATAGAAAACTCAACTTTACATTTTGCCAGTGGAATTGCTTGACACTGGAATTTTGGCTGGATGTTCCCTTATGAGAAATTCACTTTTAGTATGCATTGTTGAGCATCTTACTGTGTATTTAGATAAAGCTTTTATTGCATGATTTCTTGGTTTTTCTTCTTTATGAAATCCAGAGAGTGTAAATCAGCTCTTTTGACTTGTACATATTAATTAGAGCAGTAGTTAAGAAAGGGCATAAATGAAATCCTTCCTTCCATTAAAATGGAGGTCAAAGTGGCATATTACTACCCCGCAGGGAATTTAACCAAATTTAAAGAAGCAGTGAGCTGTTTGGCATATATTAGGCTCTGGAGAATAACTAAACTCCCATAAACTTTCTGGGGAAAAACCATACTGTATAATAAGGAATGCAGAATGAAAAAGCTCTCAGATTTTAAACTATTAGATCATGTCATAATGTTTGCCACTGTTCCTCATAAAAATGCTTATTCATTAAAAAAGAATTTCTTTCCTATTGCATCTTATAATACTCATTTGTTTTGAGGACTTAAAAATTTTTTTGTTTTGCTTTGTTTTGGCATTTAGGTACACTGGTTTCCTCTATTAGATATTGATGTCTGTCTGTTTTAATTTTACCCGCACTTAATCATTGTATAAGAACTATAAAATGTAATATTCTGTCACCTAGATCTCTTCAGACTAAAATATGAAAGAACTTTTACCTTGCATTTATCGACGTCTTATATAGAAACATTCACGGCATTTGATGAGCATTTATAATGAAGCTAAGAGAGACATCAATCCATACAGTATCAAAGGTAGGATCAAAAATACCACAGAGGCTCAAATGATACTCAAATTCTAACAGGGTAAAGATCGATTAAAAGTCCTTCATTTAAGTCTTTAAAAATTAATGGGCAATTATGGAAGAGGGCATGTATATTGAAAGTAATTCAAAGATGTACCAAATGAATAAAAATAATCTCCAAGCTATTCTAAGCCTGTTAAGTGATAAGGAAATAAATCCCCTGTCAAGACTGACATGGCTAAAGTAACAAGGAGTGTAGCTGCCCAGAACACACATATGAGGTCTCCAGCCTCATATCATTGAGTCACCACATCACCACCCAAGGGACTGGGGAGTATTAATGGACTCTAATCTCAAAATGTGAAGTAATTACAAAAAAAGATGTTCTTTTAAATCAAATTAACAGAACTATAATGTCCAGCACTAAAGAGAACATTCTCTATGGGTCATACCCCAAATGGAGGTTTCCATAGTTCTAGATACCATCTCTGGACTACCAACTCAATAAAGCAGCTTCAGCTTAACATCCTTTGTTTCACTTTTCCCAGTCCCTCACTGTTCCTTGAGCTCACTTCTGAAAAGAAGCATCAGTACCTATGTCCTTGCCTCACATTTCCTTTTGAGAAGAAACATGCTAAGATAAATAATAAAATTTCTTATCTCAGGTGTTCCAAAGAATACACTCAGGAAAACCAGGAGCTAAATGCACTCCTTCCAACATGAAATATAATCCAAAATCCCTATTTTGATCTCCTATAAGAAAATGTGAGGCAGCAATGTGACTCATATAGCCTGGTCCCCAGATATCTTGTCATGCTCACATCCTATCTCTTTCCTTTCCACTGTCTTCACTCCAGGACTGCTGTTTTTACTTTTTAAACACTCGAAGACGTCCCTGTCCCTGAGCTTTTGTTCTTGCTATTCCCTCTACCAGGAACAGATATTTGCCCAGATACTGGCATGACTCACTTTCTCATTTCATTCCTATCTTCATCTAACTGTCGCCTCAGCAGAAATACCACCCACAGTCCCTAAAATAACACCTCTAGTCACTTTCTTTCATGCGGCTCTACTTTTCTTCAAAGCACTTATCTCTATATGAAAGCACTTTGCACTTATGTGTTTATTGGTTCTCTCTTGCTTACAAGAAAGCTTCACACAGGCAGACTTTGTTCATTGCCATGTTCTTAAGACCTGGGAAATCTATGTACCTTTGAAAATGAGTGTGTTCCTTATCATCTTCATTTTTTTCATTTTGTTATACAGCCATGAAAATGCAATCTCAAACTAGAGTTTGGAAAACATTGTTCCGTAGTAATTTTCTCAGCATTATATAATGCCTGCACTCATTCTGTTTTTCCTTTGCCTCTTTTTGCTTTTCCTCCTCACAATCATTTTGAGAATTCTTCCTCTTCAACATCAGATTTGATCTTACCCTCCACAAAACCTTGTTAATGGTCCATATCATCAGGGTGGAGTCTCTGTCCTGTGGTTCTTTGATCTGTATTCTGTGCTCCCTTGACTGAAAACATGTCATGTTGGGACATGATCCTTGTACCATTGTACCACCTGACTGAGTTCCTTGAGGGGAAGAACTCTGTCCTCTGACACTCACTGTATCTTTAATACCTAGAGCAGAGCCTCTCTCAAAACTTTTATACCACTGCCAGCCTAGTCTGATGCACTGTGTTGTTGAGAACAGTTTTCCTTTCTATTTGTTCAAGTTTTTAAATTCCAGGTAGTTAACATGCAGTGTAATATTAGTTTCAGGTGTACAATATAGTGATTCAACAGTTTCATGCAACACTGGGTGCTCATCGCAACAAGGGCACTCCTAATCCCCATCACCCATTTAGTCTATTTCCCTATCCATTTCCTTTCTGCTAACCATCATAGGTAAGAGTCAATCCTTTGGTTTGTGTTTTTGTTCCCCTTTGCTCATTTGTCTTGCTTCTTAAATTCTACATATGAATGAAGTCATATAGTATATGTCTTTTTCTGACTTACTTCACTTAGCATACTCTCTAGCTCCATTCATGTCACTGTAAGCAGCAAGATATTATTCCTGTATATGGCTGAGTAATATTCCATTGTACATGTATGCCACTTCTTTATCCATTCATCAGTAGATGTACATTTGAAATGTTTCCATAATTCAGCTACTGTTTATAGAAGATATAATGCTGCTATAAACATCAGGGTACATGTACCCCTTTGAATTAGTATTTCTGTATTATTTGGGTAAACACCTGGTAGTGCAATAGCTGGATCATGAGGTAGTTCTATTTTTAACTTTCTGAGGAAACTTCATACTGGTTTCCAGAGTGGCTACATGAGTTTGCTTCCCCACCAACAGTGCAAGAGAGGATGGGCTTGGTATAATCAAGTTAGGTAGCTGGTGTTGGTGTTGGGTTGCTTCCAACAGGCAGCTCTGTATTTATACTGAGAGGTAGTAGGGGGCATATGGCACCAGCCAGTAGAGGTGTCTCCTTGCGTACTACCTCTCAGGGACTATCTATGAGAAGAGTGAATAATGTCCCCACTATGTGCCACAGGTGTTCTTCAGACTGCTGTATCCATACTGTCTACCCCCAGGTTGTTTGCCTGCCTACTCACCGGGAGGAGCAGAGCAGGGCCCTCTGGGCTCTATCCTAGCCAACCCTGCTGACCTTTAAAACTCCAGGTGTTAAGTCCCACTGGTTTCAACAACTCAGGAAATTTAGCCCCTCTCATTTTCTAAGACAATGGTTTTGGGGAAACGTTCTTCTTGTGCTTTCCCCTGTGTGCTCTTCTCTCTCTTGCCCTTCTCCACGACCACAGTTCCCTCCCCTCTGTAGCACCCTTGATCCATTTCTCCCCTAAACCACATCTCTACACTTTCTACCTTCTTTATTATGGCCTCTTCTCTCCCTTTAGTTGTAGAGTTTGTTTTGTCAGTCTTCAGGTCTATTTCTGGGGTATTTAAGGTGATTTGATAGTTATCTAGTTGTGTTTGTGGGACAAGAAGAGCCTAGGGTCATCCTGCACCACTGTCATCTGCCTCCTGAAGCTGCTGTTTTGTCTTTCTTATAAGAATCTCTTATTTCTCTGTCAAATGTGGTTTGTCCCACAGGCCCTTTAATGGTGCAATCTTTTTTTTTCCCTTATGTTTTAATGGCTCGAGTACAATGAACCATAAATAATATAGTATATTATTGGACAGCTTTAGCAACATTTTTATATAACTATATCATCTCTGGAGTTTGTTTATACCAGGGATTTCATCACCAACCCAGAGAAGCTCACACCTTTAGGACATAGAGACCCATCTACTTAGCTCACTGTAGCCAGTGTGATCTTTTATAAACGTGAATCCGATCAGGTCACACACTCCTACTTGCTATCCTGCTTCCCCTCACAGCCTTTGCCAGTGCAATTCCCTTTTCTGAAATTCCCTCTCTTCCCGTGCCCACTCCCATCACACATATCTACTCATCTTTCAATCTCACATAAACCCTCTATTCTCTGTGACTATTATCTCTGTATTATGGGCATTTATAGCACCAAACACCTCTCCTCCCAGCATTTTTCTCATTTGTAATTTCACTTTGATCATATTATAAATGTCTGTTTCTCCCCAAAGAGTAAGCTCTGAGAGGAAAGAGGCTGTAGTTTTTATTCAGTTAGCATGGTGTTGGATACAATAGATAGTCAATAAGTATTCATAGGGTAAATGAATGAATGCATGAACAAAAGTCCTTATAATCTAACCAAGTTCCCAGTGCACAATAAAAGGATTGCTATGGAAAAAGAGATCACTTTTCAGTTGTCTCCAGAGGATTTTGGTTTGTAAAGGAGACTTAAATTCTTACAGAGTTAAAAAAGTTGTAGTTTTTTGAACCTGATCATTTTTAGAACGCTAGCCTAGGCTGTAAGTCAAAGGGAGAAAGCTTTATGCTCACAAACCCCAAGGGGTTAAGGGCATGATCCAGGGAACCTAGAGGAAACGTCTGCCACTGAAGCATGAAAAACCTGGTGTAAAAGGACTTTCAATTCTGGTCCACTTGTTAGGAATTCTAAGTTTTACAGTCCTTGATCCTCTCTATATCAGATTACTTTGTAACTCAATTGTTTCCTCACCTCAAAAGGACATGATTTTACTTTTTTTTTGATTCAGGTGTTGAGTGAACTGAAAGACAGAGAATAAAGGGATTAATTAAAGTAAGATAGCAATGGTCAAGTTTGCTCTCTGCTGAGTGTATCTCCCTCATCTTAAATCTTCTTAAACCACATGCAATTAATTCAAAAGCCTGAGGGCACTTGCATGGAAAGGATAATGGGGTGAGACTTTAAATGATATAAAGTTCTTAATGTGAAGTTTCTCTGCTTTATTGGTTTATGTTAACACCTTACTGATTAATCTTGTGATGACTGAAGCTGTTTCTATTCACGGATATCAAATTGACTAAATCTATTTTATTTTTGGACATTTTAAATTCTTAGTCACCAAGCAATTGATTGAATTGACTGTACTGTAATATAAATCTTAAAACTGCAGAAAGTACCAGATTGGTCATTGTATAATTCAATGGATATTGCAGACATAACTAGTCTCTATGATATTTCCAAATATTTTTAAAGAAGCAGATGTAGACATGATACGTATGCAGCCATAGAAGACTAATTTGTAAATTACCTCCATGTACAATGGTTAAGAGACTGATTTGCAAATTGTAGCACATCTATACAAGTGTTGGTCTGATGCAACTTTTAAAATACTGTTTTCAGAGATAAGTTAATGACATGGGAAATGTTCACATAATGTTAAAGGAAAAGGCAGGTGACAAAACTATAGAGAGAGTATAATCTAACAATGTTGGGATATATGTATAAAGAAGTAATTAAGAAGGGCATGTAGGTAGGAGAGAAAGAGAAGGGAGGAAGGAGGAGGAAAAGGGGCAAAAATACACCAAAATGTTACCACTGGTTAACTGGATGATGAAATTATAGGCATTTTTTTTCTTTTACCTTCATAGCTTCCCTGTATTTTCAAAAATAGCCTGTATACTACTTTTGTAATCAGAAGAAGTCAGCATTTTAAAAGTTAGTATACATATTCTATGATCTTCCAATGAAGAAAATAATCTTCAGAAAATTCTCATTGTTTGAGTAGGCTAGTTGTAGAGAAGTGGGAAGGAAGCAAAATGGCCACCCAAAGTCTTCTGCCACTACTAAATCATTCACTGACTCTCTCACTCTTACACATGCACACTAACTCACTCACACAACGATGCTCCTATAGGTTTAGTGCCTTGACATCTAAAAGCTGTGCTGGACCAGAGCCACTAACTGTAGAACTCCAACTATGTGTTCTTAGCTGCCAGTAACCTAGAACTGATGCATCATTTGAAGCAGAGTCCTTTCCATTTTTGAGTCTACAGGCTCTGGTAACCAAAGTGCTGTGAGGCCATCATCAACTGTGAATAAAGTAAAGGGGAAAAGGCAACACAGAATGACTCACGCAGGAAGGCCTGTTCTATGATGGAGTCTCCATTTCTAGAAGGATCTCCCTTCCCTTTCCCATTCTCTTTCCCTTCCCTTTTAAAACAAAGACTATCCTCCCCATGTACCAGAGTAGTCAGCCTATATGATGTAGCCTGACACTGTGGACGTTTACACAGATAAGCCTTTCACTCAGCCTCTTCCCAGGACCACAAACACTTTTTGGAGAGCCATGATAAAAGAAAAGTAGAAGTGGTCCTGAAAACATTCTACAGAGCAGGCTATAAGATTGCAGTGTACCGAGTAAAATGAAAATATGGGGCTTCTTCAAAAAACGGGAACAAAGTGCCATTAAAAGTGCGAAAACAAAACTTTTTCCTTACTTCCTTGTCTTTCTCCTGACTTGACATGATATGGATTTTGTTTGTTTGCCATTGGATGTCATTCTAAGTAAAGGAAAAATTAAATTTTTTATTATTAGCATGAATTTTACCATTCTTGTTTGTATTGTGCACTGCCCATTTGCAAACATAGAAGTGCTTAACTCAATTGCAGAATCACCAAAATTATAAAATTCATATTTTGTAGCTTGTACATGTACATACATACATTTTCCTTGGCAGAACAATGAAAATGGTATGTAAGATAATTGTTTAACTCCTTGATATGCACTCATTTTACCAACTCTCTACCTGAAGCTTGCTGAAGAGTAAGGAAGGAAAGGAACTATGGTTTCTCTATCTCCTTTTCCTTCTGTCATCATTTTCAGCATAAGTGGCTGGCTAATACAGGGAAGTAACATGAACAAGAAAGGATTCCAATATAATTTCTTGGACATATATTGGAAAAACACTCTTGGTGTTTATCCTTCACCATTCATGCAAAACACTTCACTTCACACTTCTGGTCAGAGAGAGAGAGAGAGTGAGTGAGAAAGAAGGAGAGGAGGGTATCTTGTACCACTAATTTTCTAACAGCAGCTGGATATCTTATAATTTAACTTAACTCTGATACCATCTGGAGACCCCACAGGTTAAGGGCTCAGTCTTACAAGACTGTCTCTCACCTCTAATTCATATGCCAATCTCAAGATCCAGTTGTTTCCCTTGTTTCTGATTGAGGGCTATAAGTTGTGGTTCTCATGATGTCCTCTTGAGTTCACTAATAAGCTAGAATGGCTCACAGAACTCACGGAAACACTTGTATTTACCAGTTTATTATAAAAGAATATGGTAAAGAATACAGATAAATATCCTGATGTAATGCAAGGTATGAAAGTATCTCAAGCAAAGGGGCTTCTTGTCCCATGGAGTAGGGGTGGGTCCAGGGATGTGTTCAACAACCCAGAAACTCTCCATACCCCACACTAGGGATTTTTATGGAGGCTTCTTCACATAGACACAATCTATCATTATCTCAGACTCTAGCCCTCTCCTCTTTCTGGAGGATGAGATGTCAAGGTGAACATTTCAAGCTTCTACTCATGGATTTGTCTTTCTGGTGACCAGTCCATATCCTGAAGCTATCCAGCAGTCTACCAAGAGACACTACAAAGAAACGCCTATCATCTAGGAAATTTCAAGGGATTTAGAAGCTGTGTCAGGAACTAGGATAAAAAAATAAACATATGAAAGATGCTAAGGGTTTTAAGAGCTTTATGCCAGGAACTGGGGCATACCAACATCCGTATTTCTTTCTTTTCTTTTCTTTTTTCTTTTCTCTCTTCTCTCTCTCTGTCTCTCTCCCTTCCTTCCTTTTTTAGTGAAAACCCTTTCCTTTAATTAATTGTTTTTAAGTTTATTTATTTATTGAGAGACAGAGTTCAAGTGGGAAAATGGCAGAGAGTGAGGGAGAGGGAGAGAATCTCAAGCAGGCTCTGCACCATCCACATGGAGGCTGATGCAGGGCTCAAATTCACAAACCATGAGATCATGACCTGAGCCAAAGTCAGGCACTTAACCAACCTACTGAGCCATCCAGTCGCCCCTGAACATACATTTTACCTATTTCTCATAGGCGTTCATATTTTTTAGCCACTGCCCTCTCCCTGCATTTTAACCACGTTTGGGAAAACATAGCAGAGCAGAGCAGATGGAAAGCATAGCACTCCAGGATGGTTCACCTGCTAACTCAGTTGCAGATGTAATAGGTTTATCTTATACTCATTCTTTGTCCTGCTGGATATCCATACATTGTGCATCTATCAGAATTCTATGCTCATAACGAACACCATAGGCATATGAGGCAGCCAAAAAGGTGAGCTTACATTTTGTGTAATGTCCTCTGCTCACACACATACTTCATTGTCACCAAATTCCACTTACAAAATACAAGTTCAAAGATAAAATTATTAAGAATTTCAAAACACCACCACCAGAGCATTAAATTAAATCTGGGGCCCTTCTGATCACAAGAATCCTGTGGCTACCCTGGTTGCACATCCACGAAACCAGCCCTGACATACTGCTTTGGTTTTTTGGCCGAAGTACTTTGCAGTGTACACAGCAGCTTATAATGGTTACTTATCTAATTAATGAAAGCAAAATTCTCCAGATCCAGGGGCAGAGGAAGACATGTACTCACTGAGTTCTACACAAAAAGAGACTAGGACAGACTCACTGAATAAGAGCTAAGCTCAATAATGTAATATACACATAACATTATATGACTGACTGTTTCACCAAAATCCTGCTTTAAAATTTATGGAGAAAGTCATCAGTGGAGGAGAGATTGGGAAGCAGCAAAGAAGGAAGGATTTGCTCACTGGTTATTTTAGAGGCAGTTCCTGAGATTGACTGGGACGCTAATTGGAGAATCATTAAATGAGAAGGCACAGTCTTACATATATCAAAGGTCTGTTTTCTTTCTGGTTGACGAAACGAACAATTCCAGGAATCATGCTGAACACTGTAATCTGATAATTAAGGAAGGGCTCAGTGGAGCAAGGAAAGGAAACAGGAAAATTAAATTTAGAAAGAAGCTGATGAAGAGCCAGGCACCAGCTGACACAAAATCGTCCGTTGAAAATGTTCTTAAAGAAAAATTGAAAATGCTCTTCATAAATAAGGCTTAGTGGGTGAAAAAAATAAAAAGCTCTTTTGTAAAATAATACTAAGGCTGTTAAGGCAGTGCTTTTCTTAACCAAGCTAGTTAATACTGCTTCTGTCTACTGCTTGCTTCAAAATTAGTGAAGTCAGCCTTATAAAATGATCAAATCAAGTGCAGTTTAAACGAATTATTTATACACCTCTGCCCTCCACATACATAAAGTGACTCTCCTATAAATACATCAGATTAACTAGAAGTTTTTTTGTTAGATATTGATTTGGTATAATTTCCACATCAATTTGCCCAGTTTTGTAGTTCTCCAGCCCCCTTCTAAACTTGAGGTCCTGACCTAAGCCATGGCTTATGGCTTCCTTAAAAAGTCATTTTCACCTGAGCTAGATTCTGTTACCCAGGTCTTCCAGTGTGGTTCAAACTCCAAAATTCACATGTGGAACAATCTCTATTGGCTAAATGGCATCTGCAAATTGGACACCACTATGTATCTCTCACTTTATGTCCATTGCCATCATCACTAGATTACAACTCTGGATTCAGATGACCCAACTCTAAAATTATCCCTAATATTGTTCCTTGGACCACTCAGCTTACATTTCTGAGGTCATTCTGTGTCAACCCATGTGTTTCCTTAACCCTTCAATCCACAAACTAAGAAGGTTATTGCCATATAATATCAGCTTGTTCTTTTGCTGTTGGCACCACAGTGTCAACGTATCAACTTATCTTTAGTCTGTGTTCATCTGAAATACTAAATTAGTTCCAAGGTCTCTGAGTGTGTCATTTCAGGGGTGCCTGGGTGACTCAGTCAATAAAGCATGTGACTCTTGATCTTGGCTTGGGTCATGATCTTGTGGTTCATGGATTTGAGCTGAACTTTGGGCTCTGAGCTGATGGCCCAGAGCCTGCTCGGGATCCTGTCTCACCTTCTCTCTGCCCCTCACCTGCCTGTGCTTGCTCGCATGCTCTCTCTCAAAATAAATAAATTTTTAAAATGTGGCATCTCAACATCTTGTCCCTAACTTAAATCCTAACCTTAGAGTTGGGGAGCGCTGATCTTTCCTATCAATGGTGCATGTGTAGTAATGTCTGTGTTTTTGGCTCCCACCATTATTTGGGAGGACAAAAAGTATAAATACAAGAATCGAGAAGTATTAAGAAGTTTCTTTATTTCAAAAATTGTATCAATCCAGGTGGCAAATCTTTTCAATTTAATTATAATTTAACCAAATTCAACATAAATTATTTTAGTACCAACCAAAGGAGAAATAATGGGTGACTCTCTACACCCATTATCTTTTTTAATAAAGATAAATAAAGCAGTTTATACCCTTGCTAAGTCCAATTGGAAAAAATAACAATAATTTTATCAGTGTAATAGAAACATTTATGAAGTGCTATGAGGATATAGATTGAAGATCATTTTTGGGGGGTTAATCCTTGCCCTTTTCCAGACACTATTTTATTCAAATTATTCCAAAAGCAATATATCAGTTACTATAACTATCAGGACCTTGCCTCTCCCTCAAGCTGTGTTGTGGGTGATAAATATGTTGGAAAAAATTAGAGCAAGATAAGAGGTATCAGGAAAATATTAATATAGTCATTCATGATTTCAAAATTCATAAATCACCAACTCTGTGACAAATACTGTGCAGGATAAAAAGTTCTATCAGGCATAGTTACCTACTTTTTGATGTTAAGAAGTCAAGTTGGGACTTTTGTAATTTAGAGTTTAATAGTAGAAATTTTAATATTTCAAGACTTAATCTATACTCCAAATGCAACAAATTCTTATACAGACCTGACTTACACCATTTTTAATGTTTCATTTATTTCTGAGAGAGAGAGAGAGAGAGACAGAGAGAGACAGAGAGAGACAGAGAGAGAGAGATACAGCGCGAGCAGGGGAGGGTCAGAGAGAGACGGACATGACCTGCGTAGGAGGCTCTAGGCTGTGAGCTAGCTATCGGCACAGAGCCTGATGCAGGGCTCAAATCCACGAACCATGAGATCATGACCTGAGCCGAAGTCAGATGCCTAATCAACTGAGCCACCCAGGCGCCCCCTGACTTACACTTGTTATTCTGATGAGTTGTCTATATTTCTATTTATCCCTCTCATAGGCATTCGACTTCATTTCTACCATATTATTTGTTCTTTAAAGGAAAAGATTAACTGCTTAGAACTATATTTCACAGCACAGCAAAGGAAACAACCCACAAAACTAATAGGCAACCAACAGAATGGGAAAAGATAGTTGCAAATGACATATCAGATAAAGGGTTAATATCCAGAATCTATAAGGAACTCACCAAACTCCACGCCCGAAAAACAAACAACCCAGTGAAGAAATGGGCAGAAGATATGAACAGACACTTCTCCAAAGAGGACATCCAGATGGCCAACAGACACATGAAACGATGCTCAGCATCCCTCCTCATCAGGGAAATACAAATCAAAACCACACTGAGATACCACCTCACGCCAGTCAGAGTGGCTAAAATGAGCAAATCAGAGAACTCTAGATGCTGGCGAGGATGTGGAGAAACGGGCACCCTCCTACACTGTTGGTGGGAATGTAAACTGGTGCAGCCCCTCTGGAAAACAGTGTGGAGGTTCCTCAGGAAACTAACAATAGAACTCCCCTAGGACCCAGCAATAGCACTGCTAGGAATTTACCCAAGGGATACAGAAATGCTGATGCATAGGAGCACATGTACCCCAATGTTCATAGCAGCACTCTCCACAATAGCTAAAACATGGAAAGAGCCTAAGGGTCCATCAACGGACGAATGGATCAAGAAGACGTGGTTTATCTATACCATGGAATACTACACGGCAATGAGAAACAATGAAATCTGGCCATGTGTAGCAACATGGGATGGACCTTGAGGGTGTTATGCTGAGCGAAATAAGTCAGGCAGAGAAGGACAAATATCATATGTTTGCACATATAGGAGGATTAGGAGGAACTTGACAGAGGAACAAGGGGGAGGAAAAGGGGGGAAAGGGTGGGGGAAAGGGAGAGAGGCAAACCATGAGAGACTCTTGAATGCTGAGAAACAAACTGAGGACTAATGGATGTGGGGGGGATGGGGGAGATAGGCATGGAGGAGCGCACTTGTGGGGATGAGCACTAGGTGTTATATGGAAACCAACTTGACAATAAACTATTTGTTAAAAAGTAAATAAATAGAATAATGATCATAAAAAAATAAGAAATTTTAAGAACAAAAAAAATAGAACTATGTTTCACAGAATGGAGTCACAACTACTTCCATCAGAAGGAACCACTTGGATACTTCTAAAAATGCCAAAAATAGGACTCAGAATCTCTGAAGGTGAGATTCTGCAGAAATCTCAGAAATCTGCATTTTTTAATATGCACACGGATTTTTGTGATTAAAACTATAGTTTGAGAACTACCACTCTAGCACATCTCTACCTTATACTCTTTAGGTCATTCCTCTTTTCAAGTAATGTTTTACCTCATGGGCTCATTTTTATTCATAATATAGTGATGAGGCAATTTCAATAGATAGAAGAATACAATTTTATCCTCAGTGTGGCTACAAGGCCCCACAGATC
This sequence comes from Crocuta crocuta, assembly GCF_008692635.1. Taxonomy (NCBI): domain Eukaryota; kingdom Metazoa; phylum Chordata; class Mammalia; order Carnivora; family Hyaenidae; genus Crocuta; species Crocuta crocuta. The sequence goes on from NW_027531995.1 coordinate 1,852,891, forward strand.
TGACCTATGCCTTCCTTTCCCAACTCATCCCTTCTAATATCAGCTGTGCTCCAGCCACAGTTTGTCTTCACTCTTCATTTTGTTAAGCTCCTCTCCAGCCCTTGGTTTTATGCCATACTATGTCTAATGTCTAGAAGATTCTTCTACATTCTTTGCCTAGCTAACTACTTTTCATTCTTCAAAGCTCAAATATCCTTTTCATGGATAGACTTCCTAACTCAAAGTTAATTAGTTCTTGCCTAACATTCTTACTTTATAGAGCTTAGTCCTTTGCTATCAAATAGCTTATCAAATTTGTTATTATACATTGTATGTAGTCTGCTTGATGCATATTTCTCCTGTCACTGCAATCTGCATAAAGGTTAGGACCGTATCTGTTTACTTCACCATGTAGATTATCTCCCAGCACAAGGCCAGACAGAATAGACATCTAATGAATACTTGAATAAATGAGCAAGCAAGTGAATAGTAATTATTTCATAAACATGGAGATTCAAAGAAGAACACTGCATAAATTAAATATGTGAAATATGTAACAAGTTAATATATGGTCAGTTATATGCAAGCCATAAAATGATTGAAGAATTCAGAGGGCAAAGAGATCAACATGTACTGAAGTGGTCAAGAAAGACATAGTAGATGAAGTGGAACTTTACCTGGGCCATAGATAGTAATTGTAATAAACAACTAGGACACGAAAGACAGGTCTCATAGACAAAAGTTCGGAGGTCAAAAACACAGAATGTCTAAGTTAAATTATCTCAAGATTTATTCCACTTCAGCACATTCTGTTTATAGATAAATGTGGTGAGGAATTTTTTTATTTTGATTGATTCTCTTGTCCCTGGAGGAATGGTCCACAGAAGAGCAATATTCTAAATTTCTCAGTGGTTTTATTGATCCCATCACCAATCCCCAAAAATAATAACTCTGTGGGATTCAAAGTACAGAGTGAGGTTAAAAGAACATCAAACTGTGATCAGATATCCAAGCAGACATTATGAAACTTGACAGAGGTGATGTATACTAAATTGTATACTGAAAGAAACCACATTCAACTTAACGTGGAATTAAATCAAAACATGAAGAAGTTGGCTCCTCTAATACAAACTAGGAATCTAGACATCAGTCTCCTCTGCACTTGAGCAACATCATAGTAGCCATTCCACTTTTATTTCTGCTCAATTATTTTCCTATACAAATGCAAACCAAGAAAATACTTCCTATCTAACTTCCTAGTCTACTGAACGGTCTGAACTTGGAGAGATGCAAATATGAAATGGTTCTACATTTTTCCGTTTTGATTGTTGCCAAACATATTTTGAAAGCTCTTCCTTTATATAAAACTGTTATCATTTCCAGGCATTAGAAGAAGCCTCTTGACTTGTCACTATATGCCATTTTCTAAGGCTTATATATTATAGCGAGGTAAGCAATGTGGTCTTGCCCAATCTCTATAAATAGCCAGAACTCTAGAAAAACTATATGAAATAACTGCTTTTAGGTATTGAACACTGTGGCCTCTTAGAGAAGGAAAACAAATGAGTGCCCTTCAACATTGCTGGCCTTTGGCCTGGAGAAACATCATAAACTACAGCACATGGAGGGGAAATCCAAGCAGCACAAGGGGTCTCAGTGAGCTAAAGCATAGACCAAAATTTGGGTTTTGTGAGGCAGGTGCGGTTTCCAGGAAGAGTATAGAGAGGAGTAACTATACAGAGGAAGAACTCTAGAAACCTTTGGCTTTCTTAAGTCTGTTTTTGTATGCTAAACTATCAAGCATAGGATGAAATTCCAAATTCCAAGCAAAGAGCTAATGGAGATCTGGTAAGAACTATTCCCACAGATCGTACTTTTACTGGGAGGCATTCATATACTCATCAGCCAGGGTGGAGAAATCAGTGCAGAAAATAGAGTCTTCAGAGAGTTTACACCTTAGAAGTAAGGCTAAACTAAGTGCAAAGAACACTATCTACCTATCACCTATCCATCCATTCATCCACCCACCTATCTACCTACCCACTCTCTCTACCTGTATATATGTACCCACATACACCATATATATTGTGTGTATACACACACACACACTTTTAAAAAAAACACTAAATTTCATGACATAGCAACAGAAAATATCCAAATTGAACCAGGGAGAAAACGGCTACAAGTAAAATGAATAAAGCCATAGTGACCTGGGGAACAATTTAAAGTGGTCTAACATATGTGGAGAAATACAAAAACGTAAGAGGTGAGAAATTCGAGGACTCAAAATCAAGAAAATGAAAGAAGAAGTAAACCATGCCAAGGCAGGCCATAATCAAATAGAGAAAATCTTTAAAGCAATCATAGGGGGAAAAGTCATTATGTATATATAAAAAAGATAAATATGACTAGTCTTCAAAAATAATGCTAGCCATAAGGAAATAAAACTTCAGAGTGCTAAAAAAAAGTTTTTCTAAAATTTTATGCTGAGGAGGAGGGGGACTATGAGTACAGGGAGGGGAAAGGAGAGGAGGGGGAGGAAAGGAGGACAAGAGGAAGAAGTTAAGAAAAAGCAGCAGCAGCAGGAGAAGGAGGAGGAAGGAGAAAAACAAGAAGTTGTCATATTTAGACAAATGAAAGCTGAAAAATATGTATCACCAGTAGATATGCATTACAAGGAATAGTAAAGAAAGTTCTTTAGGGACAACAAAAATGGTATCAAATGGAAACTGATCTGAATAAACCATGAAGAACTCTGAAGTGATAACTACATGTGTAAATATTAATGGCATCTTATTCCGGCGTTTAACTTCCTTTAAAAGATAATTGATGACGGAATAACAACATATTACAGGATGATAGCATATGTGGAAGTAAAATGTATTACAACAACAGCATAAAAGATGCAAGGGGAATTAGAAGTAAACTCTCTTGAAACTCTTACAGTATATGTGAAATCTTATCATATTTTTAGTAGAATCTCGTAATATAAAGAAGCTTACTGTAAGCCCTACAACAACCGATAAAAAATGAAATGAAGAGAAAACAAATATTATTTTTAATTTAAACTCTATTATATATGAGTTCACATTAAATATAAATGTGGATCAAAAAGCATAATCAAGATATATATCTATCAACAAGAAATGTTCTTTAAACATAAAGATATACATAGCTTAAAAGTAAAAGGATGAACAAAGAAACATTAATCTGCAAAGCTGCAAAACATTAATCATAAGGAGGTGGGAGTGCACATATTAATGTCAGACAAAGTAGATTTCAAGACAAGAAATTATCTAGGAGAGAGAAATTTCTTAATTATAAAAGGAATGACTCATTAATGATGTAATATTAATATGTTGGTACCAGTTTTGAATTATGACATTAACGCTTTTTCCTCAATATCTGTTAGAAATACTAATTTAAAAAACTTAAACACAGGGGCACCTGGGTGGCTTAGTCGGTTAAGCGTCCGACTTTCGGTTAGGTCATGATCTCGCGGTTCGTGGGTTCGAGCCCCGCGTCGGGCTGTGTGCTGACTGCCAGCTCAGAGCCTGGAGCCTATTTTGGAGTCTGTATCTCCCTCTCTCTCTGACCCTCCCCTGCTCACGCTGTCTCTCTCTCTCCTAGAAATAAATAAAAATATTAAAAAAATAAAAATAAAAAAAATAAAAAACTTAAACACAAAGAAAAATTGAATCACACTAACAACTAATTTGATATAATCAATATTCATTTGAACATTGAATCTGATATTTCAAGTGCAAATGGAACTTTTACCAAAATAAATAAATCATGTGTTGGGCCATGAAAGCAGTCTCAATAAATATAAAAATATCAAACTCAAATCAAGTATGTTCTCTAACTGCAACATAATTAAATTAGCAACCTCATTAGTTTTTTAGAGTTTCATGGAATATTGTCAAATATTTTGAAAATTAACACTACTTAAAATTTTTTAATGTCTATTTTTGAAAGAAAGAGAGAGACAGAGAATGAGGAGGGAAGGGCAGAGTGAGAACACTGAATCTGGAGCAGCCTCCAGCCTCTGATTTCTCAACAACAGAGCCCTGATAAGGGGCTTGAACTCATAAACTACAAGATCATCACCTGAACCGAAGTTGAATGCCTGACTGACTGAGTCACCCAGGCACCCCAACAACAGTATTTTAAATAAGGCAAAGATCAGAGGAAAGGTCAAAAAGTATATTATGAAATAATTGAGCAAATGATAATAAAAAATGTAAATAATTGTGAGATACAAATAAAGTAATAGAGGTAAATTTATAGCTTTAAGCATTTATATTAAAAAGTAAATAAGATCTTAAATTAACCTTCAATTGTAAAAAATTTTCAAAAGAGAAAATTAAGGAAATATAAAGTAAATCAGCAAAAGGAAAAAGCAAGATATATTTAATGAAATTAAAGGTGATTCTTTAGAATAATCATTTACATTGATGAAGGTTTAGCTAGATTAACCAAGAAAAAGAAGGAAAGCACAAATGACCTCTGGCAGGAAGAAAAGATAGTATATCACTACAGATTTTTACAGATATTGGAAGTATAATAAGGGAACATTTTGAGTAATTTTATATCAGCTTAGACAAAATGAATTTCTTGAAAGACACAAATTACCAAAAGTGAAACACAAAGATATAGAAAATATGAGTAGCCATGTGTCTATTAAAAACTTGTAAGTATAATTAAAATCTTTCCACAGGGAAATTTCAGGCTCAGATAGCTTCTAAAACTTTTAAAGTAAATACAGTAGCAACTGTTTACAAATTATTTCAAGAAAATAGAAGTGGGGACACTTCTTAAATCATTTCATGAAGTTAAAACCAGACAAGTACCAAACTGGAGCAAACCAGACAAAAGCATTAGGAAAAGAAGCCTAAAAACCAGTTTACTCATGAACAGAAACAAAAAATTCTTAACAAAGTATCAGATAGAGTCCACAATACATATTTAAAAAGATGCCAAGACCAAGTGGCATTTATTTCAGGAATTCAAGGATGTTTTAACAACTGAAAACAAGTGTTCCCCATCTTAGCAGAATAAAAGGGGGAAAATATGATCTCAGTAGATGTACTTATCCATACTGAACACATTTAAATAAATTTCTTACCAAGCCAAGAATAAAAGAAAACTCTTTCAATCTAACACTGGGAATCTATGAAAAACCTGGAGTTAATAGCATACTTAATAGAGAAAGATGATATTTTCCCCAACTTTGAGAGTAAGACAATAGGTCAGCCCTGCCAAAGAGTACAAACTTCCAGTTGTAAGATGAGTAACTTCTGGGGACCTAATGTACAACATGGCGAATAACTAATAGTATTGAATTATATGCTTGCAAGTTGTTAAGATGTTCTCACCACAAAAAGAAATGATAATTATGTGACCTAATGGAACAAACACTAGGGTGGTAATCATTTTGCAATATATAAGTGTATCAAATTAACAGGTTGTATACCTTAAACTTACACAATGTTATATGTAAGTTATATGTGTAAATTACATAGTGTTCCAATGATTTATGTCAATAAAGCTGGGAGAAAAAGTAAGTCTGCTCTTAAAACTTCTAATCAATATACAACTGGAGGTTCTAGCAAATATAATTATACAAGAAGAGAAAAAATAATAAAGCACATGTAACCGAAAGAAGGTATAGTGTCATTATTCTCAGGAAAGAGGATTGTGTGTACAGAAAGAAAAGTACATTTTTAGGTCTCAGTATACATGGTTAAAATGCAAGAATCAATGATATGTCTATACACTGAAAAATAAAATATTTAAAGAGCTCATTCCCAAAATCAGGAAATATTTACAGATCACGTTTTCAATGTCCAAACCTATACACTGGAAATCATAAAACAATGCTGAGAGATATTTTAGAAGAGGTAAATAAATGGAAAGACCTACCAATTTAATGGTTCAGTATTATTAACATTTAATAACGTTGAGGTCAATTTTTCCAAATAAAATGCCAACGGTTTTATAAGAACTAACTATTTGACTACATAATTTAGGTAGAATAAATTAAAAACCAATTTCCTAAAACAGGTAAGAAAGTGTTGAGTATGCCTTTTTGGGGATAGGGATAGTGCTTATAACTTTGGGTAAAGTCTCAAACCAATAACAAAGAGATACACCTATCCATATTTTATAGAAAGCACAAAATTACTGCCAGATATTCCTTCCAGGGTCATTTGAGAGACAAATGTTTTTGAAAACCTCACTCACCATACTATCTAGCCTTTAAACAGAAGACAAAACTAGAGAAATGTTGGCTAGAAGGATACATTAGAATACTAAGTCCTTTCCTAGGAGAAGAGTGCTGTGTTGGGCTGATATCTTCCCAACCCTAAGGTTAGTAGCAGGCTTAAAGAATTCAACTTTATAGAGGTAGATTTTACATATATATAATAAAATGTGCAGTTTGATGAGTTTATATGTATATATAATTTATATATTATAATACACACACACACACACACACACACACACTTCTGTTTTGTTTGGGAACCTGTTCTAGTGATGATCAAGAAGAATCTTCATAATTAGGAGGCATACCTGACATCCCTACAATGTTAACTGTCAGTTCAGGAGCTTGTCCAAGATGGTCAGATCAAGCTGATCCACACAAGTTAAGTTAATCTGGCTAACTAGGGGAGTTTATGAAATTTGCAAACATTCTACGTCAAATCACCTACCCTTAGGCAGCACAGTACTGTGAATCCTCCTAATGAGGAGGAGAATGAGGGACTGTCACTGTGGGTGGGGGGCTATCTAGAGACGGAGGATCTAGACAGCTTTAAGGTGAGATAATGCCAAAGTCGGCATGGCTGGCTAGAATATAGAGTTAGTACAGTGCAGGTCTTCTCAAACATTTTTACAGAAGAATTAAAACTGAGCTCAAAGTAATCATATATAAGCCTAAGAGACCCTTATTTTAAAAATGACTGTGACTATAAAATTATTTAAACTACTTTTGAGAATAAAAATGACACTCCAGGAAGATGTGCCATGTTGTTAATGTGGTTTTGTACACTTCCTGGTACATGACCGGATCTGGCATGAGCACACGTACCCATGCTCATATGTTTAACAAAATTTAGATACAGCAAGAGATGAAACAGAAATTACTTAGCTCACAGGCATTGAAAACTAAGAAATTACTTAGCTCACAGGTTTTGATGAAAGTTAAAGAAGTTTTAGAAAGATTTAGCTAGTAGTAAGGTGGATTAAAAGGAAAAAACCAGGACAAGCGAGATCAACTGGGAAAGCTACTGCCATACTTGATACAAAAAGGGAGAGTCCCTCCACTATTATCCTTGAAAATCTGAAAAGAAGTTTCCCACTGAACTGTTTGGGTACCAAGCAAAGATGCACATATTTTATCGTTAGTTATATGCAAGAGTTGTACCTCATATGCCCTGAAAGTCTGTTTTCACTCCATCATGAAGAGGAACATTCACGGAAGTCTAGAGAAGGATAAATGGAAGTACATGAGCATGAAAAGCTAAGAATTTGACTCTTTTCACCAGTATTTATTTATTTATATATATGTATAATATATACTTTTATTAATAAAAGTTGTACACCTCGATTTAAATTTGAAATAAGGTATTTAGATGAATATAACATAGAATTTTAAATATGTTAACTGTCATCAAACTACCTTGCTCCAAAGCAGAAAACTTAAGGGGCATAATAAAGTATCAAATTAACAAAAACATATGCATTCCTAGGTAACACCATGCATTATTCAGTTTCAAATTGTTAGCTGTCTGCAATCATCAGGTAGCTGGGTTTGGTAGGTTGTGCTCTTTTTGCATAATGCAGCCTGTGTAGAGAGCCACAAAAATACTCCTTAAAGATAAACTGGCAACAGTAAGGGGGACTGTTCACTCATGGGTGATAACTTTCTTAGGAGTGAGTCATCTGTGGAAACCTGAGGTAAATGACAGCTTTTCTAACTTCTCTGATATTTTAGTACATATCATAAAACAGCAATTTGATGACATCATGTGTGCAGCTGGCCCAGCTCCAATGACTGCTTTGGCTCATTGTTTTGGGGAATAGAGTTCTCAATGTGAAAAGATGTTAAAAGCACTTCTGCCTGTGTGGTTTTTCTTATTAATGCCTTTTTTAAAGTTTCTTTTTTAAGCTTTTGTTTTTGTTTTGCATGTTCTGTGGCTGTTTCTCTGCCTTGGGAGGTAACTACTTTCTGAAGGATAACAGGTAGCTGGGGGACAGTGTATTGAAAAGAAAGATCATAAAAATTGTTTAAACTAGACTCTAATCCTGGCTTTCCCAGGATCTACTCCACTGGTTCTCAGACGTTGGTGTGCAACACTGTCACCCAGAAGGAATGTAAAAACAGATTCCTGGGCCTCTTCACCAGAGTCTGACTCAGTACATCTCAAGTAGAACACTTCAAGTTCCCAGGTGATAGTAATGTTACTGGGCAGGGGACCATGCTTTGAGAACCAGTAATTAACTTACTGTGACCATAATGTCACAGAGAAATTTGGGTTCAAATCCTACAATATCTATAAATGTTTTGTTCTCTTTGGGGGTTTGGGTTTTGGCAGGCCCTTCTCCTTTGTAATTCTTTATCTTATAAAACTGGTTATAAGTTTATAAGAGTGACTATTGGATGTGGAGAAATTATGTAAAAGTTCTAAAGAACTCTGTAACTTTCAGCCTTGGAGATGCGACTGGTGATAAACTGTGGATCTTCTGACTCCCCCAGTAATCATGATTGTTATCATTAGTATTATTCCAGAGCTTCTAAGAATGGCATTTGCAATTGGTTGCTTTATTGTTTGTTTTTTTCCCATAAGTGTCAGGAAGTAACCCCCTTAGCTCCATGGATAAAGATTTCAGCCAAGATGGACAAGCCTTAACAGCCTGCCTTGTGCCATAGAGACTGTCATCAAAATGCATTCCCATTTACCCTGTATACAATTTCTACTTCAATAGCCATCATTGTCAAATATCATCTAAATGAAAAAAAAAAAGAATTAAGGATATTAACATATTAATAGGTGTCAAGAAAATGAGTCTAAAAAAATAATTTCAGTCCAGAGTTATACAAAATATAAACCAAGGAAAGAATACCTACATAGGAAAAGCATGTGGATTTGTTTCCTCAGATTCTGAAGGCAAGTAAGCACGTAAAAATAGGAAACTCTGGTAGGATTAAAAATGTAAAGATTTTAAGAAAAACATAGGGAGAGTTAAGGAAAAATTCCTGTGCAGACAAGTTCGCTAGAAACATACTCTACTTGGTATATTTTAAACATAATATGGCTTTATTCTCAGATAAATAAAATAGGTTACAGATTATAAACTTTTAACATTAATAAGGCGATAAAACAGGTGGATGGAGTTAAGTAGGAAGTGAAAAGAAGACCTCTTTACCTTAATCACCATGTTTATAATCTTGGATTATAGAAATCTAAACTATATAAAACTTGATTAAGAGACACATTTTGTTTTATTTGGCTGGGACAAGAAAAGGGTGATTTGTTGAGGCTTGATACTCAACATCAACTGCTTAAAATTGACCCAGGCTTGACATTTGTCCCTCAACATTCCTACTAAGGATTGGTGGTTTGGATTATAGTCTTGAGGTACTGTAAGGTACTTATAAAAATTAATTTATATTATACTTTACTAAGTTTAGCTAAATATTAAACTTAGAAACCTTTTAGAAATACTTTCAATAACCAGAACTGAATCGAAAGAAGATTGTGTTTAATCTGTTATTAACAAGAAAGGAAGTGCATAGAAAGTCATCTAGAGATTTGCTAAAGTTAGACCTCCTGGATGCAGATGTAGAACCTGCCTCCATACATTTTAACTCAAGCCTCAATTTCTCAAGTGGAGTTAACATATTTACTGTGACCTTTAAATTAGATATATTTTTTTGCAAAATTCTTATGCTGTAGGCACATGGTAAGAGGTCAGTAACTATTAGTTGTGTTTTATGCCTGCTAGTAGTTGTTGTCATAATACTGGAGTTGTAGTTAATGCTAGTTTTCTATTGATGCTATAAGAAATTACTACAAACCTGGTGGCTTGAAATGACACCAACTTACTGTCTTATGGTTCTATCTTACCAAGTAGAAAAATATATGTGAGTAGGTCAAAAGCTTAATATGGGTTTTGCAGGGCTAAAATCAAGGTGTTGGCTGAGCTGCATTCCTTTTTGGAGGTTCTGGGCTAAATCTCTTTTCTTACATTTTCCAGCACCTAAAAACAACCCACATTCCCTTGCTCCTAGACATCTTCAAAGGCAACCACACATATCTCTTGACTATTTTTCCTTAGTCACATCTCCCTCTGACCCTTCTGCCTCCCTCCTCCATTTATAAAGACTCATGTGATTTCATTGGGCCCACCATGAAAATTCAGGATAATCCCTTCATCTCATGGTACCTTAACTTAATCACATCTGCAAAGTTCCTTCTAAAAAGTAACATATTTACAGGTTCCAGGGATTAGGGTATGGACATCTCTGGGGCCATTATTCTGCCCACCACAATAAGTTACTCAGTATATGTTACTCATATACTCATCTAGCATTCTTGTTGAGGTTTTTTCAAAGTGAACAGAGAAACAACACAGTTATCTAGACCACTTATATTTCAAATACAACCACAGTAGATGATTCTCACTCCTCACTCCCACTTTTAAAAAATCTGCTGTAGGGCATTTGTTACTTAGAGCAAACATCTACACAGTCCAAACTTATTTATAGTCTCTACTTATATTTTGTAATATGTGGGTTAGTTTCTAAAAAGCTATGTATCCTGTCAAAAATGCAAATTGAACCCTAAATACCAAGGCAGATATTACAAGAAACTACTAAATATCTTTCCTTTGCTTATAAACTTCAATAAAGATATTCTGATTTTAGAAATATTAATTAATCCCACTAACTCTAGATTTACAGAAAGTGCTGACAATCAAGAATATTTCAAAAGACTTACATTTTGATGGGAGTATTATGGTATGTAAGAGGAAGAGATGGATCCTTATGTTTCATGTTTTTCCTATTTATACATTTCTCTACATAGAAATTTATCTATCAGGTATAGCAAAACCACCAAGTAGAAAACTTTATGAGTTCATAGAACATTACACAAAAACAAAAGAACTATTCACAATGGTCAGGTACTATTACATTAAAAAGTATAATTTGTCTGTAACCTGATTATACAAATACATTCTTCTAATTAGGGTAGATTGATGAAATCCAAGTGTTTAGAACAACTACTCAGGAAAAAAATGGTATTCAATTAATGCAAATCACAACTACTTCTATAGTTCTCTGTACTATTGATTCTTCTTTATGTGCAAAGTTGCTCATGAATAACTCATATAAAAGAACAGCAGCATTCATAAATGTGATAGGATATATATCGCAAAAATATTCAGCAATTTACTCAGAGGAAAGCTATTTTATTACTACTTATTTCATAATAATTCTTGGTACTGGACAAAAACAAAACAGAAAAGCACTTTGCTCTTGACAAATGCTTATTTTTATTTCTAAAGTTCACAAAAAAAAATAGATGAGTATTTGAAATTATCCATAATTAAATGATAATCCCTAATCACTCACCATTAAGTAAAACATATGTTAATTAGAGAGTCTAAACTAATTGCAGGTTGTCAAACGCATACATGTAACAAAAATTTCTTATTTTCATAATAGTCTATAATTATATATTTCACAATAGACTAATGGATTTTCAGAAGCCATAACGTGGTGCAGTGCTCACTCTTATTAAACAACATGAAGAATAATTTAGCAAGAGCTATTTTCCTTTTTTATGCTATTAAAAATGAATTAAAGCCAAGTAAATTCCAGGTTTAATAAACCATAAATCAATTTATACTGATAATCTAAAGGAAAAAGAAAGATTGGAGTCATTCTTTTCAGAATGATTTTTTTTAATTTTTTGGTAAGTGTCTGTACAAAGCACATCTTTAATGGAACCCATCTAGTGGGGTTTGTTGGTTGAGATAATAAATCGTTTTAGTAGTAATTTCCCAAAAGACTATGAAAAATAATTCTTGTCTACTCTGTTATATCATATTTTACCCTTGAACAAAATTAACACAAGTGAGAGCTGAATAATGTAAAAGAACAAAGTAACTTCAGCACACTTATATTGTAGATCTTTTTGGCAGGGCTTTCTTTAGCTGTATATCAAATTCTCAAAGCCTGTATACTCCATGGGGCATGTCTATACTAAGCCCAGAAGGCTATGGCATTCAAAATTGATTGTGACAAGATCAATTTATGGAATTAGTATTCACAAATGGCATGGATGCCATTAGTTCTATTGATGACACAAGAATCCCTATTACCTTATAAAACCACAACAGTAATGAATTTAGATTTTCAACATCCTTGTCATTTTTGTCCTGTAACACTGTAAGAATAGTAATAAGAGAAAAATCATACACATACACGTATCATAAATTTTTATCTTTAAAAAATAGAAGTCAGAGACCACCATTCATGTATCAACATTTATTTGGCACTAAGTTTCAGAACCTGGGCAACGCACTTTCACTTGCTACTTTATCCTATCACATCTTTTTATATAGTCTTAAAAGTGGAAAATCTAGGTTATTTGCAAGTTAAACATACCAATATTCCTGTTTTCATGGGAACAGGGTCAAATAATTATGCCATCTTTTTATTTGTTATGATTCTAATAGTTCCTTTCTACCTAGCTCCTTACACATAAATAAAAATAGTCTGTGATTCACCTAAAATTCCCTTATAATAATGTTTGGGTTAATATTTATACTTCTTTTATTGGTTTTAACTACTAATTATTAGAATTATCTTTTCTTTAGGAATAAGAGAAATCAGGGGCACCCAGTTGGCTCAGTAAGTTCAGCAGCCATGATCTTGTGGTTCCTGAGTTTGAGACCACATGGACCCAACTTTGGATCCTCTGGCTCATTCTTTCTCTGCCCCTCCTCAACTCATATCCTCTCTCTCAAAACTAAATATAAACATTTTTAAAAAGAATAAGAAAAATCAGACTTCAGAACAATCAGTTCCTTTGTTTCTAACACTGACTCTGATGATTGAGTCTGTGTTTAATGTAATAATAAAAAAATATTAGATATTTTTCTGATATAAGAAGGGGAGAAGAGTTAAGAAAACAGAGTACAGAGTGATGTTTGCTTTTCATCCTCAGAGTTGACTTCCTGAAAAGAGACAGAAATAACAGGGGTATTTTATGAGACTGAGACCATGAGTTGGGCCTCATGGGTACTGGTGAAGGCTGAAATCATGCTGGATATAGATTTATAGTTAATTTTTATAGTTAATTAAGTGGTATTTATTATAATACTCCCCTCCTCACTCCAAGCTGTTTTTCAATATCTATAGTAAAAACTGTCACTTTTTGTCAACTTCTAAGATGAACCATTCCTTTTTCCATATCATCTGAGAACAACTGAATTGTCCTTGGCATTCCTACCCCAACAGAACTTCAAAAGAGGAATAATGTCCTGAAAACACATATATGAAAATAATTCACAGTACCTTGCTGGGCTGAGAAAGCATGTGGGATCCTTGTTGATGGGTCTGAAGATTACAGTTAGGTCATTAGCAAGGACTTCAAACTGCAGGGAGGGACCAGCTGTCATCATGGCTCCCCCTGTAGGACAATGACATTCATTAGAACAGAATGACTGCATTTCCACTCAGCCTTGACAAGCTGTCCTCAGATACCAATCCGACTCCCTCTCTTGTTTATCATTATCAGCAAAAATATCTGATAGTTTATACATCTGTTCAAGTAGAGAAAACTAACAGGAGAGTATGGCTTGTCAAAATGACAATGTACATTGATTCTTCTTATCTTGATGTCTTTGGGAGGACAGCTTATCTCAAATTTACAAAAGAAGGAACTCAGTATCAGTGTTTCTTCATCAATAAATGACAATGACAGGCCTGGTTTATAACTAATTGCCTGTTTCCAGAGCAACATTTAAAATGTAATGCAAAGCATCCACCCACTATAAACTGATGGGAAACTGCTTCTGCTTTTGAATAAATAAAGGTACATTATTTAGAAAGGATAAAAGACAAAATCATTGCTATTACAACAGCATAAAAATATACACAATTTTAAGTAACGATTATTAAAAGTGACCATAAACCTAAGTACTAAAGTGTAAGTTTGTAATGTGTATATTTACACAAGTAAATGTATAATATGTGAACTACAAATAATACAAAGATGTATTTTATACATAAAGGAACATTTTCACTAAGATATATGGCTGAATTTATGACTAATTACCTGGAAAATGCAAATTGAAAGCACAATGAGATATCACCTTACACTTGTTAGAATGACTGTCATTGAAAAGACAAGACATAAATGTTGGTGAAGATGTGGAGAAAACAGAATTAGGGTACACTGTTGGTGGGAATTTGAATTGGTACAGCCATTATGGAAAACAATATGGAGCTTCCTTAAAAAAATTACTCATAGAGACTCTTGAATGCCGAAAACAAACTGAGGGCAGACGGGGTGGGGGGGAGGGGGTGATGGGCACGGAGGAGGGCACTTATGGGGATGAACACTGGGTGTTATATGAAAACCAACTTGACAATAAACTATTAAAAAAAAGAATTATCTTATGATCCAGAAGTCCTACTTCTAGAGGATTTATCCAAACAGTTGAAGTCAGAATGTCTGCATTCTCATGTTCCTTTCAGCGTTATTCACAATAGCCACAACATGGAAACAGACTGTGTGCCCACTGATGGATAACTGAATAAAGAAAATGTAATATATGCATACAATGGAATATTATTCAGCCCTGAAAAAGGAGAAAATCTTACCATTAACAAAATATGGATGGTTCTGACTTTATCCTAAGCGAAATAAGACAGAAAGACACATACTTTATAATTTCACTTACATGTGAATATAAATAGTCAAATTCATAGCAAAGAGTAGAATAGTGGTTGTTTAGGGGAAGAGGAAATGAGAGGATGATGGCCAAAGTGTATAAAATTTCAACTATATAAGATAAATAAGTACTAAAGATCTGCTATATTGCATAGTGCCTATAATTAACAATTCTATAGTGTGTAGTTAAAAGTTGCTAAGGTGGTAAATCTTAAGTGTCCATATCAAAAAAATAATAACAATAATAATAATAGAGTTTGGAAGAAACTGTGGGAGGTGGTGGATAGGTTATGATCTTGATGGTGGTAATAATTCTATGGTGGTGATAATTCCAAAGTCATTGAGATATATACATTAAATCATGCACAGCTTTGCACACGTCAATCATATTTTAATAATGTGGTTTATATAATTATAATGAAAGTAATCCATATGCTTTCCCTCTCATGCTCTTAACTTTTTATCTTTATTTTTAAATCTATAATGGTTAGGATAGTATCATATTTTTGACCAAATATCAAAAACTTCCAGATAAGTATTTATTAATAAAGTATGACTGATCAATGAATGAAAGAGGAAGACAAAACTCATCAACTCAATGCAACCACCAGCATCCTACCATTCCATCATATCTCCAACTAAACTGTTCTTCAAAATATAGTGTGAACCTGGAAATAATATGCCTGAAAGAAAAAATATATGTGTAGGTATGTGTGTTTGTATAAATTTATAATTTATAATTAGTTCCCATACCCTTAAAATGAACAACTAAGGAGAATGACCTGGTTGCATTCTTTTAGCACTTCTGGATTTGAGGATTCAATCTTTCAGCTTAGAACCTTGATATAAATAGCTAGTGAGAAATGGTCTACAATTATAGAGCTGTTACTTCTGAGGTTTTACATCCATTCTGATCTTCTCAAGTTTGGTTCCAGGTTGAAATCAATCTGAATTGTTCGACTCAGAGGAATTACCAATTATTTAACCATGGCTAAGCTATATATTTTCTTTGTACCTGTTTTTTTTTTTTAATCTGTAAAGTGGGGATAATAGTATTTACCTCTCAAGTGTTGTTGAGAGTATAAAAGGAGATATTCAATAGAAAGTTCTTGGAAAAATGCCTAGCATATGGTAATTTTTAAATAAGTTTAAAACAAATAGCATTAAATTATAACGGTTAATAAATCTGGTCAAGGCCAGCTCTCCATAACGGACACTATACATCAGCTAAGCCTAATTAGTAAGTTAGGATTCAAAAAGATACCTTACCACTTTCAGTTTGTACAAGCATCCATAAATGATCATCTTGACTTTCTGAAGTCACTAGAACTCAGAGAAACTCTAATATTCTGGTTGTACCTTATGCATACAAATTAACACCTCTGTTTGGATAACTTGTTCCTGAAATGTGTAGTCACAAAAAATATTTAGAACATGTGGGGCTTTGTTGTGATAATTCCCTTTTACATAGCAAGAGTTAGGATAGAAGGAATACATAGCTTATTTGGATAGTGTGATGCATGCTTTGAGTTTCAAATCCTTTGTCTCTACTTCTTAACACAGACCATTGATAAGTGTTTCTAAATTTATGTGCCAGCTAGCCATATAAGAAGAAAGAGTATGTATCTCTGAAAATACTGAATTTACAAACTAGACACCTCTTACCTCAAATAGCTAAAGCAATCCTGAGAGAGAACAAAGCTGCAGGCATCACACTCTCAGATTTCGAACTACATTACATTGTTATAGTAATCTAAATAGTATGGTATTGGCATAAAACCAGACATAAAAATCAATAGAATAGAATAAAGAGTGCAGAAATAAACTCATGCATGTATGGGCAATTAATTTATGACAAACACCTAAGAATGTACACTGAGGAAAACAAATGGTACTGGGAAAATTAGGCATGCAAATGCAAAAGAATAAAAGTAGATCACTGTCTTACACTATACATAAAAATTAATTCAAATGGATTAAAGACTTGAATATAAGGCTTGAAACCATAAAAGTTCTAGAAACAAAAACATAGGGTAAGCTCCTTGACACTGGTCATGGCATTGATTTCTTGGAAGCAAATAACAAAAGAAAAAATAAACAAGATGGGCTATGTCAAACTACAAACTTCTGCATAGCAAAAGAAATCATCAACAAACTAAAAAGAAAACCCACTTCATGAATGAGAGAACAGATTTCTAAATCATGTATCTGATAAGATATTAGTATGTGAAATATATTAAAAACTCAAACAACAGCAAAAAAAATCTTATTTAAAAATGAGCAGAGGACATGAATAGTCATTATTTTAAATGAAGACATACAGATGGCCACTAGGTACTTGAAATTGTGTTCAATATCTCTAATAATCAGAAAAACAAATCAAAACCACAATAAACTATCACCTCACAAGTACTGGAATGGCTAGTCTCAAAAAGAAAAAATCTAAGAAGTGTTGATAAGAATGTAGAGGAAAGGAAAGCCTTGTGTACTATTGATAGAATATATATTGGTACAACCACTATGGAAAATATGGAGGTTTCTCAAAATATTAAAAATATATATACCATATGATCCAGCAATTCTACTTCCGTGTATTTATCTGAAGAAAATGAAAACACTAACAAAAAGATGTATGCACCCTCACGTTCACTGCAGAATTATTTGCAATAGCCAAGATAAGGAAATAACCTCAGTATGCATGGATGAATAAAGAAAATGTGGCATGGCTCGA
Organism: Crocuta crocuta; assembly: GCF_008692635.1. Lineage (NCBI taxonomy): Eukaryota > Metazoa > Chordata > Mammalia > Carnivora > Hyaenidae > Crocuta > Crocuta crocuta. Next base: position 1,870,573 of record NW_027531995.1, read on the forward strand.
ATTCCAACTCAAGATAGCAACATAGGAAGACTGAATAGACCTCCTACACAGAACACACCAAATTGTAACTATTAATAGAACAATTCCTCCCGAAGATGAATTGATGTCTGACTAAACAGCTACTCAACAAACAAAGATAGAGATAATGGTAAGAGAACAGCATGAGTGATGGAGACACATTGCTGTTTAATAAAGTTACTAGCATTTACAGCCATAGCTCTATCCAGCCAACATTCTATCTGCATCCTAGGACGCCATACTTCAAGTTTAGTAGAAGTAGTCATTTCACCTATTCCATAAAAGCAAACAAAGAAAGTCAAGCAAAATGAGGACCCAAGAATATGCTTCAAAAGAACAAGGAAAAAAACTCAGAAAAAGAACTAAATGAAACAGATAATCAATATGTCTGATAAAGAATTTAAAGTAATAGTCATAAAGATGCTCATGAGGCTGGAGAGAAGAATGGAAGAACTCAGTAAGACCTTCAGTGAAGAGATAGAAAATACTGAAAATATCCAGTCAAGTTTGAAGAACACAATAACTGAAATAAAAAACACACTAAAGGAAATCAAGAGTAGAATAATGGATGTAGAAGAATGGATCAGCGACCTGGAACACAGGGTAATGGAAAGCACACAATTTGAAGAGCAAAAAGAGAAAAGAATTTTTTTAAATGACAATGGATGAAAAGAATTTTTTTTAAATGACAATGGATTAAGAGATCTCATGAACAACATCAAGCAAACAAACATTTGCACTATAGGAGTCCTAGAAGAAGAGATAGAAAATGTGTTTGAAGGAATAACTGAAACTTCTCAAACCTAGGGAAGGAAATAGATAACTAAGCCCAAGAAGCAGAGTTCCAAACAAGATGAACCAAAGAGGTTCACACCATGGCACATAATAATTAAAATGTCAAAGATTAAACATAAAGAATCTTAAAAGCAACAGGGGAGAAAGAGAAAGTTTCAAGCGACAACTTACAAGGCTATCAGCTGATTTTTTAACAGAAACTTCGCAGGCCAGAAACAAGTGGCATGATATATTCAACAAAATACAAATTATTTTAAGGTGCCATGGAACATTCTTCAGAATAAATCACATATTAGGTCATTTTAATTACTCCTCAATCCTCCTTTAAGGAGCCTCAATAAACTTGAGAAGATTGAAGTTATACTATGCCTCTTTTCCAACTACAATGGAATGAAACTAGAAGAAAATCACAAGAAAAAAACTATAAAAAAATAGAAACATGTGAAGGCTAAACAACATGATCCTAAACAACCAGTAGGTCAAGAAGCAATCACAGAAGAAATTTAAAAATACACCAAGACAAACGAAAATGAAAACACAATTGTTCAAAATCTTTGGGACACAGCAAAAGCAGTTCTAAGAGGGAAGTGCATAGCAATACAAACCTATCTCAAGGAAGAGAAAACTCAAACAATCTTACCTTATACTTAAAGGCACTAAAAAAGAACAGATACAATCCAAAGTAGAAGGAAATAATAAATATTAGAGAGTATGCCATAGAGAATCTAAATAGAAAAGAAAAAGAAAAAAAGAAAGCAAGAGCTGATTCCTTAAAAAGATAAACAAAATTGATAAACCCTTATCTCATCAAGAAAAAAATATAAAGCACTCAAATAAATAAAATCAGAAATGAGAGGAGAAGTAACAACTGATACCACAGAAATACAAAAATTTACAAGAGAATACTATGAAAAATTATATGCCAATAAACTGGACAATGTAAAAGATATGGATAAATTCCTAGAAACATACAATCTTCCAAACTTAACCAGGAATAAACAGAAAATCTGAACCAGTTACAAATAACAAAATTAAACTGATAAAAACTCCAGGACCAAATGGATGCACAGATGAATTCTATCAGACATTTAAGTAAGAGCTATTATCTATTCTCTTCAAACTATTCCAAAAAATTGAAGAGGAAGGAAAGCTTCCAAATATATTCTACAAGGCCAGCATTACCCTGATACCAAAATCAGACAAAGACAAAGACAGAATGACAGACAGATAGACAGACAGAAAGAGAAACTAACTAACTAACTAACGGCTAATATCCCTGATGAACATAGATGCAAAAATTCTAAACAAAATTTTATCAAACTGCATACAAAAATACCTTTAGAAAAGCATTCATTACAATCAGGTGGGATTTATTCCCAGGATGCAAGATTAGTACAGTATTTGCAAATAAATCAATGTCATACACCATATCAAAAAAATGTAGGATAAAAATCACATGATCTTAATAGATACAGAAAAAGCATTTTACAAGATTCAACACCCACTCATAATAAGAACTATCAACAAAATGGAGTTAGAGGGAATATATCTCTATATAATAAAGGCAATATATGAAAAGCACAGCGAATACCATCCTCATAGGTGAAAAACTGAGAGCTTTTTATCTAAAGTAGGAAAAAGACAAGGATGTCAACAATAGCCACAAGTTTTCAACACAGTACTAGACGTCCTAGCCACAACAATCAGACAATAAAAAGAAAGAAGAGGTATCCATATCGGTAAAGAAGAAGTCAAGCTGTCACTATTTATAGACAATATAATAGTATACACAGAAAATCCTGAAGACCACCAAAAAAATAGAATAAACAATTTCAATAAAGTGGCAGGATACAAAATTAATACCCATAAATCAATAGTGTTTCTCTATACTAAAAATGAAGTCACAAAAAGAGAAATTTTAGGAACAACACCATTTACAATTGTACCAAAAATAATACCTGGAACTAAACTTACCCACAGGTGAAAAACCTATAGTCTAAAAACCATAAAACGCTGATGAAAGAAATTGAAGATGACACAAACAAATGGAAAGATATTTCATGCTCATGGGTTAGAAGAATTAATATTGTCAAAATGCCCATGTTACCAAAAGCAATCTACAGATTCATTGCAATCTTTATCAATATATCAACAGCATTTTCAATAAAATTAGAACAAATAATACTAAAATTTGTATGGAACCACAGAAGACCCCAAATAGCCAAAACAATCCTGATAAAGAACAAAGGTGGAAATACCACAATTATAGATTTAAGGTACACTATGAAGTTATAGTAATCAAAACAGCATGGTGCTGCCACAAAAACAGACATATGTAAATCAATGTAAGAGAACGGATACTCCAAAAATAAACCTACATTATATCATCAATTAATCTATGACAGTGGAGGCAAGAATACACAATGGGAGAAAAGACCATCTTTCAATAAATGGTGCTGGGAAAGATGGACAGCTATATAAAAAAGAATGAAACTGGACTACTTTCTAACACCATGCACAAAAATAAACTCAAAGTGGATTAAAGACCTAAATGTGATCCCTGGACTCCAAAAAATCCTCAAAGAAAGTACAGGCAGTAGTTTCTCTGACATCAGCCTACCAACATTTTTCTAGACGTGTCTTCTAAGGCAAGGCAAAATGAAGCAAAAATAAATTTTGGAACGTCAAAATAAAAAGCTTCTGCAGCATAAAGGGAACAACAAAACTATAGGACATTCTAAATAATGGGAGAAGATATTTGCAAATGGTACATTCAATGAGGAGTTAATATTCCACATATATAAAGAACTGATACAATTCAACACCAAAAAGAAAGTCTGATTTAAAAAATGGGCAGAGGATCTGAATATTTTTCCAAAAAGATAATATGCAGATGACTAACAGATACATGAAATGATGCTCAACATCACTCATCATCAGGAAAATGCAAATCAAAACTACAGTAAGATATCACCTCACACTTGTCAGAGTAGCTAAATTCAAAAGACAACAAACACCTATTAGCAAGGATTGGGAGAAAAGGAACCATCATGTACTACTGGCAGGAATGTAAATTGGTACACCCACTGTAGAGAACAATCTGGAGTTTCTTCAAAAAATTAAAAATAGAAATACCACATGATCCAATAATTCCTACTATTAGGTATTTACCCAAGTGAAATGAAAACACTGACTCAAAAAGATACATGCACCTTTATGTTTATTGCAGCATTATTTACAATAGCCAAGACATGGAAGCAACCTAAGGGTCCATTAATAGATGAATGAATAAAGAAGATGTGGTATATACATAATGGAATATCACACACTCATATAAAACAATGATATTGTGCCATTTGAGACAACATGGATGAACCTAAGATATTAATGCTAATTGAAATAAGTCAGACTAAGATAAATACCACATTATTCATAAATGGAATCTTAAAAAAATGCAAAAAAACACAGATGCACCAAAAAATACAGAAACAAACTTAGGGTTGCCAGAAGGGAGAGGGTAGGGCAAAATAGGTGAAGGATAGAGGGGATAAAGGGCTCTAGTCATAGAATAAGTAAGTCAAAGGACTAAAAAGGAAAGCATAATAAATTCAGACAATAATATTGTAAAAGTAATGACATGGGTCAGATGGTAGCTATACTCATGGTGAACATAGCATAATGTATAAACTGGTCAAATCACTAAGTTGTACACCTGAAACTAATGTAACATTGTGTGTGAACTATACTCATTTTTTAAAAAAGTGGTATACATATGCTTGCCACCTAGCCATGTATATACATGCACAAAATAGAATATCATTCAGCCACAAGAAAGAAGGAAATCTGGCTATTTGTAATGGTATGGACAGACCTTGATGGAATTATGCTAAATATGACAGAAAAGTCATATACCTTGTTATTTCACTTGTATGTGCCATCTAAAAAAAAAAGTCTTTGATCTCAAAGATACAGACAACAGGGGCACTTGGGTGGCTCAGTCAGTTGAGAGTCCGACTTCAGTTTAGGTCATGACTTCATGGTTTGTGGGTTCAAGCCCTGTGTCAGGCTCTATGCTCATAGCTAGCTCAGAGCCTGGAGCCTGCTTTGGATTCTGTGTTTCCCTCTCTCTCTGACCCTCCCCTGCTCACGCTGACTCTCTATCTCTCTCTCAGAAATAAGTAAAACATTAAAAAATTTAAAAAAAGATAGAGACAACAGATTGGTGGTAGGAAGTGGGAAAAATTGATGAAACAGGTCAAAAGCTACAAATTTAGAGTATAAAATAAATGTCATGTAACTATATATGGTAATGGATGTTAACTAGGTTTATTGTGGTGCTCGTTTTGTGACATATACAAACAATATCAAATAAAAAAATAAACAAAAAAAACCCTAGACAGCTCTTCTTCAATCTTCCTTTCAACTCCCACTGAAAGAAAAGACCAAAATTGTTGCCATTTCGGAGTTAAGTAGAAGAGGAAGCAAATAATATAACACAAAGTTCATGTTTAATACCCCCAAACATCAACCCTATTCACCATCTGAGCAGCATGTAAAATCAGACTGGCAAATCAGACTTAAATGAACCAGAGATCTTACCAAGTGTTACAATTTACTAACAATTTCAAGGATAGAGATAAGAGATTCAGACAAAGCAGAAAGATGCCTAGGACATCAAGGATAGTTCTCCTGGTCCTATCTTCCCATGTGAAACATTGGCACAGAATAAGAGATGAAACTTCTACAAGGGAAGTCCACAGTGTTACTTTATATAGCATATGTGTTCCATATTTACATCAAAAAGGTTTTAATTGTGAGACATCTCTATTAAATATGCCAGAGTTACAGCATGTAAATGACATTTCCAGGAAGCCTTGTCTCATACATTTTATTAAATAATTCATTATCAGTAAACCACCACTCTCAGACCTACCAAGCAGAACCCCTCCCCTAGGACAGGTCCCTCAGAGGACTCTGGGTTTTGGATTCCTTTCACTAAAATTTTCTAAGTCTCCCTTTAGTGTCTGGAACTGTCTGGAGTTGACCATTCAAGCAGGGTGCTCTAAGCTCCAACCTGGTCCTACATGGATCCTGGTCACCAGAAACACCTACAACAAAATCTTTGTCTGACTCCAGTGCCTAGAACTGGCTAAGACCTGGAACTTGGCCAGGACTATAACCTATCAGGGTCTTTTTGCTAGAAATGTCTTCTACAAATTTTTAAAGTCCCCCTCCAGTGGCTGGGACTGCCTGGAGCCAGTAGTTCCTACAGGCAGAGTGCCACAGTTGCTAGAATTTCCTTTTTTCTCACCCCCGCCCTTTGGAGCATTCTCTTTCAGATGATGTTTTTGTTGTCCCTCAGACCAACAACTAGGAAGACAGTCATACAAGGAGATTGTTTCCACTGATTGGCATGATATTTCCACTGATTGACATGATGTTTCTTTTATTAAATATCATGAGATCTGGCCACCATAATTGTGCTTACCCAATGATTTTGTGTTACTCCCATTCATGTCAGACATAGGACAAGGTGAGGGCTATGGATTTCTGAAAATCTAGCAATGACCCTTGGACTTCAGCTATTGGTTTGTGCCCTGTGTCAGTTCTAAACTGTCTGTGTCCTGACCATGATTCTGCCTTTCAACTTCAGTCCTCTAGAATGGGGGAGGCAGGGATCCTTTATCCTGTGTACCAAAGTGCTGGCATGCACTTCAGTCACCCTACCCTTTTTGCAGGCTCTAAACCACACATTAGGCCTGAAAAGTTCAAAGGAACACATAGTTGGAAGATGTGTTCTTCTATACTTCCACTATAAAATTCCCAGGAGTTTAATAAATCAGAAATAATTTATTGTTCACATTTTGTACACACTCTATGAATGTCTTGTATTTGTGTTTATCAACAACAAAGTACCATAAAAACCTTTATGACAGCTCTTGAAGTCCCTATTTATGGGTGGCATGATGGATAATGCAGCACGCTCCACAATGGTATAACCAGAAAAATAAAGAACATGAAGAACATGGTTCCTGAGGCTGAAGAAAAAAAAA
>NW_027531995.1:1877460-1883037 GCF_008692635.1 Crocuta crocuta
GCCTAGCCACTATGAAGAATCATCATAGGCTCTGATCATAAAATTAACAAATATTTAAGTACCATTTTTCTGTACATCACTCTAAATTTTCATTAGATCACTATATCCCCATGTATTAATTTTATAACATATTATTTAATCAAATCATTTATATAAACAAGGCCCCTACCCCCACACTCTCAGAAAATATTTGCCCAAGGCTTCTCATGCCCTCTAGGCAACCCTGCCAGGAATATTTCTTTAGGAATACTAAATGGATATAGACTCTTCCTCTTGCAAAATATTATGACTCTGTATAGCCTAATTTCTAATTGACAAGGAGATTTGATGGGGTCACCTACTTTCTTTCCTTTCCCTCAAGGTATCACCCCTGGGTGGAATGTCAATAAATCATAGGCCAGTTGTTTTAAATCCTTTAGTTTTGAAAAACAAACAAAATCTTAAATGGCTGCCAATACAGTAAAACCTTGGTTTGTGAGCATAATTTATTCCAGAAACATGTTTGTAATCCAAAGCACTTGTATATCAAAGCAAATTTTAAGAACCATTGCCTCATTTGTGATCATGTGACATTCTGCATCATGTACTGCTCATATTGCAAGATACTGCTTGTTTATCAAGTTAAAATTTACTTGAAATGTTTCTTGTCTTGCAGAACAAGTTACTTGCATTCCAAGCTTTTACTGTGTTTGAATCCCAGCTCTACCCTATACTAGCTGCATGACCACAGATAGCTATTTTACTACATTGCATTTCAGTTTAGTAATTACAATTAAAGCATTGATTTGTTCAACAAATATTTGCTGAATACCTACTATGTACTATGCAATCTTCTAGGTGGTGAGATACATCAGGGACAAGAACAAATATTTTTGTGCTCATGAAAGTTTTTAGGAACTCTCACCATCATGGCTTTTTTTTTATGCTTTGAAAGTATATTTATCTTAAAAAATATTGTCTTAAAATACTAATAACCTATTATGTGGTCAATTAATCCTTGACAAAGGAGTCAATAATATGCAATGAGAAAAAGACAGTCACTTCGTATACCTCTCAACAAATGGTATTGGAGAATTTGCACAGTTACATGCAGAAGAATGAAACTGGGCCACTTCCTTACACCATCCACAAAAATAAACTCAAAATGGATTAAAGACCTAAATTTAAGACCTGAAATCATAATAATGATTAAAGGTAGTAATTTCTCTGACATTTTCCAGAGCAACATTTTTTCTAGATGTGTCTCCTGAGGCCCAGGAAACAAAAGCAAAAATAAACTATTAGGACTACATCAAAATAAAAAGCTTCTGCACAGCAAAGGAAACAGTAGACAAAAGACAACCTGCTGAATGGAAGAAGATATTTGTAAATGAAATATCTGAAAAAAGGTTAATATTCCAAAGATATAAAGAACTGATATAACTCAAGACCAAAAAACACAAATAATCCAATTAAAAATGGGCAGAAGACATGAACAAACATTTCTCCAAAGAAGACATAGATGGCCAACACATGAAAAAATGCTCAACATCACTCATCATCATGGAAATGCAAATCAAAATCACAATGAGATTTTTGCCTCACACCTGCTAGAATGGCGAACATCAAAAACATAAGACACAAGTGTTGGTGAGAATGCAGAGAAAAAGGAACACTCGTGCACTGTTTGGAATGAAAACTGGTGTAGCCACTCTGGAAAACAGTATGGAGGTTCCTCAAAAACTTAAAGATAGAATACCATGTGATCCAGTAATTCCATTACTGGGTATTTACCCAAAGGATATGAAAACACTAATTAAAAAGCTATATGTACCCTATGTTTATTGCAAATTTATAATACCCAAATTATAAAGCAATTTTCCATTGATAGATGAATGGATACAGAAGATCTGGTGTGTATGTACATATATATAGACATATATCTCTAGATATATATGTGTATACATGTATGTGTATACAAATAAAATCATGCCATTTGCAACTCTATGTGTGGAGCTAAGTAAGTATAAAGCTAAGTGAAATAAATCATAGAAAGACAAATAATATGATTTATTTGTGAATTTTTAAAAATAAAACAAATGAACAAACTGAAAAAGAGAGAAACCAAAAAAGAGACTCTTAACTATAGAGAACTGATGGTTACCAAATGGGAGGTGGGTGGGAGGAATGGATGAATTAGGTCAAGAGTATTAAGAATATGCTTATCATAATGAGTGATCACTAAGTAATGTATGGAATTGCTGAATCACTATATTGTAGACCTGAAACTAATCTAACACTCTATGTTAACTATATTCAAATTAAAATTATTAAAAATACCAATGTCTTAGATACAGGGAACAGTTGAACATGTACCACCAAAAGCCTAATTATTAGGAAATATTCAAGCAAAGCTGAAATGGAAACTAAAATACAATATGAAACATTGGTCAAGTATTGTTGGTTTGAATAATGTGCTGGTAAGTTGTCTTAAAAAATGTTTTGATGTGTAGTATTTGGATTTCTATGTAAATACTCCATGGCCATATTAAGCGACCAACAGTAGCTTTCAACCAGCTTGTGACATTCCTGAATTTTTAACTGTCAGCTAAACAGCAGGTAGGTACAAGTTAGCTCCAACCTACCACTCAGCTGGGGAGAGTGGGCAGGAGATGAAAGGCAAGAAGAGGGAAATAACTTTCAGTAAGGCAAAGGCAATGTCATGGAAACTTAGCTCTACATACACATGCAATCAGTTTCAATTTAACTATTCTACACATCCATCAGTTTTATGTTAACTATTAACAGCACTCAGTGTCATTTTTTTACAAATAATAACTGAAGGTATCAGCTGACATTAACCTTAGCAAGAGCAATGATTAAACCAGCTACTAAAACAATTTTATGCTACCTTAAAAAAATAATGTTCAATTTTAAGAATGTTTTAATTTTTATGTATTCAGCATTATGAGAGAATAGGTCTGATATATTTTGACTACTTTGGACATCATCTTCCTACATAGATACAACAAACATATATAGAGAGGTTCTAATAGCATTTATCATTTCTATATCATACACATATATCATCTTTGTATGGTATCCTAAGAAACATCCTAAGAATGAATCAACACCCCCCCCCCAAAAAAACCCCAAATAATCCAGTGAAGAAATCGGCAGAAGACATGAACACTTTTCCAGAGAAGATATCTGGATGGCCTTCAGGGACATGAGAAGATGCTTAACATCACTCATCATCAGGGGACTACAAATCAAAGTCACAATGAGATACTACTTCACACCCGTCAGAATGGCTAAAACTAACTCAGGAAATAACAGATGTTGGCAAGAATGTGGAGAAAGTGGAAACCTTTGCACTGTTGGTGGGAATGCGAACTGGCACAGCCACTCTGGAAAACAGTGTGGAGGTTCCTCAAAAATTTAAAAATAGAACTATCCTGCAACCCAGAAATTGCACTACCAAGAATTTATCCAAAGGATACGAAAATGTAGATTCAAAAGTACACATGCACCCCAATATTTTTCCAGCGTTATGAACAATAGCCAAATTATGGAAAGAGTCCAAATGTCCCTCGACTGATGAATAATGTAGTATACACACACACACACACACACACACACAATGGAATACTACTCATCAATGAAAAAAGAATGAAATCTTGCCATTTTCAACAATGTGGATGGAACTAGAGTGGATTATGCTAAGTGAAGTAAGTCAGTCAGAGAAAGACAGGTATCATAGGATTTCACTCATATACAGAATTTGAGAAACTCAAAAGATGGATATAGGGAACAGGAAGGAGAAATAAAATAAAAACAGAGAGGGAAACCATAAGAAACTCTTAAATAGAGATAACAAACTGAGGGTTGCTGGAGGGGAGGTGGATATGGGGATAGATTACATGGAGATGGGCACTGAGGTACTTTTTGAGATAAGCACTGGGGGGGTCAAATGTAAGGGATGAATCACTGGGTTCCACTCTTGAAGCCAAGTCAACAGGGTATGTTAACTAACTTGAATTTAAATTTTTAAAAAAGTCAGAAAAAAGAAAAGAATGAATCCAATTTCCATAATACCAAAGAACTTTTTATGTGTTACTGCTGTTTCTCAGTAACACCTAGAAGAGAAACCTAGGTGGTTTCTCAACCACCTAGAAGATTGTGTGGTACATGGAAGGTGCTCAATAAACATTTGTGAAGTAATTAATGTTTTACATATAATAACTAAACTGAGGCAAAGAGAGATTAAATAACTATCCAAGGTCATAGAACTAGTAGAAAGTAGAGCTGGATTTCAAACATAAGTTTTTTAAGGAGATCTTTGCAAAACTAAATACTAAAAAGAGGCAGAAAATTAAGAGTGTGACTTTCTAGGAAATTCAATGGTACATACAATGCTTAGAAAACTTTGAACTATTCAATCTGGAAAATACAAAACTCAAGTTAGAACTATTTTGATCTAACAAAGGATTAGCTGTTGAGAAAATATTTTCCAGTATCTCAGGGTAGCCGAAGAGAGTTGAGAAGAAATTTAAAGTGATATTTCAATAAGGGAAAAATCCAATTCAGGACCCATATTGTTTAAAACTAACGTAAATTAGAAAAAGGTTTCTGGGGGTTCCTGGATGGGTCAGTCAGTTAAGCAACCAACACTTGGTTTCAGCTCAGGTCATAATCTCATGGCTCACCAGTTTGAGCTCCTCATTGGGCTCTGTGTTGACAGCATCAACCCTACTTATGTTACTCTCTCTCCCCCTTCCCCCGGACACTCTCTCTGTCTCTTTTTCTCTCAAAAAAATAAATCAACTTCAAAAAAGAAAAAGGTTTCTGTTGAGCAGATCAACTAAAAAGCATAGCTCTTCCTGTGTCTGCCTTCTCCCTCTCCTCTTCCCAGGGTCATGATTTGGCAGTCAGAGCTTGGGGTAGATTCTTATGCCTCAGCCAGGCACCCTTATGAAGACATGACCTGAACAAGTATTGGTGGAAACACAGGTGGATTTTTAACTGCAGAATGATTCTGACTCTGAAGAATATATTTGAAATTAAAGTTTAAAGAAAAACAATATAATCTAACTTATTAACTATGCTACTCTATGACCAACACCACCCCCACCCACCAAACAAATAGAAACAGCCTAGAAGTAGTGAGTTTCCAACTAATTATTTCTTTGATTATATTTTCAAACCTAGAGCTTCCCACAATTGGTCAAAGTAGACCAGATGCATATCAGTCTTGCTCAGGATTAAGCCTGTCTTTTGATCCCAGAAGCTGACTTGCTGTACTGGAGGTATCCCAAACTCACCCCTGACTTTACCACTGATTTATTATTAATCTTTCAAGCCTGTTTTTGTCTTCTCTTTGTCTTTGGTACTACAGACCCTCAAGATATTGTTTTGACCTCACTTTTCAAACCTTAACCTTCCTTCACAGTCTTATTATTTAATCTTTCAACTGTCATCTATTAGGTCTCTACCATTTGCTTGGTTCTAGACCAATTCTTGGGAATAAAAATGATTAGGATACAGAAGAGAGGGCAAGATGGCGGAGAAGAAAGGAGCTCCGTACTTGCACTCGCG
>NW_027531996.1:0-56689 GCF_008692635.1 Crocuta crocuta
CTCTCTCCTAGAAATAAATAAAAAATATTAAAAAAAAAAGTTTTTTTTTTTCAGCAAAAGTCTTCTGAATTGGTCTCACATGAGTTGTATGAGAGTACTTTATAATGTAGTTAACCTTATTGAGAGTATTCAGTATGCCTGCCACTGGGTTATGCAGTCTTTACTGACAGTTTTGTAATATTTACTTAGGAAACTGTTATATGTAGCTAATTTGAAAAATTAATTACTTTTAACCGTAGGATACCGATACAGTAAAAAGAAACACAAGTTATTCTAAAATGCACTGTTTTTCTTTCTTTCTTTCTTTCTTTCTTTCTTTCTTTCTTTCTTTCTTTCTTTCTTTCTCTTGACTTCACATGCTTTTTCTTCATTGAATCATTTTGAATTAACCGAGAATGAGTAATTCATTGGCTTGAAAATATGGAAGAGGTAACCTGTGTGTCTTGATAAGGTGCCTTTCTCCTTTGCCATTTTTCTTTTCTTCAAGGCTTTTAATTTATTTGAAATGCACTAGTTATTGTTTTAGATAGTAGAAACTTAATAAGATTTACAACTGCATCAAAAAGAATAAAATACTAGGAATATATTTGACCAAGGAAGTGAAAGACCTATACATTGAAAACTATAAAATATTGATGAAAGAAATTGAAAAAGACACAAATAGATGGAAAGATATATCATGCTCATTGATTAGAAGAATTAATGTTGTTCAAGTCCATATTACTTAAAACAATTTATAGTTTCAGTGCAGTCTCTATCAAAAAAACCAATGGGGTTTTTCAGGGAAATAGAACAAATAAAATTTAATGGAACAAAAAAAGACCCCCAATAGCCAAAGCAATCCTGAGGGGGGAAGAAGAAGAAAAAAAAAACCCCTCAAAACTAAAACCAGACCCCCCCCCCAAACAAACAAACAAACAAAGCTGGAAGTTCACATTCCTTGCTTTCACACTACATTACAAAACTATAGTAATCAAAATAGTATGGTATCGGTCCAAAACCAGACATAACAATCAATGGAACAGAACTGAGAGTTCAGAAATAAACCCACTCTTATATGATCAATTAATCTACAGCAAAGGAGGCAAGAATATACAATGGGGAAAGGGCAGTCTCTTCAATAAATACTGCTGGGAAAACTGGATAGCCACATGTACTACTACTATCTTATACCATACATAAAAATTAACTCAAAATGTATGGAAGTCTTGAATGTAAGACCTGAAACTGTAAAACGTCTAGAAGAAAATAGGAGATAATCTCCTTAACATCAGTCTTGGAGTGATTTTTTGGACCTGTTCCAAAAGCAAGGCAAGAAAACCAAAAATAAATTAATAGGAATACATCAAACTAATAAATTTCTGCACAGCAAAGGAAACAATCAACAAAAGTAAAAGGCAACCTACTGAATGGGAAAAAAATTCAAACTGTGTATCTATTAAAAGGTTAATATCCAAAATATGTAAACCCTAATGCTATAACTCAGTAGCATTAAAATAAACTTCACAAACCATCTGGTTAAAGAATGGGTAAAGGAATTAAATAGACACTTTTTTTTCCAAAGAAGACTCAGAGACACATAAAAGATGCTTAACATCACTAATCATCAGGGAAATATAAATCAAAACCACAATGAGGTACCACCTCAGACCTGCTAAAATGGCTGTTATCAAAAGGACAAGAGATAGCAAGTGTTGGCAAATATGTGGAGTAAAGAGGACTCTCATGCACTATCAGTAGGAATGTAAATTGGTGCAGCAACTATGGAAAGTAGTATGGAAGTTCCTAAAACGTTAAGAATAGAAATACCATATGATGCAGCAATTCTACTTCTGGGTATGTATCCAGAGGAAACAGAAACATGAATTTGAAAGGCTATATGCATGTTTATTGAGGCATTATTTGTGATAGCCGAGATATGGAAACAATCCAAGTATCCATAGATGACTGCATGGATAGAGGAAAAAATACACACACGCGCGCGCGCGCACACACACACACACTCACACACAGAATCTACCAATGAAGTACTACCTAGCCATAGAAAAGAAGGAAATCTTGCTATTTGCAACAACATGGATGGATCTTGAGAGGATTATGCCAAAGGAAGTGTAAGAGAAAGACAAATACTGTATGGTTTCACTTATATGTGGAATCTAAAAAAAGCAAAACAAAGCAAAACTGAGAGATACGAGAATAGAATAGTGTTTACTAGAGGGGAGAGGGATTGGTGGACGAAATGAATGAGGAGGTCAAGAGATACAAACTTCCAACTATAAGATAAATAAGTCCTATGGGTGTAATATATAGCATAGTGCTTCTAGTCAATTGTAGTGCCACTTAAAGTGGCTAAGAGAATAAATCCTAAAAATTCTGATCGCAAGAAAAAAATACTTTGTATGGTGTGAATGTATCTAGACTTATTGTAGTAACCATTTCAGAGTTTTTACAAATATTGAACCATTATGCTGTATACCTGAAACTAATATGTCTGTTATACTTCTGTAAAAAAAAAGTGAAAAGCATGTAAAGTTTTATTGTTGAGGGAAAGCATTGCAAAAGTCATTCACAAGTGAAATAGTATTTCAAGTAAAACCAAAGCAAAACAATACAAATCCAAGTACTTTGTAAAAGAAGTGCAAATTTTTTGCAAGCTCTGTAGTAAATTATATTTTTAACAGCAATTTTAGTTTGAATATTTTATACATAGTAAACACATTCTCCTGAAGATGTGTATCTATGGCTTTTTATTACACTTTACGCTTCTGATTCTTTTTGAGAAATATAAGGCAAAAAGATTTATCATAAAAAAATTCACTGCCAAATGCAAAAACAAATTAAATGAATGTATTGTATGTTGCGTTATATGATATGAAGAGCATAGTATAGTAAAAAGAACACTGGACTTTTGGTTTTATTTGTCTATGCCACTAATAAATTTGCTTTCAAAAAGTTTATTCATATTATATGAGCCTTAGTTTTCTCATCTATAAAATCCAAATGGGTAAGCTATGTTGTTGCTACTCAGTGCACTCAGGTGAAAGAAGAACAATCTTGAGTCTGGAGTGACGTCAGTTACTGCAAGAAGCAGGGAAAGGGGAAGTCCCTTATTGGTATATAAATGAGATACAGATACGTTTAAATGTGCTTGGTTATTGTACAATATGAACTGCACACCGCCATAATAGAGGGAATGATACAGTTGGGCCCAGTGTGGTAAACAAGGGTGGCAGTTAGAGTATGGCCTATAAAAGGATGCCAAAGCATTAAATACAGAAAATATAAAGATGATTACCCCACCTGGGGTAGGGAGGAGAGTCTCACAGATGTGTGGGTCCTGGTAAGCTACACTGGCAGCATCCTAGGAAGGTAGCTGGACATCAGACAGAACTGGCCAATGGTTCCCAGCTCATAGTGTGATCTAAAAGCTTTGACTCTGATGGGAACTGTGGACTAAAACAGTGGTTATTTCCATGGTAGTCAGTGTGAAAGGGTGATACACTGGTCCTGAGTAACACTGCAGGATATTGTCATAACTCTGGGAGAAAAAGAGGATCTGAGATTTGTGACTGAGAGTAAATCTCTCATCAGCCCCTAGCGAGTGACACAGAGACTGGAAATTAAGGAAAATTTGAAAACACCAAATTTTGTGGGCTAAAATGGTATGTGTTATAATATGACAGTCATTGAAACAGTAGAGGGGAATTGGATCCATTTGTGGAAACTAAGATGCATAATGGGGACAAATGTTTGAGTGTTAACTGTCCAACTTCCATTCAGCCAGGAGCTGAGAGAGCATCTCACACTGAGAAGGTGAATCAGAAAGTTGTTTTGGCTTTGTTAGCCACAGACACACATTTCTCCCAAACAATTGGCTTCTTGTTCCAACAAGATTAAATACTTTATTCTTTTCCCACTAGTTTGAAATGTTGCCTTTGTCATATAGCAAGTTTAAATATATCATTTGGGCCAGTAGTTCTTAGAGTTTTTGGCTGCAGGATGTTTTTGCACTCTTCACATTTTTTGAAGCTCTCAAAGAGTGTTTATATGGGTTATATCTATTGATATTTGTCATAACAAAAATTAAAACTAAGAACTATTTAAAATATTAATTCGTAAAGAGTAACAGTAAGCCTATTTACATGTTAATATAAATAACATTTTTTTGAAAAAAACTTATTTTCCTACAAAAAAAATCTGGTGAGAAAAAATGGAATTGTTTCACTGTTTTTGAACATCTCTGAATGTCTGGTGTTAAATAAGTCAGCTGGATTCTCATATATGCTTTTTTAGCCAATCTGTTGTGATGTCTTGTTTTCCTTAAAGAATATGAAAAAAATCTAGTCTTACATATACATATGTAGTTGGGAAAAAGTTCTCTGAGCATCTCAAGAACCCCCAAGAGTCTTTGGATCACATTTTAAGAACTGCTGCTTTTGGGGCACCTGGGTGTCTCAGTTGGTTAAGTTGGTTGGACTTCAGCTCAGGTCATGATCTTGCAGTTTGTGAGTTCAAGCCCTATATCGGGCTCTGTGCTAACAGCTCAGAGCCTGGAGCCTGCTTTGAATTCTGTGTCTCCTTCTCTATCTGCCCTCCCCCCACTCACACCTCACACTGTCTATCCTCTCTCTCAAAAATAAATAAACATTAAAAATATTAAAAGAACTGCCACTTTAGTCTATTTATCTAACTTTCTGTTCTTTTCTATGTATCTGTCTACCTTTTGAACGAATATTTCATTGTTTCAATTTAGTTCATGCTTACAATATGTTTAACACTCTATACTAAAATTTCCTCCCCCCCCAAAGTTTTGTACCTATTTTTATATATTTTTTCAGTTAAACTTTAAAATAATTTTATTAAGTTTAAAAGACATCCTGTCAGAATTTTAATTGGATTTATATTGTTTTTAAAGGAGTTTGAAGAGAATCAACATCTTTACAATATAGATTTTTCTCTTTTATATTACCCGAATATCTGAGAAAGTGGGAAAAGATTTTTGGCCCATTAGACTCCTTAATGGAATAGGGTTAATTCAGTGCTATACACCTTCAATATAAAGTAGTGAAGGTCCAAATCTCTGGATTAAAACCTTATGAGGATAATGAAAGTCATTAATCCTAGCAATTGTTTTTTTGTTTTTGTTTTTGTTTTAACATTGAATGGTAAGGGGTTCTTTCAGCCTATTGAGTCTGGTAATTTGTTTGTTGTTTCTAAGCTTCCATCAAGTTTTGTTTTTGTTCTTATGGTCAGAATTGAAAGGGCTTATTTGAACATTGCAAAAATATCAAGCATCAAAACCCATGACAGTGTGCCATATAGAAAGGGATCTCAGGTGGGAAACAAGACTGGGAGATTCTGGCTTCTAATCATAGTTGTAACCATTATTCACTGTGGATTTGAAGTTCACCTTGATCTTGCTGATGTTTAACTTTATCATTTCCAGAATAGGAATAACGAAACCCATTCTCCTTATTTCAAAGGATTGAGATGAAAGTAAAGTATAATGATATACTTTGTAAGGTTTTATAAAATTCATGGTATTATGTAATGTTAGGGTAACAGAGTTGTAGACCTGGGCCAGGACCACAGAGATTAGCTGTTTCACCAGTCCTTGGGGCCCTACATGTTTTCTAGGTATTTCACAGAACTGGAGGGTGGAATTAGGGGTCTGAGTAGGAAAAGAAGTAAAAGTGCAGGGGACTCTGCCCATTTTACTGTATTAGATTTATGTCTTGAGTTTTTTTCTTTCTCTCCTTGAAGAAGGAGAGATGCTGCTTTCAAACCTCTAGTTCTAGTTCAGACCCTGTTTTTATAGACATAAAAACTGCAAGCAAGCAGAAGATCTATTCTCATTTGCTCAGCTTGATAACAGTGGTGTTCGACCAGAAGCATGATCTAATGTGTGATATACACTCAATTTGTTTAACCTTCAATTTAAAATCTGTGCAAAATTTCATCATCATCTTTGGCTTTCAGTCTGGAAACCTGACTTACTGTTGAGCTGTAGCCAGGTATATTCTTCATAAATAAAGTCAAATATAGACATACAATATAAATGCTGTTTAGTCTGTCAAAACTATGTATCTTTGTCTTAGAACTAAAGAATAATTATACATAATAAGAATGTTCATTATATGAAGACATTTGAAAACTCATTTACTTAGAGAAAATCAAAATCTAAATGAAGTATATTTACTATGGGGCAGAAAAGAATAAGTGGAAAAAAGAAAAATCAGATGTTCCTTATTAAAGTTTAACCCAATTCTTGGAGAAGATTTGGTTAATCTTCTATGTTTCATGTCTGTATGATGCCAAATATTCAGATGTCTCCATGTATCAAGATATTAGCCCAGAGATAAGAAGTTTAGATGAATATTTTTGATTTGCTTTGGTTTTCTTCAGATAATCTGCTATATGGGCACACACAAATGAATTACTATTATTGGGTCAAATTTTGTTGAGATAAAAGAACTATATGATAAGTTCTCTAGCATGTCTTTATTTTATAGCAGAATAAAATTCAAACCAGAATATTAAATGTACTCTGGCTTTCAGGAAGAATATGGTGGCTTCTTCTTGGGAACAAAGGAAGCATGTAGCCACTGTCTAGTGTATTCCTTTCTTGATGGTGTTAAGCACATAAGAGCAATGAACCAAGAGCATGTGTACCTGTCCTGTAGAAGCATCTTTCATCGGGGGAACTTTCAGAGGCATGATTGAGTGTATGAGTCCCCATTGCATCATCACACTATGGGACAGTTCTTAGTTCTCTGGCAGGATTTGACATTAACCCTAACTCTAGGGCTCAGGGTCTTTCCACTTACTTGATCATGGAGGCATGGCCTTTCCTCTGTTGCAATCAGGGGCTAGGGTACCACAGTGTACAAAGGAAATTGTATTAAGCAGATGACTTAAGTAAAATATTTGGAATTTCTTAATATTCTGTAAGGTAGTGGGTAACAGTGTTTAAATTTCCTATTAAATTTTTGGCGGCGTTTTAAGTACATACTCCTGAATTACAGAAGGGTAGAAAAGTCACAACCTTATGTAGCGATGTTTACACTTCAGGTTTACAAAGTAAACTTTACTTTGAGCTAGAAACTGCACATGAGAAGGTGTTGCACATTTATACAGGCAGTATGCTCCCTCACTAATGGGTCTTTGTTATGGAAAATAATTTGTACTGGATGTTGAGCTCCTTTTTAAAACAGGAAAATGTAAGTCTCATTTTACACAGACTGTTTTTAATTATAATTTGACAAAAGAAATAACCACATTACCTATATGATTTGCCAGAACCTTATCTAGCACCACCTGTTGAGCCCAAGGCACTCAAATACTGACATATTGCAGAGAACAAAATTATGTAGCTGGCACACTAACTAGCATTGATGCCAACAAAAGCATAATATAGCCTTTGTACTCGAAATAAAACAAAAATACATTAAGCTACCAACTGTAAAGGTTTAAGAAAGCCACATTTAATTATATACAAACAGATCCTCCTAACAAAGAAATATAATGAAAAATGGTTTTGGAGTTTAAAGGCCAGAGTTTGCATGGTCCACGCTGGTAACTATCATGAGCTTAAACAAAGCAGAATTTCATGCTGCAGTTGATTTATATTAAACATGACAAAGGGATGCCAAATTTGTTTTTCTGAACTGATGGGTTCAGTCGAGTAACATTTGCAGTGTGAGAAAATAGAACAATGCATTGTCACATAACTGGCAAAACAGAAAGCTATAATTAGTTATTAGTGAATGTATAGCTCATTGCATTCAAGTTTATGAAGAGTATATTGCCTTTGAAAGTTCACCTGCCTTTGCTTTTGTACACGTATTGACTTACACAAAGTTAATGCTGAAATGAAATGTGCAGTCAAGACATAAAGAGTTGTATAGGTGTTTCCCTTATTTTGAGACAAAGGAATACAAAAGTCAGCTTGGAAGACTGACATTAGTAGAAACACAATTAGTAGTAAAATATTTGAAAGTATTGATAACTATCCGTTCAATGTGGAGTTCTTTAGGCTAAACATTGTACATCATAAACATTATTTCGTTATCCTTTTGACAAACCTGAAAAATAGGATCATTATTCATATTTCACAAATAAAGATTTTGAGATTTTGAGAAGTTAATTAACTTGTCTAAATTTGCTTATAAATTAACAGAAGGCTGTCTGGTCCCAAAGCAAGGATTCTGAATCTCTATATAGTAGTTATCTATGAAGTTACTCTTCCCTAAAAGAGGATCTGTAAATTTGTGGATTAGGATGCCCAGGTCAACCATATGACCAGAGTGTAGTTCCATGACTGAGATGTCACTAAAGAAGCAACCTAATTATATCAAAATGTAACTGTCTGATGAAGAGATGGGTTAGTAGAAGGGCACTATTCTAAGTAGAGATTAAAAGAGAAAAGAGGGAGATATGGGATAGTAAATGTGTTCAGGTAACTATAGTAGAGAAGATGTCCTCCAAGTTCTGAAAGGCGATATTGGGTATGGGGGCAAACATACCCCCAAGGGTGAAGAGAAGCAATTCAATTTACATATCTCTCCTTCACTGATGACTCTTCTATATTCTGATTCTGGGCTCTTCAAGCAAACTTCTGACCTGTAATTTAGTCTGTGAAGTGAATCAATCCACCAAGAAGCAGCACCCAGGGAAAATGACCAAAAGTAGTGAATCTGGCATTATTTCTTTTATTATCATTTAATAACTGGCATATTGGTTTATAAAAAAGACTTCTGCAGGGGCGCCTGGGTGGCTCAGTTGGGTTGAATGTCAAACGTCGTCTTAGGTCATGATTTCATGGTCTGTAGGTTCCAGCCCTGAGTCAGGCTCTGTGCTGACAGCTCTGAGCCTGGAGCCTGGTCTATGTCTCCCTCTCTCTCTCTGTATACTCCTCTTACTTGTGCTCTGTCTCTCTCTCTCTGTCTCAAAAGTAAATGAACATTAAAAAAGTTTTTTGAAAGAGACTCCTGCAGTTTCAGTTTATCTAAATAAATCTCTCTGAGTTTAACTGGTTGGATACAATAATAAAAGACAGTTTCTGAATCTGAACAGCTGAGAACCAGGAGCTGGAAATCAGTAATCACTTAGGGAATACCTAGGGGATATGTTATCTGAGACTGAAGACCTTTCCCTCTTCAGTATGGCTCCTTAATGAACACAAAGTCTTTATGCTTTTCAGTTCTATCCTCTCATTCATATAAATTGAGAATATAAGGCAGAAAGAATCAGCAGTTTGTCCAATAAATAAGTGATGTGGAGCTCTGTGCTTGTCCTTTTATATCTGTACTTATTTTTAGTTATTTTACTTACAGATATTTGGTACTTATACAGTGCAGTTGTCTTTCACTCTATACTAAACAGCTGTGGTTTCACAGACACGTATTTGAGACTTTCAAGATCTGCTAAAGATGTCACAGTTTCATTTATTGTTTTACTATTTTTGGTCAATAGGACCCTAAACTAGAATACTGGAAACTGTATTAAGTTGTAACAATGTGATTACATACCTATTGTGATCAGTGATTTTGGAAAATGGGTGCCAAGCACTTTTTAAAACTTTATGTACTAAAGTTTTCTGGTTGTTATAATTGACAAAACCGATTGTCAGTTCATTTAATTTTTTTACGTCCTAATGGACCCAATGCTTGGTTTAATGCTTATTGCCATTGTCTTAAAATTCTCAATAATTTTAAATTATATATAATTTAAATATAATTTATAATTATTGNTAATACTGCTTTTGAATTTAAAAATAAACACAATTTTTGTAAGGATATGTTTTAAAAATACTGAATAGCTTTTATTTTTTATTTTTGTTTTTTTGGTTTTTACAAATAGTTTATTGTCAAATTAGTTTCCACATAACACTCAGTGCTCATCCCCACAAGTGTCCTCCTCCATGCCCATCCCCCCTCCCCCCCACATCCATCAGTTCTCAGTTTTTGTCAGCATTCAAGAGTCTCTCATGGTTTGCCTCTCTCCCTTTCCCCCACCATTTCCCCCCTTCTTCTCCCCCTTGTTCCTCCGTCAAGTTCCTCCTAATCCTCCTATACGTGCAAACATATGATATTTGTCCTTCTCTGCCTGACTTATTTCGCTCAGCATAACCCCCTCAAGGTCCATCCATGTTGCTACACATGGCCAGATTTCATTGTTTCTCATTGCCATGTAGTATTCCATGGTATAGATAAACCACATCTTCTTGATCCATTCATCTGTTGATTAAAAATACTGAATAGCTTTTAAAAGCTACATATAATCTAGGTCAAATATTTTATTTTACTTTTTTAAATGTTTTATTTCTTTCTGAGAGAGAGAAACAGTGTGAGCAGGGGAGGGGCAGAGAGAGAGGGAGACACAGAATCTGAAGTCGCTCCAGGCTCTGAGGGGGTCAGCACAGAGCCTGACACGGGGCTCGAACCCATGGACCAAACCGTGAGATCATGACCTGAGCCAAAATCTGCCGCTTAACTGACTGAGCCACTCAGGTGCCCCTAGGTCAAATATTTTAAAAATAATAACCCCCATAAGTCAAAATATTATTGGGTAGATGGGAAGAACTTGGATTGGACAGTTGTTTGTAAGTGAACGTCAACAAAGGAACGTATGAGAAGAGAGAACACAAATCACAAATGAATGTCCCTTTTCCCCCAGCATTGACAAGCTATCTGTGCTGCTAAAACCTGGCAAAATCTTTACCAGGCATCAGAAAGGGAATCTGACTGTATATGTATGTGGACAATGATGGAAGGGGAGAAGGCAGTGAAGGAAGGATGTAGAAAGAAATCATCAAGCCTGGCTTCATGGAGCAGGTGACCTGTGATCACGTAGGGCCCTGCCCGAAGGGCTCCATGCCTACTCCAATTCTACACTGTCATGTCTTGAAATTCTTAATAATTAAACAAGTTGGCCTCATATTTTCATTTTGCACTGGGCCCTGAAAATTAAATAAATAGGTAACATTCATAGTTCAGATGAATCTTTTGAACCTTAGTGTGAATGAATGATCTACTAATACTCTGAAAAATTTTCCCAAATTATGTTTAATTATATTTTAATTAATTAATTAAAAACAATTAGTAATTAATTTCAAGAACTGATTTCTCCTTCTGTCTCCCACATCCTTTGTAATTATTAGTTGAGAGAAAGTGAGAGGAGGAAATGAATGATGTTGGCCATTGGCCTGTCTCAAACCCCAGCAATACTTTCTCTCTTTGGACAAGCACATAAGAAAACAGCTTAGGCATTTAGTTGAACATCTGTTTGTTACTTGACAGCCTGTGAACTTAGAACTTTATGTAAGCATTTAACTTAATGTTCACAGCAATCTCTGCTGGGTATATTACTAACCACACCTTACAAATGAGGAGAATAGGATTAAGAGAAAGTAAGTAATTTACCTAAGATTGATATTCAAATCCTGGCCTAGATAACTTTAAAATCCAAGCTGGCTTCCTCAAGTGAGGATTCCCCAACTTGCTGTGGTGACCATCAGAAGTAAAGAGACTTCTTTGCAAATTAATTTGGGAAATCAAAGGTCCAACACCCATTGGTACCATATTAGGTGTAATTAGTGGTATGCTCTTAAACGTTTAACAAATTTAGCAATGGGACCAGGGGCTAGTTTGTTGAATTTGCCAATTTCCATGGTGTAAATACTATTGCAAAGGCTGATTTCAAGCTATTGCAGCCTTGGGAAGAGATGTGTACAGTTGGCTCTTATTAGCTATGTGAGCCAGCTTCAGTATAATCCAACAATACATTTTAAGTTAACACTTTTTTAAAAAAAAATTTTATGTTTATTTTTGAGAGAGAGAGAGAGGGAGAGGCAGAGAGAGAGGGAGATACAGAATCTGAAGCAGGCTCCAGGTTTTGAGGTGTCAGCACAGAGCCTGACATGGGGCTCGAACTCACAGACCAGTGAGATCATGACCTGAGCCAAAGTCAGATACCCAACCAGCTGGGACACCTATTCACTTCCCATATACAGACAATTAGTAGGTTAGATTTAAATATTTTCTCCTCAGTGAGGAGAGAGGGACAGGGTAGTTGATAGACACAAAATATTTTTTAAGTTTTTTTGGCAGCTGTTTCATTACTAACTTTTTTTGCTCATTATTGTATTGATTGGGGCCATGTCTTTTTTGTTTGTCTGTTTTTCAGGTCTTTTATTAATATATTTTAATGTTTGATTTTATTTTTGAGAGAGAGAGAGAGAGAGAGGGAGCGAGCACCAGTGGAGGAAGGGGCAGAGAGAGAGGGAAACACAGAATCCAAAGCAGGCTCCAGGCTCTGAGCTGTCAGCACAGAGCCCGACACAGGGCTCAAACCCATGAACTGTGAGGTCACAGTCATCTGAAGTCTGACATTTAACCGATTGAGTCACCCAGTCACCCCTATTTTTCAGGTCTTTTAAAACCACCAGCAGGCATGTTGAAAAGTTCTGTGGTATAGAACCATTTTGTAGAAAAGAAATCATTAAAAAACCTGGACACAAAGCATACCAGCTCTAGGGCATCTTATTTCTTGCATTCTTATATTTATTTCATCTTTATATCTTTAAAAGTTTTTGTTTATTTTTTTAAAACTTATTTATTTATTGGGGGGGAGAGACCACAAGTGGGGAAGGGGCACAGAGAGAGGGAGAAAGTGAAAATCCCAAGCAGGCTTTGTACTGTACTATCCGTGCAGGGTACAGTGTGGTCTGGAACCCATGAACTGTGAGATCATGATCTGAGCCAAAATCAAGAGTAGGATGCTTAACTGACTGAGCCACTCAGGTGCCCCTATTTTTTGTTTTCAGATTTAAAAGTATTAACATGGTTTGTTGTTAACTGGCCCTGTGAGGACTGAAACATTGTTAAATTTCTTTGGGAACTCAGTTTACCCTGTAAGTTGCAGAATTGAATTGCCTATGGTCTTCTTATATAAGAAAGGATTCACTAAACTAAATAAAACTTTGGGCATAATAAAATACCTAAGCATGGTAGTTCTATAATATTTAGTTTTTGAATATTTTGTTCTGTCTTTTTGGATCTCTCAAGATCTCAGTGTAAACCAGTTTCTCAGCCTCAGTAGTACTGACATTTTGGGCCAGATAGTTTTTTGTTGTGGGGGCTTTCCTGCACATTGTAGAATGTTTAGCAGTATCTCTGCTTTTTGTTCACTGGAAGTCAGTAACAGCCTCCAAGCTATGAAAACCAAAAATGTCTCAGACATTTCAAATCTTCCCTGGATGGTGGCAGTGAGGGGACAATATCAGTCTGCATTGAAAACCACTGATTTAAACTGTAGAGATATAATTGATTATTTGATGTGATTTAATGATGATTTCCATTGTTGTTGTTGTTGTTGTTTTTAATTCATCAAGGATTCTGTTGTTGAGTCCATTGTGAGTGGAGTCCATTTTGTTAGTATGTATTTACTAAACACCTAATGTGGATCAGGCACTGTTTTAGGTGCTTACCATCCATTACTAAACAAATCAGATAATGATCCTTCCTTCATGGAACTTACATTCTAGAGAGGGGATTAATTCTCAACATTTATAGCCAATTTTAGAAGATGGTAACTACTAGGGACAAGATGAAAACTAGAGTTATGTAAATAAGGAAGATGGCAGGGAAGGGCTACAGGTTGCAAGTTTCTGTATAATAAATAGTTAAGAGAAGGTCTCAATAAGGTGATATTTGGGCAAAAACTTGA
The DNA here is from genome assembly GCF_008692635.1 of Crocuta crocuta. NCBI lineage: Eukaryota > Metazoa > Chordata > Mammalia > Carnivora > Hyaenidae > Crocuta > Crocuta crocuta. The sequence continues at coordinate 13,729 of NW_027531996.1, forward strand.
AGTTGGTGATATCTGAGGAAGAGCATTTCAGAAGGAGGGGACATAAGGATGAGTATAAGATTTCAACACTAGCAATTGAAAATTTTGTGGTTGCCATCAATGCAAATGATGAGCAGGTTAGGTGGGGGTAAATTTGGTGGTTGAATTGATCTATTTATTGAACAAGTGGAGATTTCAGGTATGCAATTGCCTAACTAAGTCTGGTGTTTGGGGAAGGGTTGGGGCTAGAGATATGAATTTTGGAGTTATTGGCACATAGGTGGCATTTAAGACAATGTCTGAATGGAATCTCCAAGGGAGTTATTATAAAAAAGAGGAAAGACATAGTGGAAATCTCTGTGGCACTCCAGCATTACATGGTGAGGAAGGAGAAGGAGGAAGATCTAACAAAGGTCACTGAGAAGGAACAAGCATTGAGATAGGAGAAGTCTGGGGAACCGTGATGTCCTGCAAACCAAGTGTAGAAAAGAGAGATGATCAGCTCTGTCAAATGCTACTGCTAAAGCCAATAAATGAAGGCCAAGAGTTGACCATTGGGTATTGACAGGTGGAGGCGATTCGTGACTCTAATAAGAGTGATAGGAGCAAAAGTGATATGAGGCTGGGCGGAGTGAATTTAAGAGAAAAGGGGAGTGAGAAATTGAAGAGAGCATATACAGAGAACTCTTTCAAGAACTTTTACTATAAAGAGGAGAAAAATGCAAAATGGCAGCTAGTGGGGAAAGACGAAATTAGAGATTTCCTTTAAATATGAGGAATTTAAAAAATTTAATGTTTTTTATTTATTTCTGAGAGAGAGAGACAGCATGAGCAGGGGAGGGTCAGAGAGAGAGGGGGACACAGAATCTGAAACAGTCTCCAGGCTCTGAGCTAGCTGTCAGCACAGAGCCCAATGCGGGGCTCAAACCCACGAACTTTGAGATCATGACTTGAGCCGAAGTCGGACGCTTAACAACTGATCCACCCAGGCACCCCAATATGGGGAAATTTTTAAAAGAATGTTTTTATCTGATAAGAAAGAGCCAGCAGAGAGAAAGAATTGATGGCATAGAATAGGGCATGGACCCTTGTTCTAGTGATGTCCTTAAGTGGGTGGAAGGGACAGGATTTGGGTATAGTAGAGAGGCTGGCTCTAGAGGAAATATCATATGTATTTGACAGATAAAGAAACAGGCAGTGTGGAGAGATTGAACTTTGACAAAGAAGAGTAGATTTTGTATTATTTATTAAATAGAAAATATAATATACCATGATATTTTATTATGGGAAGAAGCTATTTCTAAACAATATTCTAGACATTAGTGGTATTGACTGCTTTGTTTCTGAATGCATCAGTATAAACAATTATAGGAGCTTCCTCATATCTTACTATAAGTAATGTAAGTAGACAATGAAACATGCAATGCTATATTGGCCAAAGTGATTCAATTTTATAACTTCATCCCCATTTTAATTAAATTCTTTCCTTTTTTCTTTTAAGGATACTGTAGATGAAATATCCTTTGAGAATATAATAATATTTCTGTTAAGATTGCTTTGGAGAATAAGGGAACATGGTAAAATGCATTTCTTTTTTTTTTTTTTTTTTTAGTGTTTTATTTTTATTTCTAGGAGGGAGAGAGAGACAGCGTGAGCAAGGGAGGGTCAGAGAGAGAGGGAGTCACAGACTGAAATAGGCTCCAGGCTCTGAGCTGGCAGTCAGCACAGAGCCCGACGCGGGGCTCGAACCCACGAACCGCGAGATCATGACCTAAGCGAAAGTCGGACGCTTAACCGACTAAGCCACCCAGGCGCCCCGGTAAAATGCATTTCTACCTCAGTTAATTACAATGGAAAATTATAAAGTAGTCTGTTTATTCAATAGTTTTTCATTTTTTTCTTTCATGGCAGGGTACTATTTTGTTTGCCAAATGTCAGGTTCTTGTAGTAGACTGGTAAATAATACTTCACAGCAGTAGAGTTCTTTTTTCAAGGAAAACTTTAGTTGAAATCCCATTATACAGAAAGATAACAAAGCTATTTGTTTTGGCCAAATGTCTTTTTAGAAGTTGAAATTAATAACATTTATTTTATAAGAATCAACTAATGAGGATTTTTGTTTATTTGTTTTGTTAGCGCACAGATTGAATTTAGCAGCTAAGGATGATAGCTGCACTCAATCGTCAGTGTCACCAACTTATTAATTTCTGTGTTTTGTTTTAGTTAAACTGTATCAAGAAAATCATGAATAATACAGAGAGGTGGTTGCAAAGAATAACAAGTGTTTAAACAGTTCCCTTTATAATGTCAGGATGGTTGAAAAGCATATAGAATACTTCTGATATTAAAAATGAATAAAACTTCTCCAAAAGAATCACTGATAATATTTAACAACTGATTCAGTTCCTTTAATAAAACATTCAGAATACAAAATGTATAATAGCCGCCTCTATTAATTATAATATTCTATAGTCACTAGCAGACTTTCTCTATAATAACTCCTTATTTCACAATAGATTGCATATCATGATAGGCCAATGCATCTAGCAGATGTTCTTGAGCTCTGTTTGATATTTAACTGAGTACATGTAACACATGTGTCCTATTTGTGGAATCTCTGAAAGCATGAGCATGTTGAATCTAAATTCAACAAATGATTAGTACAGGAAAAAATATCTTTCTAATCACCAGCAGATTTATAAAAAGTTTAAATGTACGTATAGAGATGGTAGGAGAAAATTTGAGGAGAGCACAAAATGAATGGATCTAACTGTACAGCCAACAGATGGTGGTTTTTAGAATGTTTGATTTATAACACTTAAAAATGAAATTTGTTCCTAACATTTGCAAAACTCCTGAACTATGTCTTTGGATTACTAAGGTTCCAGAGAACACAATTTGAAAACCACTCATTTTATGAAAAAAGACAAGAGATAGAACATCTTAATACCTGCCCAGGAATCCTAACTCATTCATGCACTGCTGTATGAATTTGGGCGCATGACAGAGACTTACAGAGCTTTGGTTTTCTCAAGTGTAACATAGGGACTGTGACCCTTACCATACCTAGTTTTTTTGTTAGGAGCAAATCCTTTCCAATATAGTAGAATATTAAGTATCTGATACAATATCTGGTATAGAGGAAGACGTGAATCAAATGCTGTTAACATCTAAACCTCATGTCTTGAAAAGTAAATAGTAGTTTCTAAATTCTTAGAAAAACAGAAAAAAGAGAGAAATATATAGTTTGGAAGAGGATGGAATATTATGGTTTGATTTAAGAAAAAAAGTAATTTCATCACAAAGAGAGTGATTTTCTAACAAAGAGAATAATAAATACATGGAATAAAATGCTTACCTATGGAACTGGATAGATGATGTTTATGATCTAGATTGAATGGTTTGAAACACTAAGTAATGTGTATCTAATTTTATAAATCAGCCATTCCATTTTTGGAGTAAAGTTTTTTTTTCAATGTTCTGTTCAGCTTCCAGTAAGTATTATGTTTCATAAAATGGAGGATAAAACTGCAGAAAAGATATAGCACCATACTGTAGTTTTTCTGATTATCAACCAAGCTTTGTGGTCTGGAAGGGTTGAAGGTTGTGTTAGAAGTGCTCACCCCACCCTGGGTCAGTTCATTATTCTCAAACTGGGGCTGCATATCCAGAACTCTCTCACTGTAGATAAGGTAAAATCACCTCTTGCCGCAGGTCCAAATGAATCCATATCCTCTGAATGAACTTTTCTTAAAGTATGAGAGCCAGAAATATCCATGGTTTAGTGACTTTCAATTATTTAACTCCATGAGCCAACTCAGTGATACAAAAGATTATATATTAGTGGTTCCAAAACTTGGCTGCATACCAGTATCACCAAGGGAGCGTGTTTATGGAACAGATTCCCAGGGTTCACCCCCAGAAATGCTGACTCAGATATGACCATTTGACTTTGTTCTTAGAAGAACGTAGGGTCCACTGTAAACAAGCTTACTGAAAGTGAGACTAACATATGCAAAACTGCTTTACTTCAGCTGCAAGGCAAACATGCCTCTTGTATGGATCCCCAAGAGCATATGGACTTAGAATGTCGTTTAATTTATTCAATTCCTTACTGCACTTACTCATCTCAGCTCCTTGGGCAGTCCCAGATGGCCCCCCATGGAGTGGATTAACACCCTATTTTAGATTCTTTCCTCTTATTTTCCCAAAAGGGCCCTAACCCTTTGTTTTATCACTGCTCCTAGAAACCCTTGGTCTTTTCCTAGGTCTTCTGCAAGAGCTTCTGGGCTTCAGAGTAAAGGTAGGATGCTAAAAGATGTGCTCTAGATCTTGTTGACAGAGTATCTATGAGAGAATTTGACCTTATCCTTCTGTCAAAATTGAGCTCTTTTCACATATTCCCTGAATCTTACTATGTTAAAGAATCCCAACTCCCGCTGGTCAATATCTCTATCCCCCTAACATTTATGTATCTACTGTCTAGGAGAAGGAAGGACAGACAAGAATAAAGCAATCTTGCTCCACTTAGTTGAATATTTGGCTTTTAATTTTCATATTTTTACACATTTTTAAAATTGTGAAGTCTTTTAAAACATAAGTATTGAGAAATAATACATATCTCTGTATGCAGAATGAGTAGATATAAAAAGCTTTGCTATAGTTGAATTTTTATATATGGTTGGTGGGAGTTTAAATGTATACAGCCATTTTGGTTTCACAGTATCTACTAAGGGTACATCCTATGACTCAGAAATTCCATTCTTAGGTATATACTCAACGGAAATTGTTATGTACATTAACACACATGAACAAAAATACTTATACTGGTACTCATAAGGGTCCAAAAGTGGACACCATCCAAATCTCCATTAAAAGAAGAATTATATTGAACTATATAGTATATTAATACAATGGAGCACTAAATAGTAGTGATAATAATGGGCTGCTGCTGGACTCATGATATGAATGAATCCCTCAGACATAATATGTTTAAGGCATAAATTCAGAAACAAAAAATTCTGTGGTTCCTTGTATATAGACATCAGGCAGTATTTGGGGATAGAAGTTAAAAAATAGTTAATCTGTAGAATTTTGGGGTATTCTGTATCTTAATATGGGTGATGTTTACATGGATATATTCACTATGCAAAGAGGCATCATTGAGCTATACACTTAAAATTTGTATACTTAAAAATTGTATACTTTATATTATATATGTTATGTTTCAGTTTAAAAGTTTACAAAATCAGAAAGAAAAAAGATGAATGACTTCTGGCCTCAAAGATCATAAAATATAAAAAAAGGTAAATAAAGAAAAATACAAACTTATCTACATTATAATGAAATTTAAAAACATTACTTAAACTGAGAACCTTTTATTAAGTTCAAAGAGAAAGAGTTGATTATGATAAAAAAAGGGACAAGGATAATATTAACTGTAGATTTCTTAACAACATTGAAAGCAAAAAGAAACAGGAATAATATTTTAAAGACATAAAGGAAAGGGGGAAAAACCCCACATTGTGCCTATAATTTTATATCTAGCCAAATTGGATGTGACAATATTATATAAAAAATATTTCAGGATATAAAGACTCAGTTTATTTTGCTACATGAACAACCATTCTGAAAACTTTTTTTTTGGTAGGATGTACTAAAAGCATAGTGCCTAAAATTAGTAATACTGTATTGTATACTTAAAAATTTGCTAAAAAGGTAGATCTTATGTTCTTTTTAAAATTTTTCAATGTTTATTTATTTATGAGAGAAAGAAAGAAGGAGAGAGCACAAGAAGGAGAGGGGCAGAGGAAGGGAGACACAGAATCTGAAGCAGCCTCCAGGCTCCGAGCTGTAAGCTGTCAGCACGGAGCCTGACACAGGGCTCAAACTCAAAAACCAAGAGATCATGACCTGAGCCAAAGTCAGATGCTTGAGTGACTGAGCCACTCAAGTGCCTCTGTTAAGTGTTCTTATCACACAAAAAATAAGGAAGACAGGAGGAAACTTTTGGGGTTTTTAATATGTTTAAACTATAGATTGTGGTGATGTTTTCATAGATGTGTACTTCAAACTCATTAGGTTGTATGCATTAAGTATGTACAGATTTTTGTTTATTGATCATATCTCAATAAAATGATTAAGAAAGACAATATAGAAGTTATAAATTGAAATAAGGACAGAACACAAATATAGTAAATGGAAATTTGAAAAATAATGCCAAAAATGAATCCCAGTGCAGCAGAAATCATAATATATATTGTATGGGGGTGGAGATTAAAATAATTGAGATTCAGACTTTCATTTTGAGTAATTATGTCTGGTAAGAGACTTTTCATACTTCTACAAAGAGCATAAAACATTGAATACAGATTACAAAAAGAAAAGGTATACTAAGCATATAGGAAATAAATGAAAGCTAGATATTAACAAATATCTGATAGAATGGAATTCCAGGCAAAGGTATTTTAAGGGGGAAATAAAGATATGAAAGACAGTTACACTGTTCTTGGAGCAAGAATATATAACCATGACTAATGTTATTTACCTTGTAGCATAACCTCAAAACATGTCAAGTGAAAACTGACAAACTGCTCAGATAAATTTCTGGAAATTTTAATGCCTCTTTGAGCAGATTAAGAAGGAAAAATAAACCAATTTATCTGAATAATATATACTAATATTACTATACACTATCTATTAGATAAATACAAACTGTATAAAACAAGCAACATATAAATGTGTATGAAATATTTTAAAAATTGATCACATACTATAGGGATAATAAATTTCTGTGTGGTCACCTTTTAGGTGTGTGTCTTTTGAACTGCAAATAGTTAGAGTTCTTTGATGCTTTTATTTTTTAATGCAGTATGAGAGTCTTTTAAATTTAGGCTGACTTTAGTCCATTTTCACTGGTTATGACTGGTATCCTTGTAAGAAAAGGAGAATTAGGGTCTAGGGTATTGGAAAGACCATGTGAAGACTCAAGAAGCTGGCCAAGGTGAGATGCCTCAGAGGAAACTAATCTTGCTCACACTTTGATCTTGGATTTCTCTATCCTTCACAACTCTGGGAAAATAAATTTTTGTTGCAAAGCCACGTGGGCTATCGTACTTTGCTATGGCAGCCCTAGCAAACTAACATAATTCAGTTTTGGTTTAGTTTTCACCTTCGTGCCTATTATTTCTGATAGCTTTTCCTCATATTTTGTGTTATGGTATGTTATGTTACTTTATATTATGTGATATTATTTCTCCTTTTTCCTCCCTCCCTCCCTCTCTCCCTTCCTTCCTTCCTTCCTTCTTTCCTTTCTCTTTCTTTCTTTCTTTCTTTCTTTCTTTCTTTCTTTCTTTCTTTCTTTCTTTCTTTCTTTCTTTCTTTCTTTCTTTCTTTTTCTCTTTCTTTCTTTCTTTCTTTCTTTCTTTCTTTCTTTCTTTCTTTCTTTCTCTCTCTCTCTCTCTCTCTCTCTCTCTGTCTCTGTTCTTTCTTTCTTTCTTTCTTTCTTTCTTTCTTTTTCTCTTTCTTTCTTTCTTTCTTTCTTTCTTTCTTTCTTTCTTTCTTTCTTTCTCTCTCTCTCTCTCTCTCTCTCTCTCTGTCTCTGTCTCTCTCTTTTTTGCTCTCTTTTCCTCATCTCATCTTAGAGTTGTCTTTTTCTCTAGGAATCATGTGTTGCCTAAGTAGTGGTCCTATATTTCCAGAGTACATTTGAATTTGCTTTGCTAGGCACTCCTAGGGTTTCAATGGATAAAGAACATTCTTAATAGTAATTGTTCTATTTTGGGATTCTAATACTTTGTAGTTGCATAAATTTGGATCCTCAAACCACATGATATACAAGGCAGTATTTATAGAGGTACTTAACAGTGATCATTTTTTTTTTTAATGCTTTATTTTTGAAAGAGAGCGAGAGAGAGCAGGAGACAGAGAGAGAGCATGAGCAGGAGAGGGTCAGAGAGAGAGGGAGACACAGAACCTGAAGACAGGCTCCAGGCTCTGAGCTGTGAGCACAGAGCCCAATGTGGGGCTTGAACCCAGGAACCATGAGATCATGATCTGAGCTGGAGCCTGATGCTCAACCGCCTGAGCTACCCAGGCACCCCAACAGTGATCATTTCTAAGGAGAATCCTCCTTCCCCTTCCCTGCCAAAATCAGGCAGTTATAACCTTTTTTTGTCTCTTTGTGCTGGTGGCAAACTTTTTTCTAGCCCCCCTTTCTCTGAGAGTGCAGCTTTTCTAGGATTCTCATTTCATTTTGGGGTTTTGATTCTGACTCTGTTTCAACTGGTTCTGAAAAAGCATATCTTGCTATGACACTAGTACCTGCCATTTTTCTCTTTCTGTGCCCTGCTCCATCTTCGGCAGATACAGATATAGCTTACATGGATTTCCTCATTTCAGATTGCCTCTTCAATTCCAACAGTTGGATATTTTCTTTTCTTTTCTGGATATCTCAAATAGACATTAAATTTATTAAACATTTGCATAATTTATGAATATTTATTGAGAGAGAAGTTCAGATCATATTATTCTGCCATTTTGCTGCAACCAGAAAGCTCTTCTTCTCAAGATGCTAGGGGAATTTCAGCCATAAGAGTTTATTTTTGCTTAAAGTTCATGATCTTCAGAACAACCAGGATAACTGAAGATTGTTGCAATACTTTTTGTCCTTTCCCCCACCACCCCCACCTGGTTCTTACAATTCATGCCCCATTCCTATTAGTAAGCACATACCAGGTTTGGATTGCAGTGTTCCAAAGGTTTGCCCTTTTCCTTCATATTCTATTCCAAGAGGAATTTTAACCATTTTATCTTTGGATGGGCCCCTCAAAAAATCTGCTGAGCCCAATGTTTGCTACATTTATAATACCCAGAATAATACATTAGCCTCTGTAGATGTTAAAAATTCCTAGAATTATTGGGGTGCCTGGGTGGCTTAGTTGGTTAAGCGTCCGACTTTCGCTTAGGTCATGATCTCGCGGTTCGTGGGTTCGAGCCCCGCGTCGGGCTCTGTGCTGACTGTCAGCTCAGAGCCTGGAGCCTGTTTCAGTCAGTCTCTCTCTCTCTCTCTCTCTGTCTTTCTCTTTCTCTCTGCCCCTCACTTCCATTCCACTCACGCACATAAAAAAAATAAATCCTCTCCCTCTATAATAAATAAATAAATAAATAAATACATTATTATGTCATTTCCTTGCTCAAGGGTCAAGGGTCTGCAATGCTCCCTTTTTTTTTTTTTTTNCCATCATACTTCAGTGGCTTTCTTCCCCTGCTACTCTACTCTTACTCTCTTTGCTTTAGTTATACTGGACAACTTGCTGTTTCTTAAAAACACTAGATAACTCCCACCTAAGCACTTTGCATTAGCTAGTCTCTTTGTCTTGAATGCTCTTCTTCTTGAGTTCCTCTCTGGGGTCCTTTTGTCTTTGTTTACATATCACCTTATCAATAACCCCAGCACTGACCACACTATCCAATATTGCTACCTGTCCTGACCTCACCCCCTGCATGCACTCCTAATTCCTCTTCTTCTATTTGTTCTTGCTTCCTTTTATTATAATGTGTGCTTTATTTAAGACGTGACTTAACCTTTGTCTCTTTCCACTAGAGTGTAAGTTCCTTTTTGGCAAGAAATTGTTTTGTGCACTAAGGTATCCTAAGAACCATAGGCATTCCTGGAACATAACAGATGCTTGGCAGGTATTCATGAAATTCATGAAAAGAATAGTCTAGGAAGGGAGATAGAAAAAAATAAAGATTGCATATATTATGGTAAATTATGAGGTTGGTATCCATTAAGTGCCAAAGGAGAGCAAAAAGAGACATCTGGTCTCTTCTGTGGATTCAGGAAGAGCTTCCAGGATAAGAAAACACCTGAACACAGTTTTGAAGTTTTTGTAGGTTTTACCAGTGGGAGAGTTCTTGGGGGGAGAAAACAGTGCAGATACTTAAAACATAATGTTGTATGCATTAAGTGAATAGGTTTGGACAAGGATGGCAAGTTTAGTTTTGCAATGTTACCTTAGAGGTGCCCAGTGAACATTCACATGAATGAAAAGAGCAAACAGAGGGTCCACTGTGCTAAAACACTGAGCACAGTAGGGTGGCCAAGTAGAACTTAGCATCAGAGAGATGAGGAACTTCTGATTATTTTAAAGTTGTTCTCAATAACCCCCACCCACAAAAATAAATAAAAACACAACAGCATTGAGAACTTGTTTTTTATACAATCAATCTTTTTTTTTTTTTATACAATCAAATCTCAATTTGTATTTTCTTTTCAAAATTTTCTCTCTGGAGCCTATATTAATTTTCACTGTAACTTGCACCAAGGTCCAGGATCTTATTTTTTAGCATCTAGGTGTTTTCATTCTGCTATGGACTAATTGTGTTCCCCCCAGTTTGTATCTTGAAGCCCTAACTCCCCTGTGATGACATTTTGAGACAAGGCCTTTAGAGAGGTAACTAAGGTCAATTGAGGTCATAAGAATTTGGCCCTAATCCAACAGAGCTGATGTCCTTATAAAAAGAGGAAGAGACATGAGAGATCTTTCTGCTCATGCACAGGAAAGAGATCAGGGGCAGATACAGTGAGGAGGTGGCCATCTACAAGTTAGGAAGAGATATTTCACTAGAAACTTAATCTGCTAACACTTATGTCTGGGACTTCTAGTCTCCAAAACTGTGAGAAAATATATATATATATTTTTTGTTAAAGCCATCCAGTCTGTTATATTTTGTTATGGCAGTCTGAACAGACTAATACCTTATGCTACCTGGTTTCCATATGCACACTGAGGTTTCACTGTTAAGTTTTTTCATGTTGGCTATGAATTCCCACTCATTTATTTTGTATTCAACAATTTATATAAGAAATATGTGTTGAGTATCAGTTTTAGGCCAAGCGCTGTACTGCAAGTTTGGGAGACAGGAAAGAAAAGCAGAGACAGATCTTTGTCCTAATGGAATTTATAGTCTAGTAGAGGAGAAGATAGTAAAAGCAGCAGATGAACAGATTTTGATTCAACTTATAATCCATGATTTGAAGGAATTGTACAGTTTAGAAATGCTAAAAAAAATAATTAGGGGGGAGTGGGAGTTTTGGAGAAGGTGATCTGACAAAGTAGTTGGAGAAGACCTTTCAAAAATTTCATAGAGCCTGCCATGCAAGGAACTGTGGAGGGAAAGGTTTGGCAGGGAAACACTGCTATGTTTCAGCTATGTTTGAAAACCTGAAAAGAGGCCATAGTGGGGGAAGAGTAGAGAGATGGGAAGAAATTGGATCTTATGGAAAGGGCTAAAAAAGCAGATTTCAATTTTACTTTTGCAGTATTGGGAAGCCGTTCTAGGGTTTTAAGGTAAAGAAAGTATTATTGATATTTCACAATATGACTGTGCTCCTCTCAGGAGAATAGTTTTGAAGATGAGTGTAAGTGATGGCAGGGAGGCCATAGGTCACCACTTTAGTGCTCCAGGAAAACCGTAACTGTGGCCTGCTCTAGGATGATGGCAGGGAAGATGGAGAAAGGGAGAGCCCCACCAGTTCTTAAGGAAGCAGACAATCTGAACCATGATGCTGTGGGATTGTCAGATTATACAGTGTACTTGGGAAGAGTAGAAGTCAGGATGGGATTTTAGGACAGACATTGAGTAACATAAAAGGAGAGAGAATAGTGTGGGTCCCTGGCTTATGTAGTTATTGTTTCCTTCCATAAGTATTAATTGAATGCTTAAATATCAATGGTGAACACTAGTCCAGGTGCTGGAGCTGTAACTGTAAAAAAGATAAATCTGATCCCTGCTTTCTTGAAATTTGTAGTATACTAGAGAACAGGCAAGTAAACAAGACATTATAACATAGTGTGATGATGGTAATGGAACTTGAGGTATTACAAAGGCAACAAACTGATGCAAAGGCAAGAATAAATTGTTAGGAGTAAAATGTTCAACTAACTCAAGAATGATTAGAAGTAAAGGGATTTAAAAGAAGAGAATGGCTAATGCTAAATTATGGAAAGGGCTTCAGTGCAAAGGAAGATGGAAGAAAACAAGGGCAGGGATCTTCTCAGGCTTCCTATAGGCCCAGTGACTTAGCAGCTGCCATTCCCACCATCAACAAAGCCCTAAAGGGTGTAGTCAGTGGGGTACTCTTAGGAACAGCTGAGCCTTCCCAACTCAGAAAACTGATGTACCCCTTAGTGAACTGCCTGTTAACAGTGTTAGAAGCCTTCACTTCTGTAATTAGAAACATAAAAAGTTTCAATGGAAGATACCTGAGAGATATACACATAAAGTATGAGTATGAAAAATACCGGTTGTTCCCATTTTGACAAGGAACCTGGAGAAGGAGAGGTGGATGACATATAAAAAATTACATAAAGGAGAAGCTACAGACCCTTTAACTGGACCAATAATTCAGTCAATTTGACATTAATAGATGATGCTCCTACAGCTTTGAATTTACAATTTCGTTCTAGTGGCAGGACCTTGTCTTGCTCAGTGAAAAAGACTCTCTGCCTTGTATCCTGGGACTAAGGAGTGAAGTTTTGTGGGTTTTGTTTTGTTTTGTTTTGTTTTGTTTTTAATTGTGGTAAGACAATTGAACATGAAATCTATCCTCTTAACAAATGTTTAAATATACTACTGTTTTGTTAACTACAGGCATGGTGTCGTACAGATCTCTAGAACTTACTTGCATAATTGAAAGTTTATGCCCATTGAGTAGAAACTTTATGCCCATTGAGTATAAACTTAGAGTTGTTTTGCCCTTCTCTTTGGTTCCCCACTTTGATAACCTCCCCAGAACTCTCGGACCACCCAGACTCAGTTCTGTGCTTGCCCATCCTCCCAAAGGCTATCTCCCTCCACTAAAATCTCTTAATGAATTCCAAGGCCAACTTCACATTTACCTTATTGTGGATGTGTTACCTGGACATTCTTTGTTTTACTTTCTTTTCAGAAAAAACTTGACTGTCCCCTTGCTACTCTTCCCCAATGCTGACCAACTACTTCCTTTTCTGCCTGGATCACCCTGTTTTCTGACACTGGACACCATCCCCAGTATAGTTATGCTAACTGGATTTCCTCTGCTATTTGCTTTTGAACCCACCTGGGCTCCCTCTATGGATGCCTAGTCTCTGGGTCCTGGCCCCCATTCAGTCTGGTCCATCCTGCTGGGCAGCTAGATAGAATAACAGGAACATAAATTTTATACTTGATTTTAGGAAAAACTCATACATTCCCATAGGTAGAACTAAAGCTGAACAGTAAGTGGGAAAAGCTATTATCCAGAAAGGGAGTTAAAAATATACATCTGACAAAAATACTCAGGTTGGGTAAGAAGCCAAGAATTCCCAAATTTATTTTCTCTTCCTACACTACTATCACTACCTTTATCCTTGTTCTCCTGATCTTCACTCCATTAGACCTTAACATATTTTTTCCCCTTTCCTTTAGATCGATTAGGAATTCATTTGGGTAAAGATTGAAAAGGTGACTTTATAAAATAAAATCTTTTTTCCTGTGTGAGTTTTTAATAGAGTTATCTTCTTTCAAGTTGTTTGTTTTTTCAATGGCTCACGACATCGATGGCTCCAGCAATCTAGAAGTTTTAGTATAATGAAAACAGGTCAGGGCACCTAGGTGGCTCAGTCAGTTAAGCATCCAGTTTTGGCTCAGGTCATGATCTCAGGGTTCTCAAGTTCAGGCCCTCATTGGGCTCTATGCTGACAGCTCAGAACCTGGAGCCTGCTTCGGATTCTGTGTGTGTCTCTCTCACTCTGCCCCTCTCCTGCTCACAGTCTGTTTATCTCTCTCAAAAATAAATAAACATTTAAAACATTCTTTAAAAAAAGGTTGTAGGGACATAATACTAAGCTAAAATTCAAAGTACGTGATCATTTTTCTATTCTGCTTTTTATTAACTCTGCTCTTTACAATGTATTGTAACATCATTTTTCCATAGATAAAGTAGAGAAAATACTAACTTGGAAGGTAATTTGGTAATGTCTAAAAAATTTTAGCTTGCCACATAAAGTTAATATTAACACCTTAAACATATTTTAATAAAAAGAAATGGATATTTTTGAACATCTATTTTTCACTTGGTTTGTCAAAAAATGCTGCATGTCATATCCACAAATAACCTTATTAAAAAAAATCGTTGGAATTGCTGCGAGATTACTTAAGAGTAGTTGTGTGACAAAATTGTGTGCAAAGTATGAATATGTTTTCAATTTGAAACTGGCCCGGAAAATGACATTAGTGACACTTCCAGTGGCCTAAAATATTTCATCAACTGTAGGTAGAACTAGACTTTACAAAGTCTTCTGAGTCTGCCAAGGAATACAAGGGAAGAACAATTAATAGAATTGCAAATCCAACGTAATTTGCTAATTTTAGTGTCTAAGTAAATTTTTCAGATTTCTTAATAGGAAAAAATATTTTAAAGGCACTGAAATAAGCTCATATGAAGATTATAAAGTACAGGGAAGAGTAGTTTGTGACACAATAGTTGCCTAGTAAACTATCTGCTTTGGAGTTTTATTGTAGAATTTTATTAATGTAAAGCTTTATGCCATATAAGATATCATAGAGAGATCTTACTGTCTTAATATATTTCTATTGTAATCCAAATCTCAATAAAGGTGGCCATATTTAATTGAATCGTAAAAAAAAATTTATGTCTTTTATAAATACATACACTGGATTAGGAAGTATTATGATACCAGAAAGGGTAAACTGGATGTTTTGGGATAGGCTTTGTAGGTCTCCTGGCTGATTTTGTGATATGTTGGGATGGGTTAGGATGGGAATCGTATGGAGAAATTGGTTTGTCACCATCCAGGGACAGAATCTCAGTAGCTCTATTTTATTCATTCATCTAGAGAGCATCAGTCTCTGAAGGGTTTTGATTCATGCTATGCCAACAGAGAAAAGATTGTTAAAAATGCTGATATATTAATATCCTTCCTTTCTGTTTTTCTTGCCTGGAATTACATAACAGTTTGGAAACTAAAGCAAGGGAAGACTTTTTCAAGAATGAGATTTGCTAAGTATTGGAATCTACAACTAAAGGAGGGCATCTCATGTCCTTCCTGCAGATCTTTTCAAATTAGAGCAAGATTAATTATCTAGGGTGATTCTGGATAGGCCTATTGCCGACAGGAGGCTGGATCTTAAGGGCTGTTGCGTGGGAATTCCTGCAAGGGCATCACTGTGGATGACATCTAGCAATTCCTGTCACTGTTTTTATTATTGCTCATCCAATCATCACTCCACTTGACTGTAATATTTGTTTATTTTTCTGGTCTTCAGGTAGGATAGGAGTTCATTTGGGTCAAAACTTAATAGGAAAATTCATAATATAAAACCTGGTTTTTCTTTTCCGTATTAATGTTTCATTTTTCAAAATATAATTCTTTATTTTTACTCACCAAGTTTGTTCTTTCAGTAGCTCAAACTGGGAAAAACCTTTGTAGAAATTGTGAATCAATGAAGGTTCAAGATTGTTTTCCTGTGTATTTAGTACCCTCATCACAAATGAGAGCAGTGGGCTACATGCTGTCAATCAAATTTGATTACATTGAAATAAATTAATCATTTGTTCTTTTTAGCATGTCATAGTGAAAAGGAGTTGCAGTTGCTTTTATAAAAGCTACTTTCTTACAGAAATGTGAAATTCACAATCCCCATTAATTGAATTTGTTTTGTTATCCTGGCATTTTTGCCCACTGTTTTATGAATCCTTTTTCATCTATGACTTGCTTTATAATGAGATTACAGAATCTCCACATGCTTTAATGAATATCTGTTCTTCCAACACAAGTTACAGTTATTAGTTTAGCTGCTAGGGGATTTAATATATTTTATGTGGATTTTAAAGGCAGGATGAATGAAATAAATTTTGTGTGGAGTGGTAAATGCTGTATTTAACAAGTTTATCATCGTTTTTTTTTTTTAGTAAACGTTTAATTTTTGATTTATTTATTTACTGTTTATCTATTTTTATTGAAGTATAGTTGACACATGATATTACATTAGTTTCATGTGTATAACACAGTGATTCAACAAATGTAGATGTTTTGCTGTGCTCAGCACAAGTGCAGCTACCATCTGTCACCATACAGCACTATTCCAATACCACTGACTATATTTCCTGTGCTGTACCTTTAATCCCCATGACTTATCCATTCCATAACTAGAAGCCTGTATTTCCCACTCTCTTTAACCTATTCTGTTCATCCTGCAAATCCTTTCCCTCTGGCTACCATCAGTTTGTTCTATGTATTTATGGGTCTGTTTCTGCTCTTTGTTTGTTTACTCATTTGTTTTTGAATAATTTTAGATTTACAAAAATGTTGCAGAGAAAGTACAGAGAGTTCCCATATGCCCTTCATCTAGTTTTCCTTGTTGACATCTTATATTAATGTGGGGCTTTTGGAAAAATTAAGAAACCAAACTTTGTGCATTACCATTAATTAAACTCTAGACTGTGTTCAAATTTCTCCAGTTTTTTTCACTAATATATGTGGTTTTCTATTCCATGATTTTACCTATGTTACCACATTGCATTTCATTTTACTGAAATAAAATGTTAGTATTAGGAACAAATGTCAATCTTCTATGAAGAATGCATTGCCTGTCTTTAATCCCAAATTCAAGTCCAGGTGGAGAAGGAATGCTTGCTTCTGTGAGAGAGTGCTTGGAAGAACCACTTCTACTGTCTATTAGGTAATTTTAAACCCTTTCTCTGGCTTTCCTCATTTCATTCAGATAAGTGGGAATGGAGAAGAAACGGCACACATGACTGACTCTGCCCTGAACGCTATCCCACTTCTGCCTTCTCTAATAGCCCAGTAAATGTTCCAGCATTTTAAATTCTTTTTTCAATCACCTGTCCTCTGTAATCTGTAGCCTTCAGAAGGTTCTTGCAGGAGTATCGGTGGACTGCTTTAAAAGGCATTAAACCAGCCCCCAGTGAAACAAAGTGCAAGGTATGCATGCTATTCTTTTGTATTGGAATACTGTTATTGGAGAATGGAGTTTTGTAAGGGCTTTCTGTTAAAAAAAAAAAAAAAGAAACTATTCTGGAAAATTTCTAAATCATTTTCTCTCATTGCTACCATATTGTATACTGATATAAATGTTATTTTCTTCCCCTAAAATATTTTCTGGAAAGGATATAACTCCATGCCATTCTGGAAAAGTGTCAAGGCCATCTGACAGTTATGTGAGAAACTTCCTTGTACTGGGGCTTTGGAGGAAGGACTGATTCACTAGTAAAGTTTTAAACTGAGGTGACAGTGGAACTTTGCAGCTTTGCAAAAAAACTTACTTTGCAAGCTATTGGAGAACATCCTTAGAAGCTGTTATTTCACTTTTGAGTTTAATTTTCTGATAAATAAACATGCAGCTTTAAGTAAAAAGATGTAAAGGCAATCTTTTTAACATATAAAAATAAAGATACATTTTAAAAGCCTTAATTAATATTATTTGATTTGAATAAGCAGTTTTATCAAATGAGAATTAAAATTATTTGCACTATGATTATATTAGAAAGTCTGCAGAATGTGTGTGTGTGTGTGTGTGTGTGTGTGTGTGTACTATTTCTGAATGATTTAACAACTTTCCTTTATAGATCTTAGCTATAGATATTTAGGAAAGATAACATTATTCTCATATATTAGAATAGGCATTGAAATAAAACTAGGGGTTTTATAAGAATATATACTCTGCATATGTTGTATTTCTATAAGAGCTTTAATCTCATGCATTTTATTTATTTACCTATTTGTTTATTTATAAATGCTTATTTTTGAGAGAAAATGCACACAAACGGAGGAGGCGCAGAGAGAGAGGAGGACAACGGATCCAAAGCAGACTCTGTGCTGACAGCAGAGAGTCCAGTGTGGCTTGAACTCAGGAACTGTGAGATCATGACCAGAGCTGAAGTCTTCTGTTTAACTGACTGAGCCACCCAGGCACCCCTAATCTCATGCATTTTAGATAGAGATATTAGAATGTAGCCTTGTCTTACTGAATTTATGTTATCTTTCAGTTATTTCAAAACTAGCTTGCTCTTGGTCTCTCTGGTGTCCCAACTAGCAACTTATTTTGACTTGCTATTGGTTTGGATTTTCGGTTGTCCCATATTCTGAGACCAGCCCCTGTAGTTGGCCTTAAGTTTATAGAGAGCCCTGGCTCAGAGTCATAGGGGTTTTGATTTCCTGGTATTGATTTTCCAGTATCCTGCCTAGGTCTCTGATGATTTTGTTGCTAAGGCTCACAACCTGTATAACTGCTCCCTCTTGCTTAAAACCTACATTCATCAACCATTGCCAAATTCTGACCTGAGAGACCAGCTTGCCCTTCTTCCATATACTGAACTAATTAAATTATACACTTTTCTTGCCTAAAACTATGGTACTACCCTGTCTTTTGGACTGTAGTCTCTTATTTATATATCTGAAGAAACCAAATGGGGCTCCTGATCTTTTTTTTTTTTTTAATGTTTTATTTATTTCTGAGAGAGAGAGAGAGAGAGAGGCACCATGAGCAGGGGAGGGTTAGAGAGAGAGGGAGACATAGAAACTGAAACAGGCTCCAGGCTCTGAGTTAGCTGTCAGCACAGAGCCTGACGTGGTGCTTGAACCCATGAACCATGAGATCATGACC
Organism: Crocuta crocuta; assembly: GCF_008692635.1. Taxonomy (NCBI): domain Eukaryota; kingdom Metazoa; phylum Chordata; class Mammalia; order Carnivora; family Hyaenidae; genus Crocuta; species Crocuta crocuta. Next base: position 32,380 of record NW_027531996.1, read on the forward strand.
TGAGTCGAAGTTGGACGCTTAACTGACTGAGCCACACAGGCGCCCCATGGGGCTCCTGATCTTGTTTCTCTTAGCTCTCTTATATCTTCTATTGTTCAATTACTGCACTCCTCCTGTGTGTCAGGAATTGGGTAGATGCTAAGAAGAATAAAGAAAAAGACCCAGTTCCTGCATTCTTATAGCCCTAGCTAGTGGAAATAAAAGACATGCCAACAGATTATTTCTTGAATGTGTACTGAGAACTCAGGGAGTTTCCTGGACTCAAGTTGAGTCTTGAAGGATAAGTAAAATTAACTAGGCCTTGGGATCCTCCTGGCTGTCGGTGGCATGCAAAGGCACAGAGGTGTGAACCAATTTGGTATACATGAGAATGAAAGATGTTATTACTGGAGTGTATTTAAAAGCTTTGTTTGCTACTTTCCTTGTCATAATGTGACACGGTAGTTGCGGAGAAATCAATATGGCAGGACTTCAGTGAAGTTAAGTCAATACTAGATCAAGGGATTTAGAAACTAGAAAGAACTGAACTCTATCTTGAGTCATGGCTTAATTAATTTGCTGTGTTTCAAGTGAGAACTCTGGTGAGACACGAATCATCTTAGGGAGACAATTTTGTTCCTCATTGTGGTGCCAAATGACAAATTTAATCAAGATACATCGAATATTCCTAAGGATCTGCTATGATCTCTGATGTCATCATGAATACACTCACAGAATGGAAATAGATGGTCCTTCTAGTTGCTGAACCCATAACTTCGCCTATAGCAGGGCAGGCTAATCAACATTTTGGAATGAATTAGCTTCTATTCATTGATATGAATTTTTCTTTATTTTTATTTTTTAGTTTTTTGAGAGTGAGTGAGCATGTAAGTGGGGGGGGGGCATAGGGGGAGAGAGAGAGAAGAGAGAATCCTAAGCAGCTCCATCCTCAATGTGGAGCTCTTTGTGGGTCTCAATGCCATCACCCTGGGATCATGACTTGAGCCAAAATCAAGAGTTGGAGGCTCAACCGAGTCACCCAGGTGCTCTGATAAGAATTTCTTTTGAGTTGAATACAATAAGACAGGTTAATAAGACATTGTCACTGCTTTCAGAAATATTGATGAATTAATAGAAAATTATATAAGGTAATGTCATTTAGTGCTAAATTACATAGTTCAATTGAACTTGTAGTTCAAGTATGTAGTGGAAAATCTAGCTGGAGTTATGTGACATACATCCTCTCTGGGTCACTTGCCATTGTAGTGGGTTCCAGCCACCTCATCTGTAAAATGTAAAGTTTGATATTTAAGGTCTTTTCCAGCTTTAACATGCCAGGATTTTTAGAAGGTCTGTTCAAGAGTTCCAGTCGTGGATCCAGATATTCCAGTGTGTGTAGGGAGACCTGTGGGTCTGTGAGAGGAGCCATCCACCCTCGCACCTCTCCTTTGTAGTGTCAGTAATGGGTGTCTGATTTTATATTAAATAAGACTGTTGACATGAGGAAGGACAGAAAAGAGATAAGAGAAACACTGTATATGTGACTCAACAAGTTCAGATGGGATGTTGTTTGGATTCAGATACAGATGATTGCACTAAACATATTTCTCAGTATGGCTAATTATCCTGATTTTATAGGATGATCCTCCCTTTCTTATTTTCTTCCTTCCTCCTTCCCTATTCCATTTCCTACTTTTATTCTCCTCCATTCCCCCCATGGACAATCTTCTAGTGTATTTAATGTTGATATTTTTGCAATTATTGTTCCCAAACGTATATTTGTGGTTTTGTGTGCTTGTATTTTTCAGTACTTTATGAGGATAGTACTGCATTATTTATTTCATCCAGTTTCTTATCCCCCCTGTACATATATGTACAATTATGTTAATATATGTACTTCTAATCTGTTGTAATGCATGAAGGCACTACATTTTCCTATTCACTTTCCCAGTGATAGATACTCAAATTACCATCAACTGACTGCTTCCCAGTTTGTATGGAGAATCAGTCCTCAAACAGGTCCTTTTAGGGACCTGTGTGAGAGTTTCTTTGGGATACACACACACACACACACACACACACACACACACACACACACACGCTATGTATGTGAATTGATGGATTGTAAGGAATGTGCCTGTGTAATTTGATTTAGTATTTCCAGATTGTTCTCTAGAGAAGTCACACACTTCTTTACTCCCACAGCCGTGCATAAGGATCCCCGTGCTTCCATGTCCCTGTTTTAGCATTGTCAGCTCTCTGCCTTTGTCAATCTAATAGATGTAAAGTGCTTTTTTTTTTTGCTGGCTTTGTCAAGAAGGACCCTGACTGAGAAGTGACAATAGCTAATCTAGTGGCTTCTGGTTCTAATTTCCATGAGGATGCCTTTTTTCTTTTTATTTATTTATTTATTTATTGCCATTAGAGAAGGGTATGGTAGTGGGAGGATTCTCCTTCTCTTTGAAAGGAGGATTCTCCTTTACTTCGAAAGCTTACATCATATTACTATGGTTTGCAGAGCATGGCTAGAGATGGCCTAGACTCTGTATGTTTGAACCATCACAGGCCACTCTTTGCCAGGCTTGTATCACTTCAGTAACACAATTTCCACAAAGCCCCAATGGCTGGCCAACTCTCTTCTGGGGACTTAGACTAATAATCAGAGTCAGATATTTGAGGAAGACTGGCACTTGAACTTGGACTTCTCTGCAACAAACCTCAGTGTTCTGTATTTAGTCACAGTTTAACTGCTTCCAGCAATAGGTATTTCTTCCTCCAGGGCATATTCTATGCTAAAGGTACCCTCAGGTGGATAGTGTTGATTAGATGGGAATTCCTGAGTGGAACATTATGGTTATTATCTGAAATCAGGGTAACAATGATTTCCTTCTATTTCACTATAAAAAAAATAAAAATAAGGAGCAAAGAGAATTGAGGATGGAGAAGTATTTTGGGAAATGGAAACTGAATCTGGAATATGATCTGATACTTGGAATTGTTAGAGAATCAAGCTTCTAATATTGCTTTCTAATCATTCCCTAATTATTGTAGCTACTGTAGCTAGATTAGCATGATACAGCCTATTCATTAATAGGAAGCTCAGAGATCTTCACAGATCATATCATAAATGGACTCTGAATAATTTGATTAATTCTAGCTGATATTTGGAATTTTGTCTGTGTCACTTTTTTCCCCCTACCTGATATAGAAGAGAGTTTCTCTCAAGTGAAACCTGAATGTCTTCTGGGCAGGCTACAGATTACCTGCTTCTTTTCCTGACAAGACCCATTGTGCTTTTGTTATTGCTCAGCTATGTTCAGGCAGGGAAAGGTTTTCTCTATGAGACACATCTAGATTTCTGTTCAGAAGTGAGGGATTGATGTTATGGTTAAGAGAAGGCAAATTTGCTTTTTGAGCTAAATTACCTTATGCTGCCAGATACAATTCTGTGTATTTATATAGCTACTTCCCTTACCCTTTATCCTTAAAGCCCCTTGCCCTTGCTTTCTCTATCAAATAAAAACAATAACATCTGTTTCATACTTTAGAGTTGATAGGAGTCATTTCATGTGCAATATCTCATTTAATTTCAACCACTCTTGACATGTCCATGAACATATCTAAACAATTAGAATATTTCAGGATTAAAGATAAAGAGTTCAATCACCCCAAGTTTTACTGCCTAGATGACAAACATATGGTGTTAGGGCTAACCCTTGGAAAAATTAGAAAGTGGACCCAATTTGTCTTCTGCATTCTCCCACCTTGTTCCATGTTTCTCTTCCTGACACAGCCAAATCTTCCTTCTGGCATACTAATGCAAAGAGCTTTCATTTGGCCTCAGATGAACCAGGATTCTCTCTGCAAAAGCTTTTGCAGGGCAGCCTGCTTCCCATTTAGTTTCTTTCCCTCCCAGTCATCAAAACGTGTGCACACCTTACATTTTTTTTTCATAATCTCTTCTCGGCTTATGGCTTATTGCAGTGAACTCTCTGAGGGATATTTACATCTTGGATGGGAGATCCAGAGATAATGTCTTAACCCAAAGAAATAAACCAGGAATGGTAGAATTTCATATACAATGATAGACATAATTTAGAAATAGAGAGTCTTCAACTCACAGGAGGCTGGTGGCTGTCCATGCCACTCAATACAAGGCAGGTCCTTTCTGGAAGGCACAGTATTGATAAAATAGTCACCTGAATCTTTATTTTTCACCTACAGCTTTCAATATAATATAGATTGATATTACATACTTGTTATTTATCATTTTCACCTTTAAGAATAAACTCTCAAGATATACTCTGACCACTGCATAGCTCATCACCACTGGAAAACAAGTGTTTGAAAGGTGCTTAGGAAGATGATAATAGTATATATGGAATACTAAATCTTTTCCATTTAAGAAGATTAAGCTGCTGATCATGGAGGTTAAAATGCGTTTACATTTATAACCTCTCCTCAGAATAAAATACAACATAAAGTCTCATGTTGTTTGAATTGATTGAAGAGAATATACAAATCACTTAGTGCAAATTCTCTTTGCAGGTGAAGAGACTGAGACACAAGGAGCTTGTTTTCTCCTGTGCCAGCACAGGCATTGTGTATTAAGTAATAAATAAGTAGAGGAATAAAGCAGGTATTTAAACTATCACTGCTTTCCTAATAATTTGGAACTGTTCTAAGTGACATTTTAAAATATTGTTGTTCGTTATTCATCTGGTGGTGTTCGGTAGAAGATGATTTTATATTGATTAAAATTATGTAATTCTATATTGAAAGCAAGAATTTTATTGCATGCACTGAGGGTCATGTCACAGTTTATTTCAAATTGTCTTTTATATCTTTTTTTCCACTCTTATAATTGGGCAGCTGAAGTTACATTCAATAATGATAGACACAGTTTACTTGGATGAATTGAAAATTATTGAATTGATTTATGAATTGAAAGTAGATTTTCACGTTCTTTCTGGTTTTCGTGTCAACACAACATTTCACACTTTTGTTGTTATTCTCTCTCTAGTTTTTGTTTAGACCCAGGCAACTTCTTGGGAGGCAGGTTAACAGGTTTAAAAGATAGATGACAATATAAATCACTCATTCTGTGTGGAAAACGCTATTCTATCATGCTTTATTTTGCTCAGGACTCAGCTGACTGCTGCGGCTGACTTTAGGATCCCGTCAACTGGCTGATTACTGGATGACTTAGAATTTTAACTCTTCTAGTTAGGTGTTAGGTGCTGGTCTAGGTAGATGCCTCTTACTATACGACTTTGGACAAGTCTTCACCTCTATTGGCCTTTGTTGATTTCACCCAGAAATTTGGGAGAATAACACAATTCTTGTAGTGTTGTTATAAGGAAGAGGTTAAGTGCTTTCAATTCTTACCTCTGTGTTTACATAAGTAGGTTAGGTGTTCACTGGGTACTCAATATATAGTAATCCTCGTTACTACTAAAGGAAAAAAGGCTTATGATTCATTTAGCAGGAATTTCTTGAATTTGATGAAGTGGTTAGTTTTCCTAACTAAGACTGCCACTGTGGCATGTGCTTTAGTAGAGTGGTCAGTCTCTAAGACAATTCCTTGTGGCAGCATTTCATTTCTACAGTGTTTACAGGAGGGCAGCCAGCCAGGAAGCCAGAGCAGGGCAGATTCCAGGCATAGGCAATATAGGAAACGTGCATAAAATTATTACCACAAACTGCCTTCAAAGAATTGTTCTGATTGTCTAAAAATATACAAATAGAACTTACTCTAATGATTTCATTCTTTTGAAGATTTCCTCCCTGTTTCTGTCAGTGTTTAAGAAAACCACTGACAGTGAAGAGAAAACTGTTGCCAAAACTCTTTACAATATGTGTATTTAGCTGGTCAAGTGTGGTAGAAAATCACAGCTAGGATTTGGAGAATCAGCCCATCAATCTCAAGTACAGTGTTAACATGGCCACAGTTTATGCATCATAAAACTCACTGCTTTTTTTTAAAGCTTTGATCAACATATACAGATTTAAAATATAGCAGATTATATAAATATTCTAGAAAACGCGAACTCATCCTTTTTAGGTGTAGGCTCACATGAAAGCTCATTTTCAAACTTAGGCACTAGAGAATGGTGCTCAAGTGATTTCTGTTCTGCTTTTCTTGGATGCTGTTACTTTGGAGTTATCTATTACCTGCAAGATCAATTGTTTCTCACATGCTATTGAAATACATCATCTCATGATGGAAGCAGAGCTGACAACAGTGTGACACTGGAGGTATCTGGTCTAGTGGCACACATCCCATGTCTTGTCCTCTCAAACCACCAACTTCATTAAATACCTGTGTTGTGGGTAGTTCAGTGGAATCAATAGGACATTCAACTGGACTTCTTACTGAGTGGGAAAGATAAATTATATGCAATGGCCACTTTTCCACTCCCACAAAGGAGTTTTATTGGAACAGTAGATGAAACAAGTGGCCTCAAGATTCTTCCTTAAAATTCATCTTACTGCTTTTTAAAAAAAGTGCTTTTAGAAACATTTACAAATTGCTCATCCATACAACTTCTGCTTTAAAGAAAATAACAGAGTAAAGTAGATGCACAAGGATTTCTGAGCTTCTTTTCATGATGAATGTTGCCGAACGTTAAAAAAGTCAAGTAAAGAGGGATGACAAAAATGTAATGTAGCAGCTTGAAAATGGAAATTTGGAGAATAAGCTTAGATTTTCTAGCCTTCATCTAAAAGCCTAAAGCAGCAAAGAGCCTTGCTATTTTTTTCTATTCAATTTGCTGAAGTCTATCCATCTTGTGAGACATCAGGAAAAGAAATTATCTCTTGGGAACAGGACACTAGGCATAGAAAGTTAACTGACAGAAGGATCTCTCCTCTAAACATCAACTTCCTTCATAAAACTTATATGATATCGATATCGATAAATATAAATGTTGAATATATCTGAAGTGATAGGAAACATATTGAATGTACTATCAATCGCTGCATCTTATTTTCTCCAAAATGTGCAGTCCTCCAAAGTCTAAAGGGTTTTTTTTAATTTAATTTTTTGTTTTGTTTTTTTTTCATTTGAGAGAGAGAGAAAGAGAAAGCATGTACAATTGGAGGAGGGGCAGAGAGAGATAGAGAGAGAGAGAGAGAGAGAGAGAGAATCTTAAGCAGGCTCCACATCGAGGGTGGAACCATACATGGGGCTTGATCTCACAACCTTGGGATCATGATTTAAGCCAAAATCAAGAGTCCCATGATCAACCAACTGAGCCACCCAGGTGCACCTCCTCATCTAATGCTGACCCCAATTCTCCTCCCACCCCAGGGTCCAAAGACTTTTATTAGAGCAGCTGTAAAATAGCAAAATAGCCTACTTTCCCCCACTCCTTTTTAGGATAACATCTTTTGACATATCAAAACAAGGGGAGCGGAAGAGGAAAAAGAAGCCAGGAATCAGCCACCATTTGAGACAGCCTATGAACAGCTCAGAAGAGACACAGCAGTTTCCCTTCTGAAAGGGAAATATATTTCCATTTATCTTTCCATATCATTTATCATAATTACAGAGTACCCCAGGAATAGCTTATGCTGTTTATTTCTTTGCAATGTGGGAAGTAATATTATTAAGTAAATCCATGAAGTCCTATATCTTACTGGTTACCTTAACAAAGGGCTACATATTTTCTGCATACATAGCCAGTCACATAAATCGCTCAATTTCCCCTTTATTACAGTAACAGCATGTAGAATTAAACATCGAGCCCTTTGGCTATTAAAAATATGCTTGACATCAACAATATTTTTCAAGTGAAAAAGAGAGAGAGGCTATTTCAAGAGTTCTGAAAGACTTCTGTTACTTAGAAATGAAAGCTTACTTATTAAAGGAACACGTGGATATTAAATGATTTAATACATTTTGATTTGAGCTCTTCTGATATATGTGCAAAATACAAACTAACTGGCTTGACAGTACAGTATCTGATAAGATGTAACATTCAGAAAAAAACAAATGGTGTGGAGAGAACTTAATTTTCTTTAATTAGGAAAACAGGTTGGGAGATCTGATTTCTTGATGGAACTGTGCTAATATGCTTAACACTTTCCTGAAATTTTCAGAGTGTTAATTTATGCTTCTTTATAGAAACGTCTTCTCCTCTTACCTACGGGAGTTGACTTAACCCTGGAATCTGTTCTATCTTACCATCAAGCAATTTTTAGACATAGAAAGCCCCTGAATTATATTTCTTAAAGTATGGGTTTAAGAAGATAAGAGTAATACCATTGGATGAATGGCATATCTTTTTGTTCACTGTACCTCCTGGGCCTAAAACAGTGCCTGACACATGCAGTTGTTGGATGAATGGATAAATTGTGGGTGGGGAAGCGTTTCAGCAGAATAGTCCAGGTGAGCTGNNNNTGGCTCCAGTAAGGTCTTTACTAGAGTGACACAAAGATGTACCAGTCATGTTTTCAATGATCTCAACCCCTGAGCCCCCACCAGCACACACACCACAAAGTACAAAATACAGTCCTCAAAGAAAGAAACTATAAATCTAAAATCTGGGACAATGCTGGGATGAGCTTCCTAATGTTTCCGGAATTGGGAATTGTCTGTATGGTTCTCATAGATCTTCTTGGAGCCACAAGAGTATTGATTTTAAAGATTAATTTTATTTGCTCCATTTCAGAATTCATCAGGGCTGCCTCAGTGTTGATTTTACTATAGGAGGGAGGTTGTAACTGGAACAGACATAATATATATTTTAAAGGTTTTGTTATTTCTTATTATTGGATATATGGGAGCGCTTTATTTCTCATCATCCCCGTCAGTTGGGTTAGAGACATGTAATGTTTTCTGGCCAGAGGGGTAGATGCAGCAGTGATCTGTGTCATTTTCCAGTAAAAACATGGTAACAGGTATGTCTAGGCTACTTCTCCTGCCCATGCGGCAACTGAGAAGGTCAGCTCTCCCACAGAGCCACTGAGTCCCTGAACATGCTCATTCTTTCCGGACATGTAGTATGGGCAAAAGTAAGCATTTGTTGATAAGTCACTGAGATTATTAGCTGTTTGACTCAGCATTCCTAAGCAGTATATTTTTCAGCTCTGAAATTGTGTCTAAAAATTAGGAAAGGCAGATACATGATTTCAAATGTTTTTACTTGCAGTTTTACAAAAGAAGTAGGTGAAAAAAATAATTGCTTAATGGTTAAAATAAAAAGGTATTTCATTTTTCAGCCTCCCCCCCCCAATTTCTTTTCCCCTGGATTATGTTAAAGCAAGTTCCAGACACCATGTTATTTTACCTATCTCTAATGAATAAGAATAATTATTTTTATGTATATAAGTACCACTCCATTATCTCACTTAGCAGAATTAATAATCCAAATACTGAGTGTTTAAATTTCTCTGAATGTTTAAAAATTTGGTGGTAATAGACTCTTACCAAGGATGACACATTGCATTTGTGTATTATAAAATTATGTTATAACATAATTAAATTGATGGATCTAGTTATTTATGCATTAATAATATGTAAATAGTTTATAATATTATGTTTATCTATATTTCAAATTTACTAGCTAGCTCTGAGCTAGCTTACTAGCTCTGAGCAAATCCAGCTGCCATGTTATGAGCAGCTCTATGGAAAGAAGTCCATGTGTCACGGAAGTGATGTCACTAACCAACAGCCAACAAAGATCTCAGGCCTGTCAACAACATGAGTGAATTTGAAAGTGGATGATCCTCCAGCCAAGCCTTGAGATGACTGCCGACACCTTGACTGCAGCCTTGTGAGAGACTGAGCCAGATAGTCTAAGCTGTGCCCAGATTCCTGACTTAGTGAGAAACTGTGAGATATTTGTTGTTGTAAGCCACTAAACTTGGGGGTAATATTTTCTGTAGCAGTAGATAAGAAAAACAGATTTTGGTTCTGAAAGTGCAGCGATCTTCTACAGGTTGCTTTTTCACTGGTGATGTAGCCTGGAGATCAGTGCTTATCAGAGTATAGAGTTTTCCCTTTTTATATTGCATACCATGTCATTGTGTTGATGTCCATAGTTTATTCAGCTGGTATCTTGCTGATGGACATTTGAGCTGTTCCTAGCTTTTGTTATAGCTAATAATGCTACAGTGAATAGCCTTGTGTTTAGGTAATTCTCATAAGTGAAGCTGAGGATCTGCTTACATAATAGACATTTTCTTTTCCTTTCCAGTGAATTTGAAATATAGATAAACATAATATTATAAACTATTTACATATTATTAATGCATAAATAACTAGATCCATCAATTTAATTATGTTATAACATAATTTTATAATACATAAAACTTATAAGTTTATAATATACATTATAATATCTATTATGTATTATATATCATACTTTATAAATATAATATTAATATAAATTAAAACAAATAACACATCAATATTATAAATTATTATAATTATAATATTATGTAATATTACAAATTATAATATAAATAAATATATATTTATCCCCTTTAGCATTTACAAAACACTTTATTTTTTTAGGAGCAGTTTCAGTTTACAACACAGTTGAGAGGGAGGTGGAGAGATTTCCCACATATCCCCTGCCCTCACACACACATAGCCTCCCTTTATTATCAACATCACTCACCAGAATGGTACATTTATTACCGAGCAGGGACCTACATTGACACATCATAATCACCCAAAGTCCACATTTACTTTAGGGTTCACTTTTTGTGTTGTATATTCTATAGATTTGTACAAAGGTATGAAGACATATATCCTTCATTATATTATACAGAGTATTTTCACTGTTCTAAAAACCCTCTGTTCTCCACCAATTATCTCTTTCTCCTTTCTCACCTCTCACAAGCAGTGATTTTTTTTGTTGTTGTTTTCTTCATAGTTTATCTTTCTAAGATGTCATATAGTTGGAATCATATAGTAGATAGTTTTTGAAGACTGGCTTTTTTAACTTAGTAATATGCATTTAGGTTTCCTCCTTGTTTTTCCATGATTTGATAGGTCATTTCATTTTAGCACTAAATAATATTCCATGGTCTGGAGGTACCACAGTTCATTTATCTAGTCACCTACTGAAGGGGACCTTGGTTGATTCCAAGTTTTGGCAATTACAAATAAAACTGCTATAAATATCTATGTGCAAGTTTTTGTGTGGTCCTAAGTTTTAAACTCCTTTGGGTAAATAGCAAGGAGTATGATGCTGGATTGTATGCTGAGTGTGTTTAGTCTTGTAAGAAGCCATCAAACTCTTTTCCAAAGTGACTGTACCATTCTGCATAACCACCAACAATGTATGAGAATTCCTGTTGCTCCACATCCTTGTTAGCATTTGCTGTTGCAGTGTTCCAGATTTTGAACATTCTAAGAGGAGTGCAGTGGTATCTCATTGTTTTCAATTATGTTTCCCTGATGATACCTAATGTGAAGTATCTTTTCATATGCTGATTTACCATCTATATGTCTTCTTTGCTGAAATGTCTGTTAATGTCTTTGGACCACTTTATAATTGGCTTATTTGTTGTTGTTTTTTTTTATTTTTGAGTTTTAGGAGCACTTTGTATATCTTGAATAAAAGTCCTTTATTTTTTATCAGATATATATTTTTACAAACATTTTCTCCCAGTCTTTGGCTTATCTTCTAATAGTCTTGCTATTGTCTTTGCAGAGGAGAAGTTTTTAATTTTAATGAAGTCCAGCTTATTATTTTTTTCATTGATCGTGTCTTTGGTGTTGTATGTAAAAGAGCCTCATCATCATCCAAGGTCTGGTGCTTTCTGTTTTGGGAGGATATTAATCATTAATTAAATTTCTTTAGGTAGATATAGCCTATGCAGATATTCTGTTTCTCCTGTTAGGAGTTTTGGCAGATTGAATCTTTCAAGGGATTGGTCTATTTTATCCAGATTACTGAATTTGTGGACTTAGAGTTGTTCATACTATTCTTATGTTATATGTCATTTTAATGTCCATAAGATCTATCATAAGATCTGTAGTGATATCTCCTATTTCTGATGCATTATTTAATTTATATTCTCTTTTTTTCTTAGCTCAGATAGAAGCTTATCAATTATTCATATCTTTAAAGAAACAACTTTTGATTTTGTTGATTTTCTCTCTTGATTTCCTGTTTTAAATTTTATTAGTTTCTGTTTTAAATATCATTTATTTTCTTCTGTCTCCTTGGGATTTAATTTCCTAAAGTGGGAACTTGGATTACTGATTTCAGATCCTCTCTAATATATGCATTTAATGTATACATTGCCCCATAAGCATTACTTTTGCTGCATTCCACAAATTTGCATTTAGTTCAAAATGTTTTGAATTTCTTTTGAAATTTCTTCTTTGCCCCACGTGTTATTTAGAAGTGTGTTGTTTAATCTTCATATATTTTGGAATTTTTCAGTTATCTTTCTGTTACTGATTTCTAGCTTAATTCCACTTTAGTTGAAAGCAGACATTGTATGATTTATATTATTTTCAATTTGTTAAGGTGTGTTTTATGGCCCAAAATGTGGTGAATGTTACAAGTGAGTTTGGAGGAAAAAATGTGTAATCTGCTGTTGTTCGTTAAGTAATCTGTAGATACCTTTATATCTAGTTGATTCATGATGTCGTTGAGTTCAATTGTGTTATTTTAGATTTTTTGCCTGCTGGATCTCTTCATTTCTTATTGAGGGGTATTGAAGTCTCCAACAATGACAGTGGATTTATCTGTTTCTCTTTGCTGTTCCTTTAGGTTTTGGCTCATGTAGTTTGACATTCTTTTGTTGGGTGCATACATGTTGAGGATTATCCTGCTTTCCTGGGAAATTGACTCTTTTATCATTATGTAATGTCTTTTTTTTTTTTTGAAATCCCGGATAAACTGCCTTGCTTTGAAGACTGTTTTGTCATAAGTTAATATAGCTACTCCTGCTTTCTTTTGATTAGGTTTAGCATGCTATATTTTTCTCCATCCATTTTCTTAGTCTAAATGTCCTTGTGTTTAAAATAGATTTCTTTCAGAGAACATGTAGTTGGGTCTTGTTTGTTGATCCCCTCTGACAGTCTCTCTTTTAATTGGTGTGTTTGTTTATTTAAATAGAAAAGATAGAAATGGGCAGAAGATATGAACAGACACTTCTCCAAAGAGGACATCCAGATGGCCAACAGACACATGAAACGATGCTCAGCATCCCTCCTCATCAGGGAAATACAAATCAAAACCACACTGAGATACCACCTCACGCCAGTCAGAGTGGCTAAAATGAGCAAATCAGAGAACTCTAGATGCTGGCGAGGATGTGGAGAAACGGGCACCCTCCTACACTGTTGGTGGGAATGTAAACTGGTACAGCCCCTCTGGAAAACAGTGTGGAGGTTCCTCAGGAAACTAACAATAGAACTCCCCTATGACCCAGCAATAGCACTGCTAGGAATTTACCCAAGGGATACAGAAATGCTGATGCATAGGAGCACATGTACCCCAATGTTCATAGCAGCACTCTCCACAATAGCTAAAACATGGAAAGAGCCTAAGTGTCCATCAACAGATGAATGGATCAAGAAGATGTGGTTTATCTATACCATGGAATACTACATGGCAATGAGAAACAATGAAATCTGGCCATGTGTAGCAACATGGATGGACCTTGAGGGTGTTATGCTGAGCGAAATAAGTCAGGCAGAGAAGGACAAATATCATATGTTTGCACGTATAGGAGGATTAGGAGGAACTTGACAGAGGAACAAGGGGGAGAAGAAGGGGGGAAATGGTGGGGGAAAGGGAGAGAGGCAAACCATGAGAGACTCTTGAATGCTGACAAAAACTGAGGACTGATGGATGTGGGGGGGAGGGGGGGATGGGCATGGAGGAGGACACTTGTGGGGATGAGCACTGAGTGTTATGTGGAAACTATTTTGACAATAAACTATTTGTAAAAAAAAAAAAAAAGAAAAGAATCTTTATATTTGTTTTATTTTTCTTTATTTTTGTTTCAAGTTTTTATTGAAATTCTAGTTACTTAACATATTCTGTAATAATAGTTTCAGGAGTAGAATTTAGTGATTCCTCATTTACATATAATACTCAGTGCTCATCACAAGTACCGTCATTAATACTCAGCACGCATTTAACCAATCTCCTCTCCAGCAATCCTCAGTTTGTTCTTTATAGTTAAGGGTCTGTTTTATGGGTTGCCTCTTTCTTTTTTTCTCCCCTACCCCTTGCTGTGTTCATCTGTTTTGTTTCTTAAATTCCACATATGAGTGAAATGATATGGTATTTGTCTTTCTCTGACTAATTTTGCTTAGTTCATGGATTGGAGGAACAGATATTGTTAAAATGTCTATACTACCCAAAGCAATCTATTCAATGTAACTGCTATCAGTATACTAACAGCATTTTTCACAGAGTTAGAACAAACAACCCTGAAATTTGTATGGAACCACAGAAAACCTCAATTAGCCAAAGCAGTTCTGAAAAAGCAAAGCAAAGCTGTAGACATCACATTTTTAAATTTCAAGTTATATTACAAAGCCATAGTTATCTGAACAGTAAGGTACTAACACAAAAACAGACACAAAGATCAATGGAACGGAATAGAAAACCCATAAATAAACCCACAAGTGTGTGGTTGATTAATCTTCAACAAAGCAAGGAAGAATATTCAGTGTGAAAAAGATAGTCTCTTCAACAAATGGTAGTGGGAAATATTGGGCAGCCATATCCAAAAAATGGAGCCAGACCACTTTCTTACACCATACACAAAAAATAAATTCAAAATTGATGAAAGACCTAAGTATGAGACAGGAAACCATCAAAATTCTAGAGGGCAACAGAGGCAGCAACCTCTTTGACATTGGCCATAGTAATTTCTTACTAGATATGTCTTCTGAAGCAGGGGGAACAAAAGCAGTAGTGAACTATTGAGACTTCATCAAGATAAAAAGCTTTTGCACAGCAAAGAAAAGAATCAATAAAACTAAAAGTCAACTTTCAAAATGAGAGAAGATATTTGTTAATGACATATCTGATAAAGGGTTAGTATCCAAAATCTATAATGAAGTTTTTAAACTCAACACCCCCAAACTAAATAATCCATTTAAGAAATGGGCACAAGATATGAATATACATTTTTCCAAAGAAAATATACAGGTGACCAAAAGACACATGAAAAGAAACTCAACATAACTCATCATCAGGGAAATTCAAATCAAAACTACAATGAGATATAACCTCACACATGTCAGAATGACTAAAATTAGCAGCATAGGAAACAACAGATGTTTAATATCATTTTTAAAAATTGCAAGTAGAAGAGTCTTTAAAATTTTAGTTGTTAGTTTCTGCTTTATTTAGTTTATTGCATATAATCAAAGTATATGTTTGTACTGTTTAATATTTTTAAACTAGCTCATTTAAAAAATTATTGATTTGTTTGTTGGGGGCTTATATGTAATTAGTTTTTATGAATGGTCTATGTTCACTTGAAAATAACGTATCTACTGTCAAATTACAAGGTTATAATATTTCCCTGTAATATGCATCTTATTGACTTTTTAATTTTTATTTTTATGCATTTGTGGGATTTTTTTTGTTTTTAAGTTCCCTGTATCTTTCTAACTTTTATTCCACTAAATATGTCTTGAAATGGGAGAGATATTTAAAATTCTTTATAATTAGGGGTGCATGGCTGGCTCAGTCCATTAAGCATCCAATTCTTGATTTCAGCTCAGGTCATGATCTCATGGTTTGTGGAATCAAACCCTGTGTGAGATCTCCACTGATGGTACAGAGCCTGCTTGGGATTCTCTGTTTCCTCTCTCTCTGCCCCTCATCCTGATTATACTCTCTATCTCAAAATAAATAATAAATAAACATTAAAAATCCTTTATAGTGTTTCACTACATTTCTTCTATGTCCAGTAGTTGCTTCTTTATGGAAGTTGCTGCTGTGTTTGGACTGTATAGATACTGACTGCAATTTATTCTTCATTGTTATTCATAGCCTTGAACGATAGAATACATTCTTCTTTGTCATTTAATACCTTTTCCTGTATTGTCTAATATTAATGTAACAATGCCTGCTTTTTTTTTTTTAAGTGCATCTACTTGTTGAGGCTTTGCTTCACTAAGATGAACAATTCATTAAGACTGAAAAGGAGCGTAGGCAGCCTTGAAATAAGAGATATTCTGGCTCAAGAGCAAAATAGGAAAAGTGAGGTGGGAAAAATTCATATCTCATTCCCATTTGGGATGTGCGTGTCAGAGGATCTAGCCTGAAGTGATATTTTTTCCACTTTGACCAGTATAATCACAAATTATGCTATTCTCACCTTTAATCATAGTCTGATTGGTTACATGTTCTAACTAGTCTACACAATTTTAGGACAGAAAGTCTCATTTTCTCTCATAAAGCAAAACACTGGAAAGGTAATGAGGAGAGAAAAATATTGAGATCAAAACTAATAATTAAGATTTTCTATTTAACACCATTTTCTATGGTCTTTTGATGATTTTTATTTATTATTTTCTCTGGATTTGAAAGAGATGAGATGAAAATAGACTTTTGCAAGTAATAGTTATGCAGTTTTCCCACCAATCAGGAAGAGTCTGTTTTTCCTCATAGAGTTTGACTTTACAGTGCTGAATCAAAGGTTCATTTTCATTAAAAATATTTTTCCACACCAGTTTTTTAAATTTGTTTGTAATTAGATAGACCAAAAACACATAGAATATCATGATGGTTGGCATACTAATATTCAAAAATATTTTTCTTTTTTAAGTAAAAATAAAGTTTAATGCCAAAAAATATTGTAAATTTCCTGAAGTACCATGTACTGATAAAGCATGTGAAAGGACTTTTTTTTCCACTGAGAAAAAGAACAGAGAGAATATCATTTGTTGACTTGCTTATCTTTAGAAGGTATATTTATATTCTCTTTTCTATAGGAAATTCAGTGCAATAAAAAATAAAAAATAAAGTTGCCTGTTAATACAAAGCTTAAGTATTCCCAAGAGCAACACATTCTTTATTGGAGAAGATGAAAGTTATTAAAACATCTCTAAGATCATTTACCTACTTTGCTTAAATGCTAATCTAGATTTAGTTCTTGACCAGAGAGCTGCTTGTTTAGCAATTAGCAAGGAAGTGAGATTTTTCTGATAATTTTGCTTATCTATTCATAAATTAACTAAATGTCAATAGTCTACTTAAATGTGTGCGACATTTAGTACCGAAAATAACTATTTTTTTCACATGACATGATTGACAAGGTATTAAAGGGACCAGAAACTTTATGGTAATTAGTGTGTCCTTCTTGAGAAAACCCTGACTTCACTACAATATAGAAACGATTCCATAATAAATAGGTTCAAGAGACAACTCTCTAGGGGATGAGGCACATATCGGTTATAATAGCTCTCATTTGTTGAGTGATTTCTGTATTTGGCATTATACTAAGTGCTTTACATATTGTAATAGTAGTGCATTAATTGTTACCATAAATCTGTAAATTAGGTATTACTGTAACTATTTTTCTATCAGATCATGAGGCTCAAACAACTTAATTGGTTCAAGTTATGTAGTAATGATGGAGCTGGGATTCAGACATTGATTCTAGATAATATGCTCTCTTTATTTTTGTTTTTTTAAATGCAAATATTTTGACATAGAAATGACAAAATTGATGTAATAAATGTTCATATACTCATAAATAGATTAAGAGATAAAACTTTACAAACAATGTTTTTTTTTTTTCTTGGCTCATTTCCACTCATATTCTTTCTTTACCATAAGCAGCCAGTGTCAGAATTTTGTGATTATCTTTCCATATATTTATTTAAGATGCATGCCAACTTGTTCCTAAACAATATATCCTATTTCTCTAAATTAAATATTTTAAAACATTATATAAATTAGAAATTGATAAAAATACTGTTTACATCCTTCGGGAGTTTGCTCCATTGTTTCTGTGAGATTTATTCATATTGATACAGGAGTTCTTTTTCATCTGTTTTTAATTATATATTTTAGTCTGTTGCAGAATATAGCATAAATTATTAGTCTGTCCTCTACTTGGTAGGTATTATTGTTGTTGAATTCATTTATTGGGTATTTTTTGAAACATTTATGTACTAATTTTCTTTGTACATCTCTTAAACTTCCCAAGAAGTGGAGGGACCAGAGGTAAGGGGTGTGCATCTTTACATTTAGGAGATCCAAATAAATTTCTTAAGCATTTGTATTGATGTCTGTTCACACTAGCATTGTACCTGTCGTATCATATGTCCCTTTATATTGTTAAATTCTTTTCAAAATTTATTTTTGTAAATCTGTGTGAAGTGATTTCTTAGTGTAGTTTTTATTCTTAATTCTCCTCGTCACTGGTTGAGCATCTTTTCAAGTGTATGTACCATTTGTTTTCATCTGTGGATTGCCTAGTCATAGATTTTGTTCATTTTCTTGTTGAGAGCTAATTTAAAATTATTCGCCTTTTTCTTTTTCTAACAGAAGTATAATTAACATACATTGTCGTATTAATTTCAGGAGTACAGCATGATGATTCAGTAATTCTATACATTCATTGTTCAGGAGATATATCTAAAAGACTACAGCTGATATCAGAGAAGTTACTGCTTGTGCTCTGTTCTAGGATTCTTATGGCTGCAGATCTCACATTTAGGTCTTTTATCCATTTTGACTTCATTTTTGTGGATGGTGTAAAAAAGTCATCCGATTTCATTTTTTGCATGTTGCTGTCCAGTCTTCCCAACAGCTTTTGTTGAAAAGACTGTCTTTTTCCTGTTGGATATTCTTTCTTGCTTTGTCAAAGATTAGTTGACCATATAGTTGTGAATTTATGTGTCTGTTTTTGTGCAAGTGCCATACTGTTTTGATGAGAATGGCTTTGTAAAATACCTTGAAGCCTGGGATTGTGATGTCTCCAGTTCTACTTTTCTTTTTCAAGATTGCTTTGGCTATTTGAGGTCTTTTGTGGTTACATACAAATTTTAGGATTGTTTGTTTTAGCTCTGTGAAAAAATCTGTTAGTATTTTGATAGAGATTGCACTGAATGTTTAGATTGCTTTGGGTAGTATAGACATATTAACAATATTTATTCTTACATCTGTGAGCATAAATGCCTTTCCAGTTCTTTGTATCATCTTCAGTTTCTTTCATCAATTTTTTACAGTTTTCAAAATACAAGTCTTTCACCTCTTTTGTTAGATTTATTCCTAGGTATCTTATTTTTGGTGGAGTTGTAAATGGGATTGTTTACTTAATTTCTTTTAATGCTGCTTCATTATAATGCAACATACTTCTATAGATTAGTTTTATATGTTGTATACTGACTTTATCTATCAGTTTTAGCAGTTTTTGGTGGTCTTTTGAATTTTCTATATGTAGTATCATGCTATCTGTAAATAGTAAAAGTTTCACTTCTTCCCTACCAATTTGGATACTTTTTCTTTCTTTAAAAACTTTTTTTAGTTTATTTATTTTTGAGAGAGGGAGAAAGAGAGAGACAGAGACAGAGACAGAGCTTGAGAGGGAGAGAGACAGAAACAGAACTTGATCAGGGGAAGGGCTGAGAGAGAGGGAGACACAGAATCTGAAGCAGGTTCCAGGCTCTGAGATGTCAGCACCGAGCCTGACATGGGGCTCAAGCTCACAGACTGTGAGATCATGACCTGAGCCAAAGTTGGACACCTAACCAACTGAGCCTTTTATTTCTTTTTGTTGTCTGATTGCCATGGCTAGGACTTCCAGTACTATGTTGAATAAAAGTGGTGAGAGTAGATATCTCACAGTATTTCCCCATTAAGGATGATATTAGCTGTGGGTTTTTCATATACGATCTTTATTATGTTGAGATATAGTCCCTCTTTAACTACTTTGTTGAGGGTTTTTATCATAATGGATGCTGTAATTTGTCAAATGCTTTTTCTGCTTTTGGTTCTTATCCTTTCTCTTATTGATGTGATGTATCACATTGATTATTTTGTGAATATTGAACTACCCTTGCAGCTCAGGAATAAATCCCTCTTGATTGTGGTGAATTATTTTTTAATGTATTGTTAGATTCAGTTTACTAGTGTTTTATGGGAGATATTTGCATCTATGTTCATCAGAGATATTGGCCTATAGTTCTCTGAGAGATATTGGCCTATAGTTCTCTGTTTTTGTGGTGTCTGTCTGGTGTCAGTATCAGGGTAATGCTGGCCTGGTAGAATGAGTTTGGAAGGTTTCCTTCTTCTTCTATTTTTTTTGCTAAATTTTGAGAAGAATAGGTATTAACTATTCATTATATGTTTGATAGAATTTATCTAAGAAGGCATTTGGTACTGGATTTTTGTTTGTTGGGAGTGTTTTGATTATTGATTTAATCTCCTTGCTGGTTATTGATCTGTTCAAATTTCCTATTTCTTCCTGCTTTTGGTAGTTTATATATTTCTAGGAATTTATCCCTTTCTTCTAGGTTGTCCAGTTTGTTGGCATGTAGTTTTCATAATAGATTCTCTTATAATTGTTTGTATTTCTGTGGTGTTGGTTATTTCTCCTCTCTCATTTGTGACTTTATTTATTTGTGATATATTTATCCTTTCTCTTCTTTTCTTGATACAGATATATCTGGCTAGAGATTTATCAATTTTATTGATTTACTCCAAGAACCAGATCCTAGTTTCACTGGTCTATTTTTTATTTATTTATGTGTTTATTTATGTATTTATGTATGTATGTATATATTTATTTATTTTCTGTATCATTAATTTCTGCTCTAATCTTTATTATTTCCTTCCTTCTGCTGGTTTTGGATTTTGTTTGTTGTTCTTTTTCTAGCTTCACTAAGTATAAGGTTGAGTTTTTTATTTAAGATTTTTCTCGCTTCTTAGGTAGGCCTGCATTGCTAAAAACCCCTCTCTTAGAACCACTTTTGCTAAATCCCAAAGGTTTTGAACCATTATGTTTTCATTTTAATTTGTTCCATGTACATTTTAATTTTTTTTCTTTTATTTCCTGGCTGACTCAAATCATTCTTTAGTAACATGTGTTTTTAACCTTCGTGTATTTGTGGTCTTTCCAGATATTTTCCTGTGGTTGAGTTCTAGTTTCATAGCATCATGTCAGAAAAGATTCATCTTCTTAAATTTGTTGAGGCTTGTTTTGTGGGCTACTATAATATGTAATCCATTTTGAAGAATGTTCTATGTGAACTTGAAAAGAATTTATTCTTCTGTTTTAGGATGGAATGTTCTGAGTATGTGTGTTAAATCTGTTTCAGGGTGTTATTCAGTACCATTGTTTTCTTGTTAATTTTCTGTTTAAAAGATGTGTCTATTAGTGTATGTGGGAAGCTAAAGTCCACTGCTATTATTGTATTACTATTACATAGTTCCTTCATGTTTGTTATTAACAATTTTATGTATTTGGGTGCTGCCATATTAGGTGCATAAATATTTGTCTTGTTATATCTCCTTGTTGTATTGTTCCCTGAATGACTACATAGTGTCCTTCTTTGTCTTTTGTTACAGTCTTCATTTTATTTATTTTTATTATTATTATTTTTTGTATTTTTTTAAAATTTATTTTTGAGAGAGAGAGACACAGAGTGTGAGCAGGGGAGGGGCAGAGAGAAAGGGGGACACAGAATCGGAAGCAGGCTCCAGGCTCTGAGCTGTCAGCACAGAGTCCAACACAGGGCTCAAACTGTGAAATGCAAGATCATGACATGAGCCGAAGTCAGACACTCAACTGACTGAGCCACCTAGGTGCCCACAATCTTCATTTTATTTTATTTTTATTTAAAAAAATTAATATTTTATTTATTTCTGAGAGAGAGAGACAGCGTGAACAGGGGAGGGTCAGAGAGAGGGGGAGACACAGAATCTGAAGGAGGCTCCAGGCTCTGAGCTGTCCGCGCAGAGCCTGATGCGGAGCTCGAACCCATGAACCGTGTGATCATGACCTGAGCTGAAGTCGGCGCTTAACTGACTGCGCCACTCAGTCGCCCCCACAATCTTCATTTTAAAGTCTATTTTGTCCAAAAAAGTATTACCACTCTTGATTTCTTTTGACATCCATTTACACGATAGATATTTCTCCATCCCTTCACTTTCAATCTGCAGCTGTCTTTAAGTGTTAAATGAATCTCTTGTAAGCAGCATATAGATGGGTCTTTTTTTTTTAATTCATTCCTTACTTTTCTCTGCTCTATGGTCTAAGGATATGGTGTAATTTTACAGCCTTTTGTGAGTCCTTGACTGATATTTTACAAAAATATTCACTTTTACTGCTTTTGTGTTTTCTACCTTCAAAACGTCACTTTTGATCTTTCCTTTCCACTCAAAGGGTCCTCTTTAATATTTCTTGCAGGGTTGATTTAGTGGTCGTGAACTTCTTTAAGTTTTTTTAATCTGGGAAACTCTACCTCTCCTTCTACTCTGAGTAATAGCCTCATTGGATAGAGTAATTTTGGCTGCAGATTTTTCCCATTCAGCACTTTGATTATATCATGCGCTATGGCTTGGAAAATTTCTGCTGAACAGTCCCCTTCTGGATTTATGGTGTTTCCCTTGTATGTAACAATCCTCTTTTGTCTTGCTGCTTTAAATATATTTTAATTTATCACTATATTTTGCTATTTAATTATAATGTGTCTTGGTGTGAATCTACTTTTGTTGATTTTGTTAGGAGGTTCTCTGTGCCTACTGAATCTGGATAATTGTTTTCTCCCCCAGGTTAAGGAAGTTTCAGCTATTATTTCTTCAGATAAAATTTCTGTCTCCTTTTCTCTCCCTCTCTTGGCTCCTATAATGTGAATGTTATTTTGTTTGATAGAATCACTGAGTTCACTAAGTCTGTTCTTGTTTTGCATAATTCTTTTTTTTTTTCTGTCTTTTGTTCAGCTTGAATACTTTCCATTTTCTGTCTTCTAGGTCATTAATTCATTCTTCTGCTTATTCTATCCTGCTCTTCTTTCCATCAAGAGTTTCACATTTTGCTTATTGGACTATTTATCTATGTTATGTTTTTCCTTATTTCTATGTTAAGAGTTTCACTGTGGTCTTTCACACTTTTCTTCAAGTCCAGTGAGTATCTTTATCATTATTACTTTAAATTCTTATCAGGCATGTTACTTATATATGTTTCACTTAGATCTCTGGCTGTGGCCTTGCCTTGTTCAGAAGCACCTGTAACTGGGAAAGGCAGTTCCACTGGAACCAAAGTTATTGAGGTATATGAAATTAGAGTCCATCAATCAATTTGCCATACAGTCAATCTACTAAAGTGCCTATGTTTAAATTGTATTACTTATAATACATGTGTATATATGTTGACGTGTTTAAAGTTAATAATTTTCCCTACTCTACTCATGAATAATATGATGTCTTAACACTTAAACTTCATCGAACCCCATTATCTTGTATATGTAATCGCTCCAAGTTTTAATTCCATTTCTGTTTAGACTCCATAATTAATTATTATTATTTTGTATGGTCAATATTTTTTCCATCTTATCTACTTTAATTGGTTTATTTGCTCCATCCTGTGTTTCTTATTCACTCTGTCCTGAATAATTTTCAGTTTTTGTAAAGTACTTCTTTACATCTTAATTTAGGGGAGATATGTTGGAGGTAAATCTTTAGCGATGTTAATTGAGTGAAAAGTGCTTCTTTTGTCCTGTTCTTGAAAATGTTTCTATGGTCTTCTGGTTCTCTTTTTTCTGTTAAAAATTATCCTGTCTATTTAATTATCATGCCTTTGCAGTAATATGACTTCTTTCTCTAGCTGCTATAAACATCTCTGCCTTGTTCTGTTTTGGAATCTTGCAGTATCACTCTAATTTGCCTACATGTAGTTTTTTTTTTTTTTTAATGCTTTTGATTTGGATTCTTGAATATGAATTCTCAGTTACAGAATTTCTGAATGTGGCCTATCCCCCAGTTTAGTCTATTCTATTCTTCTGTTACCTCAGCTAGATGTGATGTTCTTTCCTTCACGTCTATTAACGTTTTATTCATATGTATATTTTTTTGTCTCTGGAGTTTTCTTGGTTAGGCTTTAGATTGTGAAATCATTACTTTTTAGCTGTATGCAGTCCACTATGTAATCTATCCACTAACTTTTTAATTTCAATGATTATATTTTTTCTTTAGGTTTGGTTTTTTTTTTCCCCTTAACCCAAACAAGGTTCTAAATAGTGTCTTAAGGCTTTTGTGTTTGAATAGATCTTTCCTGTTGAAAAATATCCTTAATGGGGCGCCTGGGTGGCCTAGTCGGTTAAGTGTCCGACTTTTGCTTAGGTCGTGATCTCGCGGTTTGTGGGTTCGAGCCCCTCGTC
>NW_027531996.1:56722-263845 GCF_008692635.1 Crocuta crocuta
ATATCTTACGTTGTTTCCAGTCTTTTTTTCTATATATACATTTTTGTTTTCTTAATAGCTAATTTTACCAACCTTGTTCTGCAAATGGCTGAACTAGATATGAACTTTTGCTCTTTCTATATTGGATAATTTCTCTTTCCAATTCAGTTGAATATTTTCTGACCCTCTTACCATTTTGTGGCAAAAATGCTGAAATATAAAGAATCCTTTGGGCAGTTGAAAATATTTGTCTAGTGTTGCTATGGTTCAAATTGTACCCCTATCAGACATTTCTGATTGTATTTTGAGTTTAAACATGTGAGAGAAGAAAACAGCAACAAAACACCAAGCTGAATTAATTATAATTCAATTAGATATATTTGTGCAACACACTCACATAAATAATAATAAAAACATTTATAACTTGATACATACACAGCACATGTTACATAGATACCTACATACATATATAGTTAAAGTACAGGAGAACCAGGAGATTTTAATTTATTTAAAATTCTACAATTCATAAGGTAAATTTCCAAGAAAGTAATCTTGCCCATCCATTCTATATAACAAACACACTTCCTCCTCCTAGCCTCAAAACAAAGCATGTTTCTTGTGGGCTTTTTATCTAATTATGGTGCTATATAATAATTGAAATTTCCTAGTACTTTATTAATGATAAACTATATGAATGTGAAATATCTCACATACTAAATAGCTAATAAGACATAGAATTAAGGAATTAACTCTATTGGATGGTTTTAACCAGAAAAAAACATTACAGATTAAGTTTTAAGGTAAATGTGTAATGAGAAACAGGTTCTAGAATTGAGGAATGAGATGCATAAAGGAAAAATTTCACTCTAAGGAAATGATGGTAGGGAAGATAATAAGGAGGAATATAACAAATCATGTGCTTTTCATGAGGATCAATATTTTCATTATGTGATAAACATTCTTTATAGTTTTCCTTGGGCTATTGCTCAGGCTATATTATATTTAGTTCATTTGTCTAGAGTAGGATTTTAGGAAAATTGATGTTGATTACTGGTTTTCTTTTTCTTTGCTACACAAACAATAATAAATCAAGAATAATGGAAATCTAAAAATAAAAAAACTAAACACACACAATTTTTCTCCATCTTGTTCATATGCATGTACAATTTTGCATAATTATAATTATAGTGCTTTCTGATTTTCCTCTCTGCATTTCTCTTATTGTTCAATGTTGTCCTCATTTTTAGTGGCTTCATCATATTTTACCTTTGTGATATGACTCAGTTACTTAACTCTCTCTCTCTGTTGTGGTGGACATTTATGTTGTTAACAAGTCTTTGTGGTTTAAGAAATATTATTGTTTGTCCACACAGAAGCCATTTCCCTCCTTTTCCTTTCTAACAGAACCCCAGTTTTATACAAATATCCACACATCTCCTCTGTGACTCAGTGGAGGATATGTTTCCAGTCTCAGAGTGGAAGCTAGTTTGACAAAGCCTACCTGCCCCTGACATTCCTTTGGTGAATATCACTAGTCTGGAGTGGCTTAGGGTGATATAGCCAGACAGAAGGAGTTTACATCGCAAATGTATCACCTACTATGACTATGAATGATATTTAATCAAAACTCTGTGTCTCATTTCCTCCATCTGTAAATTAAAAATAATAATAGCAACTACATCAGTGATTGTTTGAAGTATAAATAAGTGAATATACCTAACGTTCTAAATCAGTTTATGTGTGTAGCATAGTACTGGCATATAGCATGTTTTCAATTTTACCTATATTCTTTAGAGTTCTATCACTGGTATATGTAATGTCATCAGAAAATAGCTTACGATAGAATTCCTCCTATAATAAGCAGACCTCTGGTATATGTGTGTGAATCTATAGGTGCAAAACCTGGAGACCTCAAACCATTAAAACTTTAGATCTAGGGCCATTATTTAGTCCATATGACAAATAAGATCCAAAGAGGTAAAATAAATTCACTAAAGTCAAACTGTTAGCAACTGGTTTTCATGCATTCTCCAAGTTGAATGATTTTTCTTTTAAAATTTTCTTAGTGCATTCTTGTTTGTCTATTTATCTGTTTATTAAAAACTCATTTAGAAAGTATCTACTATGTGCCAGGCATATTTTTTTTTTAAGCTTCTGGAAAATGTAGAGAATAACAGATCCTGTTTTATTTTAAGTATGATGGAAAGCCATAGGCTGGCTCTGGTGAGGGAAAGGCATAATATTAGTCATATTTAAGAAGGAATACTCCAACTGCCATAATGAGATTGACTCTATAGGAAGATCAAAAGGGATGCAGGAAGAGAAGTTAGTTAACTGATGAGGGATGCCTGTGGCCCATGAAGAGAATGGTAGTTGAAAAAGAGGTGAGAAGTATAGGGGATCCAAGATGCAATCTCTTTGTTAAAGTTTTAAACAATGTGTATAGAAAGGAAAGAGTGAAAATACCAGTCTTTTTTTCAGAGGTAACTATTAACTATTATTAATAGTTTAGTACATATGTATAGCCAATCTTACTGTATGTCATTTACAAATAGTTTATATATATATATATGGAAGTAAATAATTTTTGGTTTATTTTCAGTTCTTTTCCTTCCTTTATCCTATGTTGCTACCTCCTTTTGTGGAGCTGAATTAAGACTTAATAATGATTTGGAACTCCTCAGAAACAACCCACCTCACAAATGATCTTTGATATAAATAGTTCTCTAAGACAAGTGAACAAAAAAATAACATCAGCATAAGTGGGTCTCTATTTATTTATGTATTAATTTATGTTTAGATAGACTGCAATTTCCCAGGATTTAAAAGACTGTTTCCATTCATTTTCTTCTTCTTCCTTTTTTTTTTTTTTCCTTTACTTCAGGCTGAAAACCAGTAGAGGGCACTGATAACCCTGTACATGGAAGAAGTCTAATGGAAAGATACTCACAAACAAAAAGTGGAATAGGGCTTTAAGACAGGGATCAAAACACAGGACACTACAGAAATGTAGTTTGGGGATTTTTTTGACAGTCAAAACTATTTATACTACTAATGAGTGAAGACTTCTTTGTTCCCCTCACCTTTAGCACATTTGAATGTGGGCTTCTAAAAAACATTCTAACATATACAGCAACTGTTTTTGGCAGAATGAAAGTTATTATTTACTAATATTTTCTTATCTAATTATCAATTATTTTATTTGATTCCAAGTGGCATGACACTGAAATCCTTTGTGTAGTATAAATTGATTAGAAATTGAAGTAGCATTGGTTAACAGGATTGCATTTTTACTTGATTTATCCTTCAGATTGTGTATGTGTATTCAAAGTCATAAAAGGCATTCAAAAAGATCATATCTATACCTTTCACTGGTATGTAAAGTGCCTGGGAAGAGAAAGAACGTTATTTGTTCTTGTGTTAAAACCTGAAATTGATGTGGGTTTTGAATTTGGATCTTCAAGAAAATGAAAGCAAGCAATAATACTCTAGAATTAATGTATTTGTTTATTTTTTTGATTGACAGAGGGAATTTGGCCTATGGAACAGCTGTGAAAACTGACCCTTACATAGTTAGATAGTAATGTCAAGTGATGGAGTTCTAGAAAAATAGCATATCATTTTCTCTAAGTCAGACCT
Source organism: Crocuta crocuta (assembly GCF_008692635.1). NCBI lineage: Eukaryota > Metazoa > Chordata > Mammalia > Carnivora > Hyaenidae > Crocuta > Crocuta crocuta. The sequence continues at coordinate 60,341 of NW_027531996.1, forward strand.
GTATAATAAGTAACTCCCTCAAAGTAATCCCAGTACTTTTCAACTATGCAAAATCTTTTAGGATTTTACTTACTAATTCCACTACAATTATTTACTACATACATTATAAAAAAATTTTTGGAGACCCACATTCAAATACTGAGTACTATTCTATATGATGGGTATTAGTGTCCTAACAGACTTCTCATAACCAGGAAATCTATATTTTACCCATGCTGAAGGTAATAGGTGGCCTTTATCACCCACTGGAATCATTAATTTTTAGTGACTTCACTGAGGTATTATATGCCTTCAAAACAAGAATAAATACACTTTCAAAGAAATATATAAGAGTTCATTTTCAAGATGTTTTATACTTTTGCACTTTGAGGAGTCTGTGGAAATGGTTAGCCTTATATCACAGAAGGCTGCATTCTCCTTCACTATGACTAGCTTTGATGAATGCTAAATATATTCTATCATTTATGATGACAGTAGGACCACAGACCCAGTGACACTTGACTCTAAGTATTATTTCCCCATTCTATGATGATTTAATGAGAAAAACTGCAACAATGTACACATTTTTCTTGGCTTACTTCCTTTTTGGTAAAACTGTAATAGGATATGGCAGTTCATGGCTTTCTGCCTCTGGATGGCAGTAACTCCTGCTTAAATGTTCACAACACTTAGCTGTAATATCCTGAAGTAAGGATTTCCCATTCTTTGTCAGTTTTCTATCCAAAGAAAACACTAATTTTACTTAGTCTGATATATATATATATATGCATACATATATATCTTAAATTTATACATACACACATATATACATACATACATTTGAAAACTAATTATAAGTGAGGAATCTGTTTAATGTTAAAAATTGATGCATAAATCCCAGGTTAAAAGGAAAGTGAGGACTCAAAGAGCTAACCTAAAAAAAAATTGGCATTTGGATATTTCCATATGTTTACATGTGATTCATTTTCTTTCTTACGTAAATTAACGAATGCTGCTGAGCCAACCATATTTCTTACCTCGAGACAACGAGGCATTGCAAAGGCTCTAGGAATATATCCAGGCTTTGGGAATAAGCATGTCTACCACTAAAATTATGTGCTCTGATTAATATAGTCCATCTGGATTTTCTGACTGTGACTTTTCATAGACACAAAGAATTAAAGAGCTTACACGTTAAATAAAATGAAATGTACACATGTTAAGTGTAGTTCACTAAACTCTCCATGCAGTGGCTACTGGAGTGCCATAAACTAACATCTGCATTGGGCTTTGGATTCCAATTTATTGTCTGTAATATTTTTTTTCTGGTCCCCTCTTACTTGTCCTTTTAAACCTGCTATTTCTTTCCTTTGAGTGCCTAGTTCTCCACCTCAGCCCTTGCCCTGCCCTCGCACACCCTTGCACTGCCCAGCCCCTGAGATCATCTGTATTTGAAAACCTTCTAGATACGTTTGCACGTATAGGAGGATTAGGAGGAACTTGACGGAGGAACAAGGGGGAGAAGAAGGGCGGAAATGGTGGGGGAAAGGGAGAGAGGCAAACCATGAGAGACTCCTGAATGCTGACAAAAACTGAGGACTGATGGATGTGGGGGGAGGAGGACACTTGTGGGGATGAGCACTGAGTGTTATGTGGAAACTAATTTGACAATAAACTATTTGTAAAAAAAAAAAAAAAGAGAAAAAAGAAAACCTTCTAGATACTTTTTAGATCTTTCCCTCTGCATTGAGGTGCTACAGCTGTGCTTAAGAAGTGCTTCTGCTACCTGCTTAGTTCCATAGGTTGTATAGCCTCCTGGCAAACCTACAGAGCTTCCTTGCTGGGGAAGGAGGGTGGATCAGTAAGAAAAAACACTGTTGGAAAATGTTCTACATTTCAGGCATGTTTTACTTTATTCTTTTAACAAATGTCCCTCTGAGAATTTAAGGCTTTTTGAAAGTGATACATTAAGACTAAAATTTACTGCATAAGATACATTCTTGGGCATGTCAACTTCTGATGTCTAATTGAAGTGACATCAGTTTCTGATGACTTCATAATAGCTACCTTCAAACTGATGTTGATTTAATAGACTTTACTATGTACTCATGCATATAATTCTTTTTAATTCAGAAAAATGAATGTAATTTTTATGGCTTCTGGATGATACATTTTTAAATAAATATTATTACAATGATGATTCTCTTTGCCTCAAATAAAATGATCTATTAGGATGAAGATTGGGTTTCCTTTGGAAAAAAGTGGGGAGTCTTCAGTCAAAGTTAAGATGTACACAGAAATAGCTGGAATAGAAAAAGTTCCCAAACATAGGAGAATACGTAAACTTGGTAGAAAAGTCAACAAAAGAATTCAGGGTCACTGAATCCAATAGTGTTTAAAAGCATGTATAGAATCTGGGATATAAAACTTAAAATCTGGAATCAAGTTAACATGAATAAGTACAAGAGGGCCCAGAAAATTGGAAGGTGAAAGGAGAAGAGGGCTTGAGGAGCTACATCTTAGAACATCTTCTGTTTTAACTTTTTTTCCCCTAAGATAGGAGTTGCAAATCTTTGTGCATCTGAGTTAATTCCATAACAGGCTCATCAGTAGACTGGATCTTATCACTGGCCAAAATAAAGCTGTGACTCTAGAGAGTTATTGTATTTGGCATCACCTGGCTTGGGTTACTTCTAGAGTGCAGTGACATCCTCATCCCCATGTAGGCAAGAACTGATCACAGAACATGGGTAGAATCCAGTGTTCTGAAGATTTGTGTCTGAGCTGGGTCAGTGCCCTTAATAGTTTCCACTCTCCCTATTTCTGAAGCTGAAGGGTACCTTTTAAAAATGTCTGAAGAGTGTTTTTCATTCAGTGGAGTTCTCCTAAGTTCCACCCCTGCCCTTCCTCGCTGTGTCCTCCCTTGACCGATTTCCATGATTTTCATTATCTTGCTTTGTGTCTAGTTATTCATTCAATAAATATTTATTAGGTCCCTAAAAAAAGCCAAGTATTGTGAGAGACATTGTGAAGGATACTAGGTATACAATGGTGAAGAAATAGATTGTGACCTTCCATCATGATCTTTATAGTTTGAGGAGTGATAAAGACAAAAGAAGAAGGAGAAGAGGAAGAAGGAAGAAGAGGAAAGAGAGAAAGAAGGGGAGCCAAGAGAGGAAGAAGAAGAAATTTCAAATCAGAGGGAAGAGAGCTACATGAGAACGTACGTTGTGCTGTGGAACCTTGAGCAGGATCATCCAACATAGATTTTAGTGGTGGCAGAGAGGTCAGGGAAGAGGGGAAAGTGATACCCAAACTGGTGTCTGTTGTCTGTGGTCAAAAGTGGCCAAAGTTGAAGTCAGCTAACTTAAGGGAGGATAGATATTTGGGCAGAGAAAACCGCATACTGAAAGACTCAGAAATGAGAAATAGATAAAACTGATTGTGCTTGTTGAGTCTTCCAGGAAGCAGATGCCAAAATAAGATTACATGTACAAAGGATTCTTTGAGGAAATGCTTCTGAAGGATAAAGAGGCAAGGAGGTAAGAGTGGTAGTGGAAGGTCTTAGAGTTTGATGCAAGCCTAATACATGTGAAAGGAAAAGTGGGAGAAAAAGAGAATAGAGTAGGAGAAGTTTAAATTGCAGTACAGCTCTGGAATGTCTTGGCCAGGCCTATAGGGAGCTACAGAACAAAGTTACTTGATGGAAGAGTCCCAGAGCCCTCATAGGGGACAGAAATGATCCGGCTCCAGAACTTCGGCTTCAGTTTACTGACGGTGCTCAGTCATTGGCTGGGAGGATCCCAGAGAGAGTGGGGCTCTAGAATGAGTGCTGTAGTAGATATCTAAGGTATAGCAGCTAGAGGCTGTACACTAATTTACTACTCTTCTAGAGGCAGATTCTCTCCTGAAGGGAGATCTGAGTAGCATACCCAATAGCTGCCTCAGTATATCCTTTCCATAGTACGATGCCTACATCTGTAATCAGGGAGAAGTTCTTTCATAGTTCCTGTGGGCCCCTCCTCCTGAGGGAAAGACCTAGGAGAGGGAGGTAAATGTGAAGAAATATAGCCTAGGGCACCTGGGTAGCTCAGTCAGTTAAACATCCAACTCAGTTCAGGTCAGGATCTCACGGTTTGTGAGTTCCAGCCCCACATCAGGCTCTGCACTGGTGGTACAGAGCCTGCTTGGGATTCTCTCTGCCTCTCTCTCTCTCTCTCTCTCTGATCCTTCCCTACTTGCTCTCTCTTTCTCTCTCTCAAAATAAATAAATAAAAACTTTAAAAAAAGGCAGCCCCCATAGCTATCGTATTCACTATCACCCTTGTCCACTATGTATTCTAAATTCTCCCCAACCTCAGCTATCACCTCTGCAGGTCTTGGTTTTTTAGTTTATGATGTAATCTTAGCCCTGACTCCTGACAGGCCTGAATACCTGGTAATTACAACCATCTTAGGTTAGGGCTGTTTCACATTCATAGTTCTAATTGGGTAAGGGAATGGTTCATCCTAAGTGAACTGAGTGTAACACTTGGGTTCCAACTGTTTTCTTCACTTCAGTGATTGCATGAAAGAAGAATTATATTCTGCTGATGATCAAAATCAAATGTCCCTGTCATAATGTTGACTCCTCTTCTTGCCAATAGGCAAGTGCCCAGGGGACAACCATAATATGTAGTTGAATGGGACCCATGGTGTGTCCCTTGGCAAGAGTGTGCTCCTTTGGGAACCAGGACTTCTAACCAAAAGTTGTCGGTATGGAAAGTTCTTCAGTGGATCAGTAGGGGTGATGATAATTGAGGTAATTTGTGGTTCCATTCCTATTTCCCTAACTCATGTGTTCTTCCTATCAGAAACATAGCACCATATTGGAATTCTCTAATTCAGTGTTCATAATGTATCCTGGCCACCTAATTTCGATAGAGTATCGCTTCCAAGTTGGCATTTCAGTCACATTTTCAATAGACAACTCCAATACACTCTGAGGCCAACTGCTTCTGGATGGTGTAGTAAATAATTTGACCAATAGATCTCATGATCTTTAGTCTACTCTTATACTCCCTTCACTGTAAAGTGAATCCACTGCTAGATACTATGTTGTGATTCCATGCCTGGGACTCAGGGATTCTGTAAGCATTAAGATAATGGTGATGGCTGTGGTTCAATGAGCAGAAAAGGCAAAGCCATACTCATAGGAGTTATCTGTCTCTCTGAGTACTAACCACTAACTCTCTCAGGATGGAAGAGGCCCAATGTAGTCAACTGGCCACCAACAGACCAGCTAATCCTCTTAAGTATGGTGTCATATTGGCAATGCAGTGTTAGTAGGTTGGACATCAGGAGATGACAACAGCTGTAGTAGTCTTAGGAAGTGGAAGTCTATGCTATTGGACTCATGCACACCCTGCATTTCTTCTATCATGACTATTCCTATCATTTACCCTTGTGCTAGTTCTGGGGTTGCTGCTACTGATGACAGGCTAATATCAAAGAGATAAGTTGTATTCTTGGTTTTTTAGTGTGTCTTCTGTGGTGCATGCTTTCCAGTAGACATTAAGATGTGATAGAAAAAAACTTCATGCTTATTTCTACTTCCGTATGCCACTACCATATTTCTTTTTTCTATGTCTCTGATCAGACATTCAGACCATTGGCCATTGCCCAGAAACTGCATATATACTAGTGCTGACCACTTTCTCTTCCATACAGCATAAATGATCAGATTCACCACTTTCTGTTCTACCCACTAGGAAAATTTTCCTTCTCCATTATTCCTTAAGGCCACACTAAATTAGACAATTCCAACATGGTGGAAGGTTGGATTTTTTTCCTTCCTCATTCAGCTTGTCTATGGGACTCATATGGCCTTAAGTCTGAGCTGAAGGAGGGTTGCTGGTGCAACTTTGGGATGTGACATGGGTGACTGGACCAACATGCCCTCTGGCCATGGTTGGACTTGAAACAGATGCAACATTTCCATCTTACAGTGTGTGTATTCTGGGTCCACCCAGTTTTATGAATATTTGGGACTGACAGAATTTGGGTCAAAATGGCTGGGCTTTTATACTCCTGTCTACCTTAGGCACCAGGTATAGGTTGCTCTAGGAAAATTGTGACCATAGGTGAGGTGGCTCTCCTGCTGGTGACCTTGCTTTCCAGAGAAGAAAGGACATTCCAAACTGAGCTACTAGATTAGGTGTGGGAAGTTATGGTGGTGTGAACAACCATGACATTTTTAGGTGATAATAAATGTTTATATGTTTTTTGAGCATAAAGTACAAGGAAGAAAGATGTTGAAGAGCCACAGAGGGTTTGTGTATGTAAAGCTATATAATGATTATGAATATGCAATAATGATTATGACTACTTTATTGAGTGACTACTCTGTATTATTTATAATATTCTGATTTGTTCCTGAAGTTGCCAAGATATTATTACTGGCAATTTATGTATCAAGAACAAGGCTCAAAGAAAATAAGTAATTCCAAAGATCATATATTTAATACATAGAAAATACAGGATTTGAACTTCTCTTGCTATTAAATAATATTTTGTATCACAAAAACATTCATTAATTAACTGAGAGCATGAAATCACATGGTCAGACTTTCAATTTAGACAGATAATTCTATGGGGAAAATATGGAAATGTTAGATATGTTAGAAATAGGAGGATTGGACAAGAGGCCAGAATTAACGTCTAGGTGAGAGATATGATAAAGGCTTGGCCAAAGGCAACGAGAGTGGGGATGGAGAGGAGGGGTTATAACTGAAAAACAAAAACAAAAACAAAGTAAAGTTATCAAGACATTGAGAATGACAGAAAGTAGAGGTTTCAGAGAGTGAGGAATGAAAAATGGCTTCAAATTCCTGTTTTAGGGGATATTGTGAATGGTGGTGCTATCAGTAAAAGCTACAGTTTTGGATATAATTATTTGTACATATGTGTGCCTCTTCCACTAAAATGTGGTCAGAGACTACTAATTATTTCTCTGTTCCAGCCCTTAATATAGTACCAGTCTCAATCTGTAAGCGTGGATAACAATTTACTGATAATAATTTAATTACCGCTATCATAGCATGAAATTATTAGTGGAGTTAATATCATTCAAGGATAATAAGCTAATTGAGGAATATAAAAAAACATTTATAATACATCTTCATCACAATTCTCTTTTTGTAGAAGTATAGTTTCTCTTTTTTTCCTTTTTATTTAATTTTTTTTTCTTTCATAGTTTATTGTCAAGCTGGTTTCCATATAACACCCAGTGCTCATCCCAACAAGTGCCCTCCTCCATGCCCATCACCCCCTTCCCCTCTCCCTCAACCCCATCAGCCCTCAGTTTGTTCTCAGTACTTAAGAGTCTCTCATGGTTTGCCTCCCTCCCTCTCCCCAACTATTGTTTTTCCCTTCTCTTCCCCCATAGTCCTCTGTTAAGTTTCTTCTGTTCCACTTATAAGTGAAAACATATGGTATCTGTCTTTCTCTGATTGACTTATTTCGCTCAGCATAACACCCTCAAGTTCCATCCATGTTGCTACACATGGCCAGATTTCATTCTTTCTCATTGCCATGTAATATTCCATTGTATAGATAAACCACATCTTCTCAATCCATTCATTAGTTGATGGACATTTATGTTCTTTCCATGTTTTGGCTATTGTTGAGAGTGCTGCTATGAACATTGGGGTACATGTGCCCCTATGCATCAGCACTCCTGTATCCCTTGGGTAAATTCCTAGCAGTGCTATTGCTGGGTCATAGAGGAGTTCTATTGTTAATTTTTTGAGGAACCTCCACACTGTTTTCCAGCAGGGCTACACCAGTTTACATTCCCACCAACAGTGTAGGAGGGTGCCCGTTTCTCCACATCCTCACCAGCATCTATAGTCTCCTGATTTGTTCCTTTTAGCCAGTCCGACCAGTGTGAGGTGGTATATCAGTGAGGTTTTGATTTGTATTTCCCCGATGAGGAGGGACGCTGAGCATCGTTTCATTTGGCCAACACGGTTTGTTGGCCATCTGGATGTCCTCTTTGGAGAAGTGTCTGTTCATATCTTCTGCCCATTTCTTCACTGGGTTGTTTGTTTTTTGGGTGTGCATTTTGAGTTCCGTATAGATTTTGGATACTAGCCCTTTATCTGATATGTCATTTGCAACTATCTTTTCCCATTCCGTCGGTTGCCTATTAGTTTTATGGATTGTTTCCTTTGCCATGCAGAAGCCTTTTATCTTGATGAGGTCCCAATAGATCATTTTTGCTCTTGATACCCTTGCCTTTGGGGATGTGTCAAGTAAGAAATTGTGACAGTTAAAGTCAAGGAGGTTATTTCCTGCTTTCTCCTATAGGGTTTTGATGGTTTCCTGTCTCACATTCCGGTCCTTTATCCATTTTGAGTTTATTTTTGTGTATGGTGTAAGAAAGTGATCTAGTTTCATTCTTTTGCATGTTGTTGTGTAGTTCTCCCAGCGCCATCTGTTAAAGAGGCTGTCTTTTTTCCATTGGATACTCTTTCCTGCTTTGTCAAAGATTAGTTGGCCATACATTTGTGGGTCCAATTCTGAGTTCTCTATTCTATTGCATAGGTCTATGTGTCTGTTTTTGTGCCAATGCCATACTGTCTTGATGATGACAGCTTTGTAGTAGAGGCTAAAGTCTGAGATGGAGATGCCTCCCGTTTTAGTTTTCTTCTTCAGTATTACTTTGGCTATTCAGGGTCTTTTGTGGTTCCATACAAATTTTAGGATAGTTTGTTGTAGCTTTGAGAAGAATGCTGGTGCAATTTTGATTGGGATTGCATTGAATGTGTAGATGGGTAGTAATGAGATTTTAACAATATTTATTCTTCTGATCCATGAGCATAGAATGTTTTTCCATTTCTTTGTGTCTTCTTCAATTTCCTTCACAAGTTTTCTAAAGTTTTCATCATACAAATCTCTTATATCCTTGGTTAGGTTTATTCCTAGGTATTTTATGGTTTTTTGTGCAATTGTGAATGGGGTCAGTTTCTTGATTTCTCTTTCTGTTGCTTCATTATTGGTGTATAAAAGTGCAACCAATTTCTGTACATTGATTTTGTACCCTGCAACTTTGCTGAATTCTTGGATCAGTTCTAGTAGGCTTCTGGTGGAGTCTGTTGGGCTTTCCAGGTAGAGTATTAATGTTGTCTGCGAAAAGTGAAAGTTTGACTTCTTCTTTGCCAATTCTGATGCCTTTTATTTCCTTTTGTTGGAAGTAGAATTTCTCTTTATTGAGGATTCCTAAATTTATCTTTTTTCTAGCATGTCTAGTTTTAAGATATTTTTTTAACGTTTATTTTTATTTTTGAGAGAGAGAGAGAAAGGGAGAGGGAGAGACAGAGACAGAGACAGAGAGAGACAGAGTGTGAGTCGGGGAGGAGACACAGAATCCAAAACAGGAGACACAGAATCCAAAGCAGGCTCCAGGCTCTGCGCTGTCAGCATAGAGCCCAATGAGGGACTTGAACTCACAAACTGTAAGGTTATGTGCTGAAGTCAGCCGCATAACCAACTGAGCCAGCCAGGCACCCCCAGTTTTAAGATATTTTTAAAAGATAAGTTAACTTCACTTCTAGAAAACAATCATTTACAAAGTTAGGACACAAATTAAAATTGATTGATAAAAATTTTGGCTGAGAATTCAACCAGGCCCTGGGTAAAGTTAATGTAAGAGCAAGATTATTACACTTTTGGATAAAGAGTCTTGATATAATAGATCTTTCACTGACCTAATGCATCTTTCATGTACCTTTTAGTGTCAGACACCTTCTCAAGAAAATGATCTTTAGGTAGATTCTTTTAAAATTACAGTAAATAAACCCTTAAGCTCCATCTATTGTACAATAGATTCTGCTATTATTTAATATATTGTTATTACTTAAGTATCTAGGCTTAGAAAGTGGTTTAGGTAGTACATGGACTGGGTGTGTGTAATTCTAACAGAAGAATTAAAAAATGTCCAGTAAACACTGTCCACTTGTTTTGTCCAAACAGCCTTGTGAAAAGAGCCTAGGCTCAGGTAACACTGTCAGTCACTTAATTTCTCCAAGGCTCAGTTCCTTATTTGTAAAATAAAGGTAATAAAACCTTTGCAGGATTGTGACTAGCATTATAGATAATGAAGGTAATGTATCTGCCATGTAATAGATACTCACTAACAGGAACTGTTATTATGGTTGTTGTTATTAATTACTACCGGTAGTGCAAGTGCAGCTTACAACCTTTATAACCTGGTGACATGAGCCCTTTGAGCTCCTTCCATTTATTTCTCAGCCAGTGCTTACTAAGGGATGTGAATTACATCTTAATTCTAGTATAAGTACAGTTGCATGGTAAGTCCACTGGGTCAGTCATGGAGACATAACAGTGTTACCTCTTGACAATCTAAAAGTCAACCCCTGACTTGATCAGGAATTTTCTCAAAGAACTGTGAGAAAACCCTTGAAGTTTAAATGTCTTTTGTGTTTTACTTGCTGAAATCGAATGGAAGATTTGCCATTTGGGAATTGCCTGCATCAGTGCTTCCTTCCATTAGCAAAGATAGGTGAAAGTTGACTGTAATTAGCTGTAATTAGCTACTGATCTTTTTGGACAACCAGAAAATCTGGTTTTTCCTACAGACATTAAAAGGGCACTCAGAAAGGATAGAATTTTGTAGGAGATAATTTTGAAGCAGATGATATTGAATCCCTCAAAAGCAACACTTTTACCATTGTTAGTTCTGTATGTATTTTTAGCATTTTTAGTAATATGTATCATTGTCTAATGAGGGAAAAAGAAAAAACAAAACAAAACATGTAGGAATTTTCCAAATGGCTCTATATTACTGTGTATAAAACACTGAAGCTAATTGAATTGAATGGCTTTGAGCCCTTGGAAGTCACAAAGTGACAAGGTTTGCTTGACAGCTAGTGAGCGATTATTTCCCGTCCCACTGATTAATTTGGTCAATTAGTGGCAAATAGGAATGTCACAAGTGGAAAGGGTAATGAGAGTCATTATAAATGTAAAAGTAAAATTGAGGGCAACCTTGTCACAAAAGGGGTCTGCTTTGGGTAGCTCAGGCACTGATGGGACCAAGAGTTTATTCTCATTTATGTCTCTCTTTCTCTAGAGACTGAATCTTAATTTGACCAGAATGTCTAGGAGATCAAAATGGACCCATGGCAGCATTTTCGAATGTACTTATAGAAAGCTTTTTTTTAGCAGCATTTAAAATCTTCATCTCCTATTTGATCCTTTAATTATATTCCCAGATTAAAATTCTCAGTTGTATTTTAGAACAACTCAGCTAGATTTGAGTCTGAATACCCCAAATGCTGGGCATACACCTATGACTCCTTAAGTGGGGAGTGCTAGCTCATGCATTAAAACAAGACCACTTATTCTATTAGTTTTCTGTGGCTGCTGTAAAAATTACTGCAAAATGGGTGGACCTAAAACAACAGATTATTCTTTCTCAGTTCTAGGGGCCAGAAGTCTGAAATGTAGGGGTTGGCAGGGTTGGTTTCTGTTGGTTCGCAAACTGGCCCCCTTACATAGAGAGCAAGGACAGACTGAAGAAAGAGGAAGACCACTTCAGACTGATAGATGGCAGTTTTAATAAGCAGGAGAACTTGCTTATGAGGCTTGTCTTGGGTGGCCAAAAGAGGAAATAGATCTCTACATCTGCCAACCAGAATCTTAAAAGTTTATGTGTAAGCCTTAATGAGGTTCAGTCACATATACTGTCCAGATGGTCTCAACAAAACCTCACTGTCTGAAGGCTATGTCGTTGGAACAGCTCCCACTTGAGGAATAGTAAACAGAGCATATATTCTGAGGATAGGGGAGGAGGTGAGAAACCTCTGATTGCCCAGGTCCAGTTCAGGTGTCAGCCAGTGGTCATGTTCTCTCTCTTCCCCCTCCAACAGTTCCTTCTGGAGGCTCTGAAGAAAAGTCTGTTATGTGCATCTCTCTTAGCTTCTGGTGGCTGCTGGAAGCCTTGGGCATTCCTTCACTTGTAGATGCATCACTCCAGTCTCTGTTTTACATGTTCTCTTTGTGTGTCTTCTTTCTTTGTCTTCTAAAAGCAGTTGTCATTAGATTACTGTCCACCTTATTCCAGCATGATCTTATCTTGAGACCCTTAATTTACACCTGTAAGGACCCCTTTTTTCAAAAAATGTTACATTTACAGGTTAAAGGGGACATATCTTTTGAGAGACCACCATTTAACCCACTACACTCATTTTTACAGTGAAAACCTTCCAGTTTGACTGTATCTCAAGAACAAAATGGAAAGGTTCTGGAGGTAAAGAGGATGCTGTGTGTGTACAGACAAGAATTTATGGTCTTTGCACTGTGACTTCAGCTCACAATGGCTGATGAGGCAATAGTTTATCAGACCCAAGTCAGCTTACTGACAGTCATCTCTGCATCTGATGCATCTCTGCATCTCTCTTCATCAGATGCTATTGTTTCCTACTTTCTAACTTAATATTTTTACCTAAAGTACCTTACATTCAGTCCTTCTAAATGTGTCTATCTTTTCTCCATTCCTATTCAAAGACTGTCTGATCAAGTGCTACACTGTCACAGAGATGTCTTCAGTTGAAAGAATGAAATAATATTCTTGGTAATGGAGATTTTTTTTCTTTTATATTACCTTTGCCCTGCTTTGCTTTACTTTGACTTTTGAATATTTTTGGCTAGGGACATCTCTTGCCTTTGTCTTGTCAGTGGCTTCCTGATACTACTCTATCATCTTTCCTTTAGACAGTATACTATTGCCAGATACTTTCTTCCAAAACAACAAATCACAGTTTTGTGTAAACTTTTTGGTGATTCCATAATTACCAGAAGATAAACTAAAAAAGGTTTCACATGGAATAAAATTCAACTCTAGCCTACCCTTTTGGCTATGTTTTCCCCATGAAACTCTTGCATCCATTATATGAGACGATGAACAATGAATAAGCTTCTAACCAGAATGAAACACGTCACTCTCTGTCAAGTTTTTATGCCTTTGCACAAGCTAATCCCTGTGTTTGAAATGTTTTCTATCCTTTCCTTTTGAGTCCCTATTAATCCTTCAAGACCCATTGCATGTGTCATCCCTTCTCTGACACCTTCTCACACTCCTGGGGGGCAGAGGTAGTCTCTTCCCTCTCAGAATTATATTTATGCCTATATTATGTCAAATATAAAGCTTTATTAACAATTTATGGATAGTCATTCACTCAAACACATGCTTGAGTGAACTCACTGTGTTCAGGAACTATGCACTGTAATTTTCTGAATATGCTTACTGCCTTCACTAGTCATTAAGCCCCATGGGGAAAATGATGGACTTTGTATCCCTAGGGCTTTACACAGTGATTATGAGATCTAAATAAACACTCGGCGAATAGATGAATGAATACATGCAAAGGAAAGGAAGGATTTAATGGACTTAATGTAGCTAGAGTGTATTTTGGTCAATTCAGATACATTCTTAGGCTAGAGATATCCAGGTCAACTTTCTTAACTTATGATTGTTTACATTCCATCATATAACTTACTTAATGTTATGAAACAGAATTAAGCCAATATTCTAAGAAAAATGATTCAAAGCATAACTCAATACTTGAGAATGAAAGGACCAGGCATTGGCTTTCTTTAGAAGTGATACTATTTTACATTCAGACCATCTAGAAATTAATCTCCGTCTAAACATAAATTCCCTCTAATAAGCACTCTGTAATAAAAAGTGTCAACTGTGCCCTTTGGTGTTTCCTGGGGTGACTTGTCAATGTGACACATTATATACATTACATCAGTGTGCCTTATTGTCAACCTCTGATTTGTCTGCTCTGTCCTTGTGCACCTTCCCAGGCAAGAAAGTACTGTATACTGAAAGTGTGTATTGAGGTTGAGGATGCTATACTTGGCAATAAATGCAAGGGCATATGAAGACATATGCTTCAGGTTGACATGTAATACCTAATTCAGGGTTTCATTATCATTAAACTAAAAAGGAAGAAGGAAGTGAGTAGAAAAGGGAATGGTAATTCATAGCCTAGATGGTATGTTGGGCTTTCATATGCCCTGTTTTATATGGCAAAGCCAGCCTTTGAATGCAGCATCCTTCTCTATAACATACATCGACTTTGACACTGCACCTTGATGAATGCATTGCCAGTATACTGTTTCTCTCCCCTCTACTTTATTGGAGCAAATACTAAGTTGTCCATTTTTATGTTTCACACTTTATTAAGTGTATCTCTCCTGATGTCCATCTGCACAGCAAATTAACCAAAGTAAATAAGAAAGGAATAGGTCTTTATTCATGCAAAGCTGTGAAATTATAATCCCAGAAACACAAAACACATTTTCCTCATTGCCCTCATCAAATGGGTAACAGGGTTTTAAAATATGACATGACTTGTGTGTCATTCTCAATGTCTTTTGGTTAGGTACCTGAAACTATTTGCTACCTAAGGTATGGTATAAACGTGGTTTTATATGTAACATTCAGTTTTGAATATTTTTTAAACATTTACTCTTAAAAATATAAATAAACATTTACTCTAAATGAATGAAATTTTTTTTGTGGTAAAAAGATAGTATATAAAAGGCAAGATGACGCAAATAAAAGCAAATGGATTAAGAGTTAACAGATGTTTATACACTAGATTTATGGCATTGGGCAAGTTCCTTAACCTCTTTTTGCCTCAGTTTCCTCATCTGTACAATGATATGGCTGAATAACATCCTAACAACATACCCTTTTATAGTATTTATTCTATTCCTGGTACTGTTCTAAGTGCTATTTATATAATTCACTGAATACTCACAGTGATCTTATGGAATATGATCTATTATCAATTTCATTAATTTTATAGATGGAGAAAGACAGGCAGTGGAAAGAAGCAACTTACCAGTCACATAGTTAGTAAGTGACAGAGCTGAAATTTTCAATGGGGTATTCTGACCTTAGGATCCATGCTCTAATTGTTATCCTATACTTCTTCGAGTACTTTAGTGACTATATTTTTACTGTTGTGTAGGAAGGGGAAATGTTATCTAGAAACTAGTACCTAATTTTATATAAAATTTGTTTTATTGCCCAGAATCAGTGGGAGGTATAATGTTCATACACCAAGCCAGTATGAATCTGTTTTTAAAAGTCTTTTATGAAATAGTTTCTTGAAACTGCAAAGATGAATCACTGCAGAGGAGAGGACAAAAATAGGACAGTTGGGCTGAACATTCCCATCCTTAGTTCATCTTAGGAAGAATTTCCATTTCTCAATGGTTTGAGGCTGATTCAGTCCTAGTAGATAAGATATTTTCTACGGTTATCAATCTTGTTTTTAAAGGTTTTATTTAAATTCCAGCTAGTTTACATAGAATATAATATTAGTTATAGCTGTACAATATAGTGATTCAACACTTTGATACAACACCCAGTGCTCATCACAGCAAGTGCCCTCCTTAATCTCCATCATGTATTTAACTCATCCTTCCCCCACCAGCTCCCTTCTGGTAACCATCAGTTTGATCTCTCTAGTTAAGAGTTTGTTTCTTGGTTTGCGTCTTTCTCTTTTTCCCCCTTCATCCTTTGTTTTGTTTTTTAAATTCCACATATAAATGAAATTATGGTACTTGTCTTTCTATGACTGACTTACTTCACTTAGCATAATACTCTCTAGCTCTATCCATGTCATTGCAAATGACAAGATTTCATTCTTTTTCTTATGGCTGAGTAATATTCCATTGTGTGTGGAATTTCCGCAATGGATGTCCACAAAGAATATATTCTTTATCCATTCATCAGTCAGTAGACACTTGGGCTGTTTCTATAATTTGGCTAAAAACATCTGGGTGCATGTACTCCTTTGAATTAGTATTTTTGTATTTGTTGGGTAAATACCTAGTAGTGAAATGGCTAGATCATGGAATAGTTTAATTTTTAACTTTTTTGTGGAACCCCCATACTGTTTCCCTGTGGAAACAGGAAATTGGCTGCACCAATTTGCAATCCCATCACCAGGGCAAGAGGGTTCTTTTTTCTCCACATCCTTGCCAACACCTTTTTATTTTTTTCTTATGGTGTTGATTTTAGCCATTCTGACAGGTGTGAAGTAATGTTGCATTGTAGTTTTGATTTGCAGTTCCCTGACTATTAGTAATAACAAGCATCTTTTCATGTGTCTGTTGGCCATCTGTATACCTTCTTTAGGAAAATATCTATTCATGTCTGCTGCCCATTTCCTAATTAGGTTATTCATTTTTGGAGTATTGAGTTGTATAAGTTCTTTATATATATTTTGGATACTAACCCTATGTCAGATATGTCATTTTCAATTAACTTCTCCCATCTCATGGATTGCTTTTGTTGTTGTTGTCATTGATTGTTTCCTTTATAGTGCAGAAACTTTTTATTTTGATAAAGTTTCAATAGTTTATTTTGCTTTTGTTTCTCTTGGTTCAGGAAGCATAGCTAAAAAGAAGTTGCTATGGCAGGAATATCAATCTTTAAAGATTGGGTGGAAAGCATAGAGTATGCAAACATTTCTTACACATCATTATCTCCTCATAGATATGGAAGAAACAAAAACATATATTTGGCAATGTTCCTTAGAATTGGACTTGGTCTGGATCTACTATTGATGATGTCAGTGGGATGATGGATAAGAATGTGGCCACTGTGAAAACTTTAAAGTGATAGATAAAATGTTACTTTCTAGTAAATTTTTTACATGCAAGTAGTGTTATTTAGTAAGAATTTTGTGATATCTTGGACTCAAAGCCAGAATTTGAATTCATAATATACCATTTTATTGTCTCATGACCTTGGGAAAATAAATATTTGTCCCTTAGATTTATCATCTATAAAATTGGTTAACAATTATAATTTATCTTAAAGGTCTGTATGTTAATTAGTTGTGTACACTTTAGGCATTATACGCAGATAAGTTTTTATTTTGTACACTTTAGGCATCATATGCAGATAAGCTGTTACTATGATTGTTATGAAGTATTTATTAGACATGACTTGCCAATGAATGCGTGATACTCCCTTCTCCAGTTTTCAGTTTCACAGTCTTTTTTTTCCCCCTGCATTTTAAGGCTTGAGGTAATACTTTCCAGATTTTTCATATTCCAATTAGAGACATGTTTGTTTTTTTGTTTTTTTTTTTGAAAACAACATTTGGACTAATAGAAGAAGGAACAAAATGAAATTTGGGAAAGGATAATAGAAAAGGAAAACTTTAGAGAAACAAAACAGTGTAGTGGTCATCTTTTGATATTTCCAGCTTATTAGACTCTGTAACATTCCATTATATTCTGGTAATACCATGTAGCCCATGCATATGGTTCCTGTGAGGCTGTCAGTCACAGTATTGTACTCCCAGAGAGGTAGCCTTGTGACCTAGACTTGGCCAATTGTTTTATTCATTGACAAACTGAATCAGAGTCCTTTCCTGGAATTTCATTGACTTTTGAAAGAGAAAAGCTATCTCTTCACTTTTGTATCAATAGCTGGGACAACATAAATGTGGCACTGTCTATGGCCATGTTACCAACCCCACCCCACCCTACTGCAGAAGAAATGTACCTGTAGTAGGAGAGAATGTGGCTAAAACACAGAGAAAATGAAAAGGAGACAATGGATATAGAAAACCTTCATGGAAATTCTGTTTTTGCAGCCAGTTGTCCCTGAGGCCCAATCAACTTGTAATTTTCCTATGCAGTCAGTGGATACCTACTGAGTGCCTACTAAGTCAAGTGCTGAGAACTATTCTAGGGTTTGGGGCTTTAAAAGACTTAAAAAAAATACTTGCCTTGTGGAATTTACATTCTAGTAGGAAAAGACAGACAATAAAAATGATAAGTAAATTACATAGTATGTTAGGGAATGATAAATCCTCTGAGGTACAGGGAATTGAGTAAGGAGAAAAATAGGAAAGCCTAGGAGAAAGGAGGTAGGCAGGTTTTGAATTAAATAAGAGAGTTATGGCCAGCATTTGTGCACATATGTGAAAGAGGTGAGAAAGTGAGACAAACAGATACCTGGGAAGAGTGATCCAGGGAGCTGAAACAGCAAGTGCAGCAACCTCCAGCAGAAACATGCCAAGCATATGCCAATGATAAGATAGTCAGTGTGGCTGAAACTGGCTGAGGGAAAAATTGAAGAAGGTAAAGTCAGAGAGGCAAAAGGGGATGGGTCCAGATCATATAGAACCAGATAGCCATTGTGAGAGTTTTTGTTTTTATCTCTGTAAAATTTGAAGCCATTATCATATATTTTTTTATTAAAAATTTTTAATTTTTTTTTTTTTTTGAGAGAGAGAGATAGAGGCAGTGTAAGCAGGGTTGGGTCAGAGAGAGAGGGAGATACAGTATCGAAGACAGGCTCCAGGCTCTGAGCTAGCTGTCAGCACAGAGCCCAATGCAGGGCTCGAACCCACAAACCGTGAAATCATGACAAGAGCTGGAGGCAGATGCTTAACTGACTGAGCCACCCAGGCACCCCGCCATTGTCATATTTTAAGCATCAGAGTGAAATGATCTGGGTTATACATTTTAAGGATTTGTTGAGGGTAGAGGGGAAGAGTCAAGATGCCAAACTACTATGGGAGCCCTGAGCTTGTCTCATCCTTGAAACATAGCTAAATCAACATCAAGCCATTTTGGACACGTAGGAGATTGATCTGAGGATTAATGCAACAGTTGCATAATTTAAGCCAGAAAACTTGGCAGGTAGGTGTGGAGAAGTGAGTTGCAGGAGAGAAAAGACACAGAGATTCAGAGGGTAGGGGGCCATTTTCATGATGAGAAGACAGAGAGAGAGAGAGAGAGAGAAAGGGGGAGTGCAGCACATAAGGACTGTGCAAGAAAAGCACTTGCCCCAAAAGTAACTGGAGAGAATGAGAGACAGAAAGAGTGAGAACACTCACAGGGGACTGTATAAGAAGTCTGTTTACCAAAAGCATTGATGGGGAGAAAGGAGAGAGTTTCAATACCACCAAGATTAGGTAAACAGTGGGGCACAGAGTCTGAAGTTCCAGACTTCAGTGCCTCACGGTGTTCTGGTGAGGAAGTAGGGTGAATCTCCAGGAGCAGGCAGTGTGGTCTGAGGGGCCCATATGCCACATGGGGAGAAGCAGTTTCCCTGCTTGTAGTGCCTTTGATAGAGGGTATATACCTTCCCTGTGGGCAAAAGTCCCTGCAGACCCAGAGAGCTGCCATGTTTACTGACATTGGAACAAAGACACCAAAGTGCAGCAAAATCTGGCACCAGCTGTGTGTTGTGACTTACCATAAACTCTGAGCCTCTGCCATTGAGCAGTCATGGGAATGTTTTTTGGGAAAAAGCTGGCACTGGGCCATTGCTCTGAGAGAACATCCCCCAGAGAATTAGTGCGGGTCCAAGCCATGGGGGTCTCTGAAGTGTAGAGCTTTGAAACCCAGCCCCATCTGAGTTAAACTCTGGAGGGATACAAACCTGGCAGGCAGATAGCTTGGACTTAGGGTAAAGGCAGGGAGCAGATGGAAAACTGAGATAAAGGAGGGGTGCTTGATCATGTGTATGTGAGGGCACAAAATTCTTGTGCCAGAGACTAGGGAACTGGGGGAAGCCATTTTCACCCCTAGTGTGCATGCACACACCCGTGGGTCTACCCCAGTGAGCTAAACAGCGCCACCATGTGCAGAATGGAGCCTTACACCAAGCCCTGCCCACCTGCACCCTCCAGGCACATTCCCCAGAAGACCAGCACAAATCTCTAACACCAGGTTAATAGATAGACTATAGTGTGCTGCAGAGTTTCAGCTCAAGGGAAACTGGATGTGACTTCATTTGGTTTTTATTCTGTTTGTTCTTTTTTTTTTATACTGCTGTTTCTGCTTATGTTGCTTTATTTTTCTTTTCTTCCTCTTTCTTGGATACAGAAAGAACAATTTAAAAAAATTATTCTGTTTTAGTTTCTCTATTTTATTCAATTATTTGACTTTTTTTTAAACTTTTTAAAATTTTAAACTTTTTTTTTCCTTTCTTGTTTTTCTCTTTTCTATCAAGCTTCTCTCAACAAGCAGACAAAAACACATCTAGGATCTAGCTTCCTTTATTTGATTTTTTGTTTTGTTTTTACTTTTTTAACTTTAATTTTTAATTTTATTATTTTTTCTTCTTCCAAAATGACAAGACAGAGGAATTCACCTCAAAAGAAAGAACAGAAAGACATGATGACCAGTGATTTAATTAACACAGATATAGGTAAGATGTCTGAACTAGAATTTAAACCAAAGTTAAAAGAATACTAGTTGGGGTTGAAAAAAACATAGAAGACACCAGAGAATCCCTTTCTTCAGAGATAAAAAACTAAAATCTAGTCAGGCTGAAATTAAAAATGCTATAAAAAAATGCAACCTCGAATGGATGCTGTGATGGTACGAATGGACGAAGCAGAGCAGAAAATCAGTGATATAGAAACTGGAAAATAATGAGACAGAAAAAAAGAGGAAAACAAAGGCAAAAGATCATGATACAAAACTTAGAGAACTCAGTGACTTACTAAAGAAGAATAACAGCAATATCATAGGAGACCCAGAAGATGAAGAAAGAAAAAAAAGGGGCAGAAGGTTTATGTAAGCAAATTATAGCTGAAAATTTTCCTAATTTGGGGAAAGACACAGACATCAAAATCCAAGAAGCACAGAGTACTTTCATTAGATTTAACAAAAGCTGACCATCATAAAGATGTATCATAGTCAAATTTACAAAATACATGGATAATGAAAAAAGGGGGAAAAAGTTCTTAACCTACAAAGGTAGCGAGATCAGGGTTGCAGCAGATCTGTCTACAGAAATCTGGCAGGCCAGAAAGGAGTGGCAGGATATATTCAATGTGCTGAATCAGAAAAATAATCAGAAAAATATGAACCAAGAATTCATTAAGCAGAAAGACTCTCATTCAGAATAGAAGAGATAAAGGGTTTCCCAGACAAACACAAACACAAACTAAAGGAGTTCATGATCACTTACTAGCCCTACAAGAAATTTTAAGGGAGACTCTTTGGAGATACAGAACAAAAACAAAAAGACCAAAATCAGCAAAGATTAGAAAGGACTGGAGAATGTCACCAGAAACACCAACTGTGCAGGCAACACAATGGCACTAAATTAATATTTTTCAATAATCACCCTCAATATAAATGGACTAAATGCTCCTTTAAAAAGACATAGCATATAAGAATGGATGAAAAAAATCATCTCATCTATATGCTGCCTCCAGGGGATTCATTTTAGACCTAGAGACACCTGCAGATTGAAAGTAAGGGGAATAGGGAAACATCTGTCATGCTAATGGACATAAAAAAATTAAAAACCCAGTGTAGCTAGATTTATATTCGACAAATTAGATTTTGAATCAAAGACTGTAACAAGAGATAAAGGGGGCATTATAAGATGTGTGTCCAACAAGATCTAATAATTATAAATATTTATGCCTCCAACCTGAAACACCAAAATATAAATCTTCTAATAATCGACATAAAGAAACTCATTGATAATAGTACAATAATAATAGGAGACTTTAACACCCCACTTACAGCAATGGACATATCATTTAAGCAGATAATCAATAGGAAACAATGACTTGAATGACACACTGGACAAGATGGACTTAATAGATATATTCAGAACATTTCATCATAAAGCAACAGACTGCACATTCTTCTCCGGTGCACATGAACATTTTCTTAGAATAGATCATAGTGGGTCACAAATCAGCCCTCAACAAGTACAAACAGATCAATATCATACTGTGAATATTTTTAGACCACAATGCTATGAAACGTGAAGTCAATGACAAGAAAAAATTTTGGGAAGACCAGAAATCTTTGGAGATTAAAGAATACCCTACTAAAGAATGAATGAGTTAACCAAGAAATTATAGAAGTAATATAAAGTACATGGAGGCCAATGAAAATGAAAACACGAAAGAAAGTACAGAAACTTTGGGATGCAGCAAAGGAGGTCATAAGAGGGAAGTATATAGCAATCCAGGCCATCCTAAAGAAGAAAGAAAGGTTTCAACCTAACCTTAAACCTAAAAGGGCTTAACTTGAAACCAGCAGAAGAAGGGAAATAATAAAGATTAGAGCAGAAATTAATGATATGAAAAAAAAAGCACAACACAATAGAACTGATCAATGAAACTAGCAGGTGGTTCTCTGAAATAATTAACAAAATTGATAAACCTCTAGTGAAATTGATCAAAAAGAACAAGCAAAGGACCCAAATAAAATCACAAAAAAGAGGAAAGGTAACAACCAACACTGCAGAAATACAAACAATTCTAAACTCACTTTATGAAGCCAGCATTACTTTGATCCAAAAGCCAAGACCCCACCAAAAAGGAGAATTACAAAACAATTTCCCTGATGAACATGGATTCAAGAATTCTCAACAATATACTAAAAAATTAATTCCAACAATACTTTAAAAGAACTATTAACCATAATCAACTGGGGTTTATTCCTGGGGGGCAACAGTGGTTCAATATCTGCATATCAATTAACATCATACATCACCTTAATAAAATAAAGGATGAGAACCACGTGATTCTCTCCATAGATGCAGGAAAAGCATTTGAAAAATACATTTGAAATATCTTTTCTTGAATAAAATCTCTCAGGAAAGTAGGGATAGAAGGAACATACCTCCAGATCATAAAGGCTGTATAGGAAAGACCCATAGCTAATATCATCCTCAAGGGGGAAAACTGGGAGCTTTCCCCATAAGGCTAGGTACATGACAGGGATGTCTACTCCCACCACTGTTGTTCAATATAGTACTGAAAGTCCTAGCCTTGGCAGTCAGACCACAAAAAGAAATAAAAGGCATCTAGATCGGCAAGGAGGAAGTCAAACTTTCACTCTTCACAGATGACATGATGCTGTACTTGGAAGACCTGAAAGACTCCACCAAAAACTTCTAGAACTGACACATGAATTCATCAAAGTCTCAAGATATGAAATCAATGTACAGAAATATGTGGCACTTCTGTACACTAATAATGAAGAAAAAGAAAGAAAAATCAAGGAATTGATCCCATTTACAATTGCACCAAAACCCATAAAATACCTAGGAATGAACCTGACTAGAGAGGTAAAATTCTATACACTGAAAACTATAGAAATCTTATGAAGGAAATTGAAGAATATACAAGGAAATGGAAAACATGTCTATTCTACCCAAAGCAGTCTACACACTGAATGCAATCTCTATCAAAATAACACCAGAATTATTCATAGAGCTAGAACAAACAATTCTAAAATTTGTATGGAACAGGAAAAGTGCCTGAATAGCCAAAGTAATGTTAAAAAAGAAAACCAAAGCTGGAGGCATCACAATTTCAGATATCAAGCTGTATTACAAAGCTATGAACATCATAACAGTATGGTACTGGCACAAAACAGGCATATAGATCAATGGAACAGAATAGAGAACCCAGAAATGAACCCACAAATTTATAGCCAACTAATTTTTGACAAAGAAGGAAAGAATATGCAATGGAAAAAAGACAGTCTTTTCAGCAAATGGTGCTGAGAAAACTGGACAACAACATATAGAAGAATGAAACTAGACCACTTTTTTATACCATACACAAAAATTAACTCAAAATGGCTTAAAGACCTAAATGTGAGACAGGAAACCATCAAAACTCTAGAGAAGAACACATCCAACAACTTCTTTGACCTCAGCCACAACAACTTCTTACTAGACATATCTCTGTAAGCAAGGTAAACTAAAGAAGATGAACTATTGGGATCTCATCAAGATAAAACACTTCTGTACAGTGAAGGAAACAGTCAACAAAACTAAAAGAACAGTCAACAAAACAATTGATGAAATGGGAAAAGATATTTGGAAATGTCAGATCAGATAAAGGGTTAGTATCTAAATTCTGTAAGACCTTATTCAACTCAACACCCCAAAGAAAAGAAAAAAACATAATCCAGTGAAGAAGTGGGAAAAATACATGAACAGACATTTTCCCAAAGAAAAATGACTAACAGATGGCTAACAGACACATGAAAAGATCCTCAACATCACTCATTATCAAAGAAATACAAATCAAAACCACAATGATATACCACCTGACACCTGTCAGTTTATCTAAAATTAACAACTCAGGAAACAGCAGATGTTGGCAAGGATGTGGAAAAAAGGAAACCCTTTTGGACTGCTAGTGGGAATGCAAACTGGTTCAGTCACTCTGGAAAACAATATGGAAGTTCCTCAAAAATTAAAAATAGAAGTATCCCATGACCCTGAAATTGCACAACTAGGTATTTACCCAAAGGATACAAAAATGCTGATTGTAAGAGCCACATGCATCTCAATGTTTATAGCAGCACTAGCAACAGTAGCCAAATTATGAAAGATTACAAATGTCCATCCACTGATGAATGGATAAAGAAAAAATAAGATATATATATATATGATATATGATGAAATATTACTCAGGGATCAAAAAGAATGAAAGCTGGCCATTTCCAACTACATGGATGGAACTGCAGTATATTATGCTAAGTGAAATACAAATATATGGTCTCACTCATATGTAGAATTTAAGAAACACAACAGATAAACTTAGGTGAATGAAGGGAAAGAAAAATAAGTTGAAAACATAGAGGGAGGCAAACCATAAGAGACTCTTAAATACAGAGAACAAACTAAGGGGTGTTGGAGGGGTGTTGGTAAGAGTATGGACTTAAATGAGTGATAGGCATTAAAAGGGCACTTTCTGTGATGAGCACTGTGTATTATATGTAAGTGATGAATCAGTAAATTCTCTCCTGAAACCATTATTATACAATATGTTAACTAACTTGGATTTGAAAAAGAAAACTAAATGGCAGTGGTAAAGAAGGTATTATCTCAGTTTTGTGGATGAATTAGCTGAGGAGGAAGATTGATAGTTGTGCTAAGACTAGAAACAGAGTATTTGACTCTATTCAATGTGTTAGAATTCTTCCATAGTGCTGGACAAAGTGTGCTTGAGCACACTTGAAATTATTACTGCCTAAAGTCTAGTGTTGCAGTGTCTAAAACAGTAGCCCTGCCCTGGGCCACATGTGGCTACTAAGCACTTGAAATGTGGCTAGTCCAAACTGAGATGTGAGAAATGTAAAATACACACCAGAGTTTGAGGCTTAGTACAATTTAAAAAAAAAAAAAAGAATGTATAGTATCTCATTAATACTTTTATAGTGATTATATGTTGAAGTGAGAATATCTTAGACAGATTAAATAAAATGTATTATTACATTTTTAAAAATTAAGCATTTATTGAGAAGGATTGTTTGGGTGAGCAACAATGAAAGTAGAAATAACTAGGAAGGAAGCTATTTTAGTAACTGAAGGAGGAGATAATTACTGGTGACTTGGACAAGAATATGAGAAATGATTGAGTTATGGATTTGAATACAAGGCCAGCTGGATTTCCTGAAGTATTGGATAATATTAGGAGGAAATGAGAAACATGAATGATGATATCATTTTTTTCCCCCTGAGCAACTGTTATCGGCTGAGATTTAGTGGGTGGTGGGTGGAGCAGGAGTTTAATTTTGGACATGTTGAATTTAAGACATCTGCTAGACATCTGTATGGTTATGATAAGGAATTGGACATGTAAACATGGAGTTAAGAAAATGGGTCTGTGAAAGGTATGGATTTGGCATTAATGACATGCAAAGGGGAGAGTTTGCCAAAACAATATATGAAGGTAGAGAAAATCCTAGAACAGAATTCTGGGGTAATCCAATATTTAGAGGTCATAAGAGCTGCAGAGGAATCCCTATGAGAAGTGAATTCTAAAGTGGGAGAGAAATCAGTAGAGGATGGTGCTTTGTCAGGCAAGTGAAGAAAGTGGATCTAGGAAGAAGGCATGATCAACTGTGTCAGATGGGTTAGCATGGAAGCCGCTGATGGCCTTGATAAGAGAAATTTCCTGGAAGTAGTTTCAGTGCAATAGCTGGAGTGAAACTTGACTAGAATGCTCCTAAGAAGCCCCAGGAGAATAATGATGGGTGCAGAATGGCAACTTTGTTTTATATTTTGGTGTGAAGGGTAACAAATACATAAGGCAGCATTTGCTCTTTTAAAAAATATTTTTGTTCAATGGGAATGATCTATAAGATAAAGAAAAATTGATGAATGAGTAAGAGGGAAGAATTTCTGGATCACACTCCCTGAGCAAGGGAGAGGAAAACGGAATTAAAGGGGGCAAATGCAGAAGGATTTTACAGGAAAATCATACATCTACAGTAATGGGGGAAAAGGCAGAGTCTATAGAAACATATAATGTTATGGGTTAAATATAGGAGGTTGGAGCCTGGGGACATTCTCTTTCTAGGTGCTTGAGCCAATGAATTTGATTTACACCACTTCCAGATAGTTCCTTATATAACCAAAAGTCCCTTGAGAGAACAAACAAAGGAAGTTAAATACTTTCCCCAGAGTCATATAGCTAATAATATAGCGTACTGTTTAATGGAGTGGCACTGGAGTTAGCCAGATCTTGGAACTTGTTTTTGATCTGGAGACTAATATGACTCAGGCCTGTAAAGAGCTTCTTATTCATCATTCTTGTAGTTGTATGTTGAGTGACTAATAGGCATCATGTGGTTAAAAAACAAACATGTGATGGTATCAGTGAAGAATTACTTGCATTGCTAAAATACAGTAAGGGGATTTCATTGGCTCAGAAATATCTAGTGGACTTCTGAAAGAATGACATTTAAGCTGAGACTGGTATGATGTGGAGAAGTTAAGAAGGCAAAGGGAGGAGGAAATGCATCTGAGGCACTGAAAACAATGTTGACCACTCTTTGTGGTAGGAGAGAACATAGAAGCATGAGGGAGGAAATGAAGAACAAAGGACTGGAGCAGAGACTCCAAAAGGAAGTTGATGATGTGATGAGACTACAACATAGACAGAGCAAGATCCTGGGTCTTCTAATATGGTATTTAAATACAAGTAGATCATGGTAGTAGAGTAGGAAGATCTTGAGCTTATCTCCTCTCATGGACACACCAAAATCTTCAATTAATAGAATAACTATCTCTAAGAATTAACCTGAGGACTAGCAGAACAGATCTTATATAGCTAAGAATATAAAGAAAAAGCTACATTGAAATGGGTAAGAGGGGTAGAGATGTGATCTATTTAGGATCTCCACATCTGGCAACTCAAAAGTGGAAGCGCTATCACAAATGTAAGGCCTTCCCTGAGGAATGAGCCTCCACACTGGACTCCACAGCCCAGGAGACCTGTACCAGGACAATGGCTCCCCATAAGGTCTGGCTTTGTAAACCAATGGAGCTTTTGACTAGGAGAGCTGGAGGGCAACTGGGAACTGAGACTCTGCTCTTAAAGGGCACGCACACAATCTCACACTTCAAGTCACCATAGGGAGCAGTTTGAAAAGCACCCGAGTTACATGTGAAGGAGATCCATTGACAAATTCTAGGTCATGAGCTGGAGTGGCAGCAATCTGCTGCAGTGTTCTTCAGGGATGAAAACACTGGTGAACATCATTTGTCTTTTGTTTGGTTTTACGTTTTCAATTTTATACTATTATAAGCAATTCTGCATGCAATACCATTGTACATGAGACTTGTTTCACAACTGATTATTGATGTAGAAAATGTTGGTGTTCAGAGCCGATGGCCAAGAAAGAATTCTTGAGACGTCTTTGGTGTGAAAAGGTGGTTTTATTAAAACACAGGGATAGCACCTGTAGGCAGAAAGAGTTGCGCTGGGGTTGTGATGGGTGACTGATTATATACCTTCAAGTTGAGAGAGGGTTAGGGATAGTGTAAGACTCTAAGGAATTTTGGGAGGAAGGTTTCCATGACTTTGAAGGGGCTAGCTATTGTTAGGAAAGGTCATTTATTACTGTTTAGTAAAAACTCAGTCATGAGACCCTTCAGATTTATATCAATGGGCATAAGCTTGGAATATGATTGCCAAAATATATCTGGGGTGGCGGTAGAGTTAAATGAAGTTTCCAAAGGAATGTTTATATGTTAAAGTAGACTTACAGGATCCTGGGGGGCCAGGCTAAGATTGCCTTTTGCCCTTAGCAGAGTGTCATCATCAAGGCAGCCGAATTTCTAGAGGAAGGTCACTCTGCCTGTCTCAAGGGCTTGTCAATGGGCTCTAACTTGTATGGAAATTTAATTTTTCATTTGCCTTTGATTCCCACATCGATCATCTCTGTAGAATATACTCTGAAAAGAGAATTTATTCTATTAAAATGTAAGACTATCTTTAAGAGTCTTAATGCAAATCACTAAATTGTACTGCGTTTATGTGTATTTAGTCCTATCAGGGAGATTCTGGGAAACTCTTTTTCAGTCAGGCGACTTTTAACAGTTTACTTAGCTCAGCATGCATTTCTTGAACCCATCCTATGTAACAAGGGCTCTCTTAAGCATTGGAGATCATCAGAGATGAAAAAGGCAGTTATGCTCCAATGAATTACACTCCAGAGAAGTACTGTGCTTTTCCTCTAGTCAAGGTGACCGTTTACTCTGAGGCCCCACCCCACCCCAACCCCTAGCTTAATTCATCTTTTTCCTGGGGAGGTCTTGCTGAATTTTGGTTACCCTTTCCACTTCCTGAATCATTAGACTTGGGTTAGATCTTGATTCTTTTCTATGTATTCATGGATAGATTACATTTTAAACTTTTGCCTCTTTTTAATTAGGATGATAATACTGCTAATGTCACTTTTTTTTGTTAGTATTAAATAATATTATGTATGTAAAACAGTATAGTGTATTACACATGATTAACCTGCAATAAATGTCAACTGTTATCATGTTTATATGTTGTGAAGACTGAAGTGTCAGTCCAATACTTATTCAGGCCTTGAGCACTTCTGGCACTTAATTTTCAGTGACAGGTGAAGATCCAAAATATAGGTGGTATAGAAAGAAGTGACATGAGACTGTTTATGTCATAATAAATGGTAGGAATGGAGAGAAATAATGTTAATACTAGGTGCCTTTTTATTATTTTGATTTGGCCAGCCAATATTTAAAACCTTTACATATATTAATTTTACCCTACATTGATGTTATTTCTATTTTACAGATGAGAAAATTGAGGCAAAGAGAAATTACTTGATTTGGTAAATAATTTGCAAAGAGAAGTTAAATATGGTACTTCTCTGGTAAACATTTAGAACCAGGCTCTTTTATCAATTCTTTCAGTAACTCTTCAGAGTGGTTATGGAAGTAAATATTATCCATCTCACTTTACAGATGAGGAAACTAGCACTTAACTAGTATCAGGAAAGTATCTCTGGTTCCATGGCTAGGAAAGATAGCTGCATTTGAATACACAGTGGCATGCTACCCAACTTCTGTGGCTTTCTTTTCACAGTGTCTTTTACTTTCAGGAAAAAACAGTGAATTGTCTTAAGATTTGTATAACCAACATAGTTTATAATATTATAAGATGTATAACTAATATATACATGTATTTAATCTGTTTTCTACCATTCACCTAGTAGACCACAATCTAAGTAAAGACAAGAATATCATAAAATAAAGATTCTTCTCAATGAACTGTAATTTCCAGAAACATATAGCACAATTTAAAGATTTAACATCACTCTAATTTTGAATTTTCTTTAGAATAGAAGCATAAAGGTACACTCATTTGACTTTTGACAGTTGTATAAAAGATAATTATAGCTTTTCACCTTTTTCAAAGCCAACATTTAAATGAAGACAGCAAAATCTGATTTGAAAGTCTTTATTAGGTCATTCCCCAAAGAGTCTTAATTGTAGCAAATGCTCTGCCTGCCAATTGGAAGGGTTTTCCCATTGGAGCTGTGTGTTTATTCTACAATATGGAACATAATTTGAAAAGGAAGTTCAAGGCCTATCACTGCCATGTGACTGGACGTGCTAAAATCCAATAGGATTGCAGAAGAAAGTGAACAGCAGGTGCCCCATCTGCAGACCCCTCAGTAATGAGTACAAACAAGTGAACTCTCATCTCTGTTTCACTCTCCTTGTCAGTTGGAAAATTAACATTTTGGAGTGCAGATGAGTGAGGTAGCTAGACAGGACTCTAGATCTTTTCTTTAAGATTTAAATATTAGATAATAGGTGTATTATATTGAGGTGTATGTTGAGGATTTAAATGCAAAACCACATTTTCTATCTTTGAAGTAAACCTAATCAGTTTACCAAACCAATCTGTGTAAGGTTTGTCTTTGAAAAGTCAATTGCTAAGTATTGAAACCACAGGTCAGCAGTCCTTAGCAACAGAATTTTTCTGTACTGTAGAATGTATTTAACTTCTTCCATCAGTGGTAAGATTTGTTAGAAAATAAGCATTTCATACAGATCCACAGAGCTTTACCTGCAATTCCAAACTTAGAACAGTTTTGAAAACAGTGTTTTGAAAAAAGATGTCAAATTTACATTAAATAACAGATCCTAATGTTCAGTTAGATGAGTTTTGATAGCTGTATACACCTGTGCAACTTTCCACACTTTCAAAAAAGGATATAAACTATTTCCATGCCCCACAAAGTTTCCTTCTTTCAGCCTGCTCCATTTTCTCCATAATCCTCCCAGAAAACATTTCTAATTTTTCTGTCACCATAGATTAGTTTCTCCTGTTCTTGGGTTTCACATAAACAGTCATATAGCATTTATCTTTTGTGTCTGAATTATTTCAGTTAAAAACTTTTGAGATTCATCTTTATATTATCTGAAATATGTTCCCTTTTTCTTGAGTTGCATTCTATTATATAAATATAACACACTTTGTATATCCTTTCTGTTGATGAACATTTGGGTTTCTTCTAGTTATTGGCTTATGAGTAATGCTGATATGACTATCCTCATAGAAGTCTTTTTTTATGAATATATATTTTTATTTTTCTTGGGTAAATATCTGGGAATGGAATCACTAGATACTTAAGTTATAAGAAAGTGCAAAATAGTTTCTAAAGTAGTTTTGCTCTTGCATTGCTACTATGAAAGTATGGAGATCCTGGACACTTTTATTCTCACCAGTATTTGGCATTGTTGGTCTTGGTGTTTTGGACTTGAAGCATTCTAGTGGATATGAAATAGTATTGCATTGTGGATGTAATTTATATTTTCTGATGATAAGTATTGAGCATTTTTACAGTGATTACTGGCCATTTGTATGTCCCATTTTATGAAGAGGTTTACAATTTTTTGCCCTTTTTAAAATTAGATTTTTAAAATGTTGATTGTTAGAATTCTTTATTTTTAGAATTCTTTATATATTTTGGATATATACCTGCTGCCCAATACGTGTATTACAAGTATTGTTTTCCCATAGCTCATGGCTTGCATATTAATTAAAAACTGAACATTTTAAGATACATTTGAATAAATTCATTTAGCAGTAAATACTAATCTGAAATAACATGAAGTCTTTAGTTATGCCAGTTAGTATCAATAGTCATATGTTTCATTGTAAAAATATTATTGCATTTAATTACAAGGTATTATATCAGAACCTATGGGAGGTTTTGCATCACATATGGTATATGTACTGTTCTACCTTTCTACAACCAGGAATGCTTTAAATTTCAAAAACATTCAGCCCCAAGAATTAGGAATTAGGAATGTCTAAACATGTTCTAGGATGGAGATAATGTTACCAGAACATTGAGTGGGACACTTGTGGCAAAAGTATTGACACTTTATATAAATGTACTTCGTTGAACTATCCTTACTGTAAAAGTTGTAATGAATGAATGGCATATAAAATGTAAAGGTTTTGGAAGTCATAAATCATGCTTATTTATTTATTTTTATTTAATAGTATTATTTTTTAAAGTTATTATATTCAAATTAGTTAACATATAGTGTATTAATGGTTTCAGGAGTAGAATTTAGTGATTCATCACTTATATATAACACCCAGTGCTCACCCCAAGTGCCTTCCTTATTTTTAACATTTTTCAATGTACATCAAGACAAAATAATTATAGAAAATTAATTTTAATTATAGAAAAAATCATATTTGAGACATAGTCTGATAAATGAAATTGATTTTTCATTGTGAATTATTCAGAGCTGTTTTTAGAAGCTTTCATCTCTGACTTGATAATTCTTTATATATTTCCTTTATTTGGTACGTTTTGCCTTAGAAATCTATTTATAGAAAGGACAGTATAAACCAAATTTTCAGTTGTAATAACTGCAAAATTGATTTGACTGACTTTTGATTTTAGATAATTAGCATTTCATTGCTGATGAGATGACAAGCTATGAAAAACCAAGAGCTGTAGTAAGTAACATAGCAAAATGTGTTTCTGAATTATCTATTCTTAATTAGATAAACAGCCTAAAATATGGCATTAGGTAAAGTTGAGAACCCGTTCATTTTCCTTTTTTTACTTATTTCATTTATTTATTATTTTGTTTTATTAATATCATGATAAGTGTACTCTTTAACCCCATCCACTCTTTCCCTTTTTCACCCACCTAACTCCCCTATGATAATCATCAGTTTGTTCTTTATAGTGAACAGTCTGTTTCTTGGCTTGTCTCTCTTTTTTTCCCTTTGTTAATTTGTTCTGTTTCTTAAATTTCACGTGAGTGAGATCATCTGGTATTTGTCTTTCTCTGACTGACTTATTTCACTTAGCATAATACTCTCTAACTCCATCCGTGTCATTGCAAATGGTGAGATTTAATTCTTTTCTATGGCTGAATAATATTGCATCATATATAGATATACCACCTGTTCCTTATCCATTCATCTATTGATGGGCACTTGGGCTGCTTCTATAATTTGGCTACTGTACATAATGCTGCTATAAACATAGAGGTGTATGTATCCCTTTGAATTAGTACTTTTGTATTCTGTAGGTAAATACCAGTAGTGTGATTATAGAATCTCAGGGTAGTTTAATTTTTAGCTTTTTGGAGAAACTCCATACTGTTTTCCACAGCAGTGGTACAACTTTGCATTCCCACCGATAGTCCAAGAGGGTTTCTTGGACTTCCAGCCTCTAGAACTGTGAGAAAATGAACTCTTGTTTAAGCCACCTGGTTTATGAGATTTTGTCATGACAGCTCTAGAAAACTAATATGATTATCAAGCCAGAAAGAAGAAATTAGGCATGGAAAGGGAATATGAGGGTAAGAAAAGTTAGTGAAAGAAATAATGAAAGAGAATTATTTTATCTTGGAAATTGTTTGATTATATGTCTTTTCAATTCTTTCATTACATTGGTCTTTCAAAAGATAATGGGGTTAGTAGAAATGTTCATTGGAGACTTTACTCAAATACAAAGTTCTTATAACAGATCTGTTACTTTCATAGTTTAATGAGGCAAGTTAGAAGTGAGGATGAGTGAAGGGGTAAGTGTAACAGGGTTTCTTAACGTTTTGGGGACTTGTTTTTATCACCTTAAGGCAGGGCCATAGATGGAGAACAAGCATATATCCCATGCCTTTCTTGCCTCGGAAATATTATCAGATTTCACTCAATACTGGGTGTGAGACAAATTATTTTCAATGAATAGTAGAGAAACCACATTGGGTTGCTAATATTATTTTAATATGCTCATTATATCAAATGCTAAATAGTCACACCATACACTTTAAGCCTGAATTGTCAAGTATGTTAGTTGCTAACCACATGAGACTAGATAAATTTAAATTTAATTTAATTAAAGTTTCATCTCTTCAGTCATACTAGCCATATTTCAGGGGCTCCCACATTGAATAGCAATGATATAGAACATTTCTATCATCACAGAAAGCTCTGTTAGATGGTACTGCTTTAGATAACAAATTTGGCCAAACTATAGCAAACTATATCCATTTGAATTATTTAAATTCCTATACTATGTGTACCTTTCTTATAGTTTTTTTTTTCTGTTTGTTTTAGAGAACACATGATTT
The DNA here is from genome assembly GCF_008692635.1 of Crocuta crocuta. Taxonomy (NCBI): domain Eukaryota; kingdom Metazoa; phylum Chordata; class Mammalia; order Carnivora; family Hyaenidae; genus Crocuta; species Crocuta crocuta. The sequence goes on from NW_027531996.1 coordinate 94,302, forward strand.
CCTTTTGCTTGAGTTAAAACCAAAAACATTCGTTTTAATGTATACAAAAAGTGATAGGTCAGCAACTTCTGAGTGAAAGCAAATGGAGTCAGAAGGGCATCCTCTACCTTTCTGTCTTCCCAGAAAGATACGTTTTCACCTAGTGTTAAAAATTGCTTCACTTGGCTGTACCCAGACTGTTGACATGCAGACACCCCCTCTCCACCTGGGGGCACCAAAGGAACCAGTGGAATAAGTGTTTCAGGTGGTTTCAATTTGTTTTCCAGTGTGTTTGGGGAAACAATGATGTGTTATTATACCACAGCTGCCTCCCTGTCCTGCACACTATCCTGGCCCGACCACGGCAAAGACCAGAGCATCAAAGGAAAGCACACATTCCTCGCCACATGCTTAATTGTGCAATCCTGTACCTGGGAAACGTTTTCTCTGACCAGGACTAGTGATCGGCTTATGCCCTAAAGCAGGAGAAAAGGGCCATTAATTATACAGTGAACTAGGGTTTATAAGGATCACTTCAGTATGGAAAATAGAATGCAAACTGCCTTTAACTAATGTGTTTCTGGGTCCTTCCCATTAAAGTGGAACATGGGAGGTTTTATACTATTTCTTATTGTAAAAAGAAAGAAATATTGACCCCTAATTAAGAATATTGCCAGCAGGCTGTATAGAGAAAACAGGGCTAGAATGGAAAGAAGTTGAAATGGAAAGTATATAACTGTCTTGCTTGGGGCACACGATTCTCTTTCTTCTTTTAACTACAAAATATATAAAAGGTGGTAGGGCTTACAGAGCCTTTTTATTGTTTTGTTTTAAAGCTCTGAAAATGGCCTATGGAGATTTAACCCCCTTCACCCCTAAGAAAACTGTGAACATTCCCATTTGAATCAACGGGAAGGGGAGGAGGCAGGAAGAAAAAGATTACTTTCTATCACTTAGCAAGAACTACCCCAAAGCAGAGTGGCTGCTCCCCTGATGGGTATTTCCTCTTTGCAGCCCCCAGTGGGGATCAGACACATATGACTGGAATAACAGTGGAGAGCTCTCATCCTATAAGGGGCAGGTCAAAGCATGCTTGACATGAACACAGCCCTAAAATCTGTAGAGAGGCTGGGCCAAGGGGCAGATGGATGAAGGTCATCTGTGGTAAAGTTCTACTTACTCCAGGAGCTCCCACAGCCCTAATGCTCTCTCCTCTCACCATGGAAATAAAGTGACTTAAGGGGAAATATTTTGGCCTAAAAGCTACCAGGCACTGACTCTGATGCTGCCTGCTATAATTAGCTGCAAATTACTTAGCTTTCCTCGATTTTCTCTATTTTGTCATTTGTAAGACAGGGATAATGAAATCTATCCCACCATATTACTCTGAAGAAAAGTAAAGCGCATGAAACTCCCTAGTACACAGAAGGTTTCAAATCATTGGTGGCTCTTATGGTTGTGACTGTTCTGTGGGTGCCTTTCCTGAATGGTGTCATAGATTCTCAGGATCACCCACACCCAAATAAAACTTGTGTGTCTCATCTCATTTACTTAAGGACCTTATGTTCAGCTTTCTCAAATCACAACTGTGCTGGGAAAAAAAAAAAATAAATCAAATGTTTCAATTTTACCACTCAGGGCTTTCCTCTGCTTGCTGCACATTCTAAGGAAAAAAATCTGCTGTTTCCATACCAATTCTTTCATCCTGGGCTTTTGTGATATGATATTATAATTAAGGAGGGGACCAAACACAGACTCCACACAGTGGTAGGTAGAAGAAAAGGAATTTATAGAAAGACAAGCGGGAGAACTTTGCAGGCAAAGGTTAGGAGCATAAGAAGGGGATGTGAAAAGAAAGGGGAATTTTAAGAAAGGTTGCAGTGAATAATGTTCTAGAAATATAAGGGGGAAAACTTACTATTTTGAACTTCCTGTTCTATTTTCTGGAGTGTGTTTTTGATTATACCACCACACTAATGTTAAACACCTTAGCGAGGTTTACAAACTCAGCACATTCTGGGGAACTAATCCATGCAAACGTGTTCATGGAGAATGTGCTTCTTGAGTGGAGACCTCTCACCTCACCTGTGGTCACACATGTTCCAGTGGATGGCAGGCTTTGTTGCCTAATGCACCACCTGTCTAATGTGACTTCACAGGGAACTAGTTCAGACCAGGAGGAAAGAACTTAGAAGTTTTACACATCCCGGGTACACACTGTATACGTCAAGTCAAACTGTGGGAACAGTTTTTAATTCTTGTGTGTAGTATGGAGGAGACAGGAAGCCTTGGGCTACCCCCTTTTATTTTATTTTTTTTAATGTTTTATTTATTTTTAGGAGAGAGAGAGAGAGACAGCGTGAGCAGGGGAGGGTCAGAGAGAGAGGGAGTCACAGACTGAAACAGGCTCCAGGCTCTGAACTGGCAGTCAGCACAGAGCCCGATGTGGGGCCCGAACCCACAAACCGTGAGATCATGACCCAAGGGAAAGTCAGACGCTTAACTGGCTAAGCCACCCAGGCACCCCGGGCTACCCCCTTTTAGATGTGGGAAATTTTACTGGGAGACATTAACAGGCACTCCTTGTTGCTAGTGCTGGCTCCCTTCAGCCTACACCCAAGAAGATCACCTGATTTAAGAATATCCTTTCCCATTTGCCAACCATTCACTTGCAGTTTGCAGAGGGGGTACTCAGAGAATGTGATGTTCACTTTTTTCCTCAGCTTATGAAATCATGCTGTCACTCCTTTCAGTCATTTAGAGTTGCAAGAAAACTATGAAACAGTTTTAAAATCTCAAGTGGGGACATATTGAGACCTTTAGTGGGCCTTAAACACTGAAAAATTTATGGTGCCCCTCCCACATGTATTAAAAATAAAAACAATTCTAAATGACAAAAGAAGACTAGGTAATACAAAAGAGTTCTTATTTTTTTAGGATTAACTTCTTTGATACATCAAATTGACATATCAAATATATTCCTTCTGATATATTCCTTGTGGGGTCTCTAATTTGTTGACACCCAAGTATGGGTTTAGGCTATCTCCTAGGTAACTTTTTGCATATGGTAGCTGACATGGATTACCCACAGATGGACTGAGGAAGCTGATGAAGGATAAAGCCAACTTTATTGAAACAAGGCACTGTAGCTACGGTGAATGTGTGAGATGGAGCCTTAGATTCCAGAGTGTGACAACTAGTTGGAAGTCATCATAATTTCTAAGCTAGATCAGATAATCTAGCCTATTTTCTATTTTGTCTCTTGGGTAGCACAAAGGGATTTTTCTTTGCTACAAAGCTCCAAGTTAGTTTCCCCTAATAAGTCTTTTTGAAGGTATCCATCATGATATTATATAAGAATATTTTAAAGCCATTTGATATTTTTCAATTTTCTCCAAGTTGTATTGCCAGAGTCCAGAAATTTGATAAAATAATCCTTATTAAAGTAATAATGTCATTACTATGATAATAGTAATAGTATCACAAATAAGTAACATTTGCATTGTACTTTTACAATTTACAAAGAACGTGATTTCCTAAATATCTTTTCATTTGAACCTTATATCAGTCATGTGATGTAACAAGAGAGTTATTAAAAATCCTATAAAAGAGTTAATGAGCAAGCCTCCTTCACATTTTAACAGGGACTTTCTGGAGATAGTATATCTTGACACCAAAGATCAAAGCATTGTTACTAGCTTATAATCATGATTTTCCCCCCATGGGGCAAGGAAGAGGTCCCATTGGCACTATAAAAAACACATTATAAAATGTACCGATACTCATTTTCACAGAGTCCTTATTCTTTAAGGCCTTGGATAACTGTTACCTCCTCTGTGAAGTCTGCCTCACTGCCCAAGGAGCATTCTTTAAACCTTCCCTAGTTTCCAGAGGTACTCAATGAAAGCTCTTATGTTTTTATGCATCCTCTGTAAATCATGAATTCTTTCAGGATTATTTTATCCTCTTTCCTATGACTGGCATGTAATATAGTACTTACAGCACACAGTAAGTGCTCAGCAAATATTTTCTGACTGATCCATGAAGTAAATGGGTGAATGAATTAATAAATTAATGTTTGAGACCAATAATGTGGGTTGAAGATAGTTCACCAAGGCTAGATTTCTAAATTTGTCAAGGATTTAGAAGCTGGAGGATTAGGAGAAACCCTTAGAATTTTGTCTCAGAATCCCCCTTGTCATTATCAAGTACAGCTTTACATCAACAACCTGAAAGTTGCATGTTTTGAAATATTTCAAAATATGTCTTAAGAGATTTTAGACATGCAGAAAATGATTAGAATATTAGATCTAACAGTCCATAGGAGGATACCTTACAATTCTGCCTTTCCCATAGACTAAGAAATTCATAAGTTACAGAATGTATTCTGGGTACATTTTAAAGGCTTGCAAAAAATTCTCAAAAGCAGCAGCTTGTAGGCTAGGCTCCTGGCAACATTCTACTGATTTCTCAAGTATTCAATTTTGAAAAAAAAAAAGTGCTCAAATGTGAAATGCATCTTCTGATCCTGGCTGCTGAAACACAGAAGTTATCATTAGCACTGATAAGCTGCTTGTCAGCACTCTGACTCCACCGTATAGAGTTTCCCCCCTGATTAGCACAAGAGCTAGTGAAAGGCTTCAATAGCGACATTTTAGACAGATCTTCTGTAGCTTAAAACACATAATCAACAGAGTTCTTTATGGAAATCCAGTTGAAGTTCATACTTCACACCTTGGTACATTAATAACATTAATTTCACTCAGCCTTTATAATCAGAGAGTCCCACGTACAGACATTTATTTGAAGATGTCTGAGGGCCCACACAAGTAGGAAGGTAATAATACTTCTTCTAAAGAAAACTGCTCCATGGAGAAGGTGGAGATTAGGAAGAGTAATAATTATACCTGAAATGTTAATAACTGGATATCTTTTTCTGAACTCTTACAAGTATTTACATGTAAAAAGATAAAATTGCTAAAAAAATTGGGAGAAGAATAAGAGCAGTTTCGGCGAAAAATGGGCAATTTTCTTTTTTGTTGTTGATGTTACAGCCTAGTTTCCTTAGTGATTCTTCTATGTAAGCCTGGAATACTGAAGGAGACCATTATTATGCAAAGCAGTCTGGCACAAATGGCATTACATATCTCATACGATAGGGAATTTCTTGAAAAAAAAAAAAAGAAGAATGAAAAAGAAAAATGAAGCATTCAGTGTTTGGGGTTTTCATGAAAATTCATTGCTGTGCTTGCCAATATTATCCTGCAGCTGGATGTATGCTATGGCTGTACTGTGAGGGGAGAAATTAGAAATTCAAATAGTTTCATATTAAGCTCTTAAATTCAAGTTAGGGAATAATAGAATATAACTTTTATTAAATTTTAACATTTCTCTATTCATAAAGGTCACATAATAAATATCATACACAGAGATTGGAGAATATAGGCAGAAAGTGTCAGGTGTTTTTTAAAATTATTGGGAAATAATATGAGTGAAAATTAGAAAAGTAAGCATATTATATTTTTAAATTCAATATGAAGAAAACAAATGATGTTGTCCCATTAACAAAGCAATGAACTCCATTACCAAGAACTTCAAACCTACAATAGATACAGTGTCTATCTATAGCTTCCCTCTTGGCCCAAATGAGAGCTGGGTGTACTTAATGTAAGAAGAAAATGAATCACTTATATTTCAAATTTAGACTCAAGACTATACCTATCTTAAAAGAGAAATGCCTGGAGGGCTGTTGGATTAGGACAACTCTTTCCTTTGACTTTAGTCAAGGCTAAACTGTTTCTGCCTCAATCCTTTGTTTCCATGTTATTCATCCATAAAACTAACCATCATACCTAGAATAAGTATCCCTTGCTCATGCTGTATAATCTTTATATACATCATTTGATTCAAATTGTTGATATTTTGTTGAGGATTTTCATAGCTACATTCATGAGAGATTGACTTTTTATCTTTCTTTCTCATAGTGTCTTGCCCTGGTTTAGGTATTTTGGTAATACTGGGCTCATATAATAAGTTAGGAAGTAATCCCTCTATTTCCATCTTCCAGAAGAGATTGCAGAGAATCGATGTCCTCTCTCTCTCCCTCCTCTCTTGCTCTCTCTTCCTTCCTTTCTCTCTCCCTTTCTCTCTCTTTCTTTTCTCTTTCTTTCTTTCTTTCTTTCTTTCTTTCTTTCTTTCTTTCTTTCTTTCTTTCTTTCTTTCTTTCTTTCTTTCTCTCTTCCTTCCTTCCTTCCTTTCTCTCTCTCTCTCTCTCTCTCTCTCTCTCGAGAGAATCTTAGGCAGGCTCGATGTTCAGCACAGAGCCTGACGCAGGGCTCAAATTCCTAACCCTGGAATCATGACCTTAGCCAAAATGAAGTTGGTCACTCAACTGATTGAGGCACTGAGGCACCACAATGTCATTTCTTTATGTTTGGTGGAAGTCATCAGTGAAACCATCTGGGCCTTATACTCTTTTTGTAAGATTATTAATTATTGATTTACTTTATTTCATAGATATACATGTATTTAGATTATCTATCTCTCCTTTGTATGTTTAAGTAGCTTGTGCCTCCAAAAGATAGGCCCATTTCACCTAAGTTATTCAATTTGTGGTCACAAAGTTGTATATGGTATTCCTTCAGTATTCTTTTAGTGTCTCTGGGATCAATAGTAATATCCTCACTTTCACTTCTGATTTTTATAATTTATGTATTTTCTCTTTTTGTTTTAGTCTGGGTACAGGTATATAAATTTTATTTATCTTTTCAAAGTAACAACTTTTAGTTGATTTCCTCTATTGATTTCCTGTTTTCGATTTCGTTGATTTTTGCTTTACATGTATTGTTTCATTTCTGCTTGCTTAGGTTTATATTGCTTTTCTTTCTCTAGTTTCCTGAGGTGAAAGTTTATATTATTAATTTTAGATTTATCTTCTTTTGTAACATATGTATTCAGTGCCACTAATTTTTCTGTAATCACTGATTTCAATGCATATCACAAATTTAGGTAAGCTTTCTTTTCATTTTTATTTAGCTCAGAATACTTTAAAAAAATTTAAATTCTTTTCCAACCCTTGTTTTATATAGAAATGAGTTAATTAATCTCCAAATATTTTGGATTTTCCAAATATGTTTCTGTTATTGTTTTCGAGTGTAATTTCTGAGAATTGAGGTCTGAGAGCATACTTTGTTTTTATTCATTTTATTTTGTTAAGGTGTATTTTATGACCCAGAATGTGGCCTACCCTAGAGAATGCTTCATGTGACCTTGAGAAGATTGTATATCCCACTGCTGGTGCATCCAATTGCTTGATGGTGCTGTTACAATCAACTATGTCCTTAATGATTTTCTGCTTACTGGACCTATCAAAATTGAAAGAAGGTTATTGAAGACTCCAACTATAACTAGTAAATTTGTCCATTTCTCCTTGCTGTTCTATCATTTTTTTGTTTCATGGATGTGGTGCTCTGTTATTAGGTATATGTATGTTTGGGATTGTTTTTTTTTTTGTTTTTGTTTTTTTTTGCTTTTTAATACTTCTTTTTTTTTTTTTTTTTACAAATAGTTTATTGTCAAATTAGTTTCCACATAACACTCAGTGCTCATCCCCACAAGTGTCCTCCTCCATGCCCATCCCTCCTCCCCCCACATCCATCAGTCCTCAGTTTTTGTCAGCATTCAAGAGTCTCTCATGGTTTGCCTCTCTCCCTTTCCCCCACCATTTCCGCCCTTCTTCTCCCCCTTGGTCCTCTGTTAAGTTCCTCCTAATCCTCCTATACGTGCACACATATGATATTTGTCCTTCTCTGCCTGACTTATTTCGCTCAGCATAACACCCTCAAGGTCCATCCATGTTGCTACACATGGCCAGATTTCATTGTTTCTCATTGCCATGTAGTATTCCATGGTATAGATAAACCACATCTTCTTGATCCATTCATCTGTGGATGGACACTTAGGCTCTTTCCATGTTTTAGCTATTGTGGAGAGTGCTACTATGAACATTGGGGTACATGTGCTCTGTTTGGGATTGTTATGACCTCTTTGATAATTGACCCCTTTAACATTTTGTAATGCTTCTCTTTGTCTTTAGTAATTTTCCTTTTTCTGAGGTCTGGCTTATCTGAAATTAATATAGCTATTCCAACTTTCATTTTTTCCCCAAGATTTTATTTAAATTCAAGTTAGTTAACATCCAGCTTTCATTTGATTAGTGTTAGCATGGTATAGCTTTGTTCATCTCTTTACATTTAAGCTATCTTTAGGTTTATATTTAAAGTGGATTTCTTTTAGAAAATATATGCTTTTAAAAATTCACTCTGATAGTCTTTTTTAATTAGTATATTTAAAGTTATTATTAGTTATTTAAAGTTTAATTAGTATAGTTAAAGTTATTATTAGTATAGTTGGGTTGATATCTATCTTTTTTTTTCATTGTTTTTGTCCTTTTTGTCTTTGTCTCTCTCTCATTGTCTGCTTTCTCTTGTTGTTATTTGAACATTTAATATCATTCCATTGCTTTCTTTCCTTAGCATTGTAATTATACTTCTTTTAATGTTATTAAGTGTTGCTCTCGAGTTTGTAATATACATTTATAAATAATCTAAGTTCACTTTCTAAAAACACTAGTGCTTTATAGGTAGTGTAGGTACTTTATAACCGAGTATTCCCAGTCTTCCCTACCATTCCTTATAACATTGCTGTCATTACTTATTCATATACTATAATCACCTAATACATTATTCTTCTTATTATTTAGAACAGATTTTTATCTATTAGATCAATTAAGAATATGAAAAAAAATATTTTGTTTTCCTTTTGTTTGTTTCTTCCCCAATGCTCTTCCTTTCTTTATGACGATCTGAGTTTCTGCCATTTATACTTTTCCTTCTCTCTGAAGAACTTCTTTTATCATTTCTTGAAAGGCATATTTCACTCCACTTTTGTTTGCTTGCATAGTTTCTAATGAGAAGTCTGATGCAATTATTATCCCTTGTATTCCCATAGTATTCTACTATGGCTGCCATTACAAAATATCAGACTAGGGAGTTTTAACAACAGAAATTTGTTTTCTCAGAATTCTGGAAGCTAAAAGTCTAAGATCAAGGTGTTGACAGATTTGATTTCTCCCAAAGCCTCTCTCTTTGGCTTACAGATGGCCATTTTCTTGCTGTGTTATTGGAAAGCTTTTCTTTTCTGCACCCACATTGTTGGTATCTCTCTTTCTCTTCTAAGGGCACCAGCCATGTTGAATTAGGTACCACCCTTGTGATTTCATTTAATTATAATTACCTCCCAAAAGACCTTGTCTCCAAATAGTCACAGTAGGTATTAGAACTTCACGTATGAATTTTGGGAGTACATAATTCATCTATAACAGGCAAGTTATTTTATCCTCTAGCTTTTTTTCTTCATGTTTTTATTAAATTCCAGTTAGTTAAACATACATTGTAACATTACTTTCAGTGTAGAATTTAGTGATTCATCACTTACATACAACACCTAGTGCTCATCACAACAAATGCCCTCCTTAATATCCATCACCTCTTTAACCCATCTGGCTTCTTTTAAGACTTTGACCATTGGATGTATGTTGTTTGAATGTGAGCCTAGGTTTAAATATTTTGGTGTTTATCCTTCTTGGTATTCTCTGGATTTCCTAAATTTGTGGTTTTGGGTTCGTAATTAATTTTGGAAAACATCAGCCTCTTCATTTATTTGTTTGTTTATTTGTTTGTGGTTGGTTCCTCCCTCCCTTCTTGTCCAGTTAAAGTCTCCAGAAGCTTTGCTTTAGGTAGGCTGATCTGATCTTGATTCTCTGTATTCACACATTTCTTCATATTTTGGCTTGGCATCCCTCTGATCTCAAATCTCTAAGGAACCTAAGACAAATCATTGATTTTCCGTTTGTTGAGAATTTTTAAAATTTTTATGAGGGAATGATAACTTCTAAGATCTTTGCATGTTGGAACAGAAACCAGAACTCTTCTCTTATTTATTTTTAATTCTGGTTTGTTTTTATTTTATATCTTGTATTATTTTCTTAATTTCCCTAGCCTGATTTTTAAATACTAGGTTATACTTTTTATCTATTTTGTGATCCTGACTTTCTGTCAGTTTTCTTTCCTTGTAAGGGTATTATCTTATTCCTTATTATCCTTTTATTATAGTGACATTATTTGGAATTCAATCACAATAATTTCTGTTGTACATTTTTGCTTTCTAAACACTTAAAAGGGAGAAAATAAGTCAGGACAGCAATTTAACTTGGTGACTCTAAAGTTCTGTGTTTTGTTATTTTTATGAAGTATTAAATAATATATAGTCATGGACTTCTTGAGATTTCTTGTCTTTGTTCTTCTTTCCAGTTTTTATCTAGAACTTCTATTTCCTTTGACTCTTTGATATTAACTAAATTGTGCCTCCATCTTCCCAATTCATATATTTGAAGCCCTAATCTCCAGTATGACTACATTTGGAGATAGGGGCTCTCAGAAGGTAATAATTGTTAAGTGAGGCCTTGAGAGTGGGATCCTACTCTGACAGGACTATATTCTTAAACCATGAGAGAGACACTTCAGGGACCCCTTTCTCTCTCTATGTGTGTACACACAAAAGGCCATGTGAGGACACAGCAAGAAGGAAGCTGTCCACAAACCAGAAAGAAAATTCTCATTAGCAACCAAATTTTCCAGCACCCTGATCTTGGATTTCTAACTTCCAGAAAATAATTTCTGGTTTTTAAGCCACCTACTCTGGTATTTTGTTATGGCAATCCTAGCTGACTAATACACCTTTTTATTCATGTCCTATTCAATTTATATTCTGTTCCTATGAGTCTCTACTTAGTGTGGGACTTTGTTTTGGAAGAAAGATTTGGATAGTTAGTTTTGAGACATCATAGAGCCTACACTACTTTCATTTCTGTACATATCCCAAAACTTCTCCCATTTTTAGCTCTTATTAAAAAATTGGCCTTCCATACTTCCAAGTGAATACTTTGGATATTTGAGGGTTCCCCTACTTTTAGATTTTTCTAGATTCTCCATTATTTCCCATCTTAAATTTTATGCACAGATATTATAAGGGTCCTGTGTGCCACCATCCCCAGTCTAGTTAGTATATTTATTTTGATAGATGACTTGGAAATATTGTTATTGTTTATAATTTTTTTAATGTTTATTTTTGAGAGAGAGACAGAGTGTGAGCAGATGGATAGGGGTAGAGAGAGACACACACACAGAATCTGAAGAAGGCTTCAGGCCCCAAACTGTCCGCACAGAGCCAGATGTGGGTCTTGAACCCACAGACTGGGAGATCATGACCTGAGCCAAAGTCGGATGCTTAACCAACTGAGCCACCAGGTGCCCCAACCTGGAAATATTAAAAAGTGACACCATCACTGTCATTTCCCCAGGATTCTTATTGTTTTTATAAAGGAAAGCACTGGAGATTACTTATATTTGGACTTGATATTAATATTGATTGATACTTTGAATTAAATGTTAAATGCATTATTACTAAGCACAGAACAAAGGAAATAGATTAGTAGATGCCAGGAGTAGTCATACTAAATTTCTTAAAAAACAGTTATTAAACTGTTAAAATACCTTAATCAAAGTGGTTTTTTTTTTCATTTTTTTCATATCTATCTGTCATATAAGAATTTTACATTTTAATATTATTGTTATTAATTTTCACTTTTTTAAAAAGTTTTTATCGTAATTCCAGTTAGTTAACATATATATAATGCTACTATAAACATTGGAGTGTATATATCCCTTTCAATTAGTATTTTTTGTATTTTGGGAGTAAATACATAAAAGTGTGATTGCTGGATCATAGAGTAGTTCTGTTTTTAACTTTTGATGAACTTCCATACTGTTTTCCACAGTGGCTACATCAGTTTGTGATTCCACCAACAATATAAGTGCAGTGTGTCTTATGTTACTTTTAGCCATTCTGAGAGGTGTGAGGTGATAGCATATTGTAATTTGGATTTGCATTTCCCTGTGATAAGTGATGATGAGCATCTTTTCATATGTCTGTAGGTCATCTATATTTTTTCTTTGGAGAAATGCCTATTAATGTCTTCTGCACCTCCCCTCCCCCCATTGTTTTCTTTTTCCCCCTGAGAGAATCCACACTGAGTGTGGAGCTTTACATGGGGCTCGATCCCACAACCCTGGGATCATGAGCTGTGCCGAAATCAAGAGCAGACTCTCAACTGACTGAGCCATCCAGGGGGCCCTCTTCCACCCATTTTTAATTGGATTACTTGTTTTTTGAGTGTTGACTTGTATTAGTTCTGTATATATTTTGGACACTAATCCTTTATTGGAAATGTAATTTGCAAATATATTTTCCTATTCTGTAGGTTGACTTTTAGTTTTGTTGATTGTTTTCTTTACTTTGCAAAAACCTATCCAATTGATGTTGTTTCATTGTCTCAGTTATGGTATGACATAGTAGTCCTTTTTTTTTTTTTTTACACTGGAGGCAACAGAAATTTAATATTAACATCAATTTAACATCAAACTAACCTTATAAAAAAAAAAAAAGAAGTCTTGGCTGAGGAAACCAAATTGGTTTTCCTCATAGTGAACTAGGTCCTTGTAGGAATCTTACAGAAGAAAATTGGAACCTCTGTGCAAAGAGAACTCTTCCTTGTTCATATGTTTGTCTTTACTTGACTTTATACTTTCTTACTATGAGTGTCCCCTATATACTGGAAAAGTAGACTGCTAATAGTTGCCAATTTACATCTTTCCAGGAAGACACTCAGAAAAAGAGAAAGTTCCTTTTCCTTTAACTCTAAATAAAATAGTCCTGGGGAAGAACTCTGTGGGCCTAGATTGAGTTACCTGCCCGTGCTGAAGCAATCTCTGGACAGAGAATCTAAATATTTTGATTAGATATGGATCACTGACACAACTGTGAGGCTGAGGAAGATGGATATTGCAGGTCTACTTTGTACCACAGCCATAGGAGAGGGCCAGATTTTGGACAGAAACAATTTTCAATTGGAACTGGGCTTGACTGAGGTTTTGGCCAATAACTAAAAATTATTAATTTGAAACTAATACAGTAATTGTACATTAAAACATTCATTGGAATTGATTACCTGCTGAAAGTTAAGTTCTAGTGATGAAGAAAATGATGTAGTGATTAGCCACATCTGATTCTACTTCACCAACTACAATGAAATTAATAAGAATATTTTAATAATAATAATGGTAATAGTAATTTGCAGAAGGCACAAACTTTGAGGGGCATAAGTAGTGTGCTTGTAGACAGTAGTTTCTCTTTATATCCATCAGTAGAGATTGCCATACCTTAAAGGTACAGGTTGATTAATTTTGACAAACATAACATACATTTTGAAATAAGATTTCATCACACAGAAAGGTTCCCTTGGCCACTTCCCATTCAGTTCCATTACTGAAGTAACTACTATTGCAGTTTTCCTCCCATAGATTAGTTTTGCCTGTTCCTGAATTGCACATAAATGAAATTATGTGTATGTACTCTTTTGTGATTGGATTGTTTCTCTCAATGTAATATTTTTGAGATTTATCCATGCTAATCTTTGTATCAGTTGTCCACTCATTTTTATTACCAAGAGGTATACTATTATGGTTTTTGTTTATTTTCCTGTGGTTGGATGTAGAAATTTTCATTTTTTGAAGAATAATACTTCTTGTACAAATCCTTTTGTGGACATATGTTTTTGTTTCTCCAGAGTGAAATTGCTAGGGCATCTGCATGTTTAGCCTAATAGGAAATTTTCCTACAGTTTTCCAAAGTGATTACATCCCCACCAGAAATATATAAAAAAAATCCAGTTACTCCATATCCTCACCAACATTTTGTATTATCAGTTTTCTTAAAACTTATTTAGCCATTACAGTGGGTGTAAAGTATCTCATTTTGATTTTAATTTACATTTCCCTGATAACTGATGCTGTAAATATACCTTATTAGGTACTCAATAGCTATTTTATGTCTTATTTTGTCCCTGATAAGTGTCTGCTTAAGTGCTTTGACCATTTGCTCAGGAGTTATTTATTTTGGATATGATATAAATTCTCTATTAAATTTTTATATTATGTGTTTTCAGTGGCAATGAATTTTTTACAGTTGCACCAATTTTAAAATGCCTTTTTTAAAGATTTTTTAAAAGTTTATTTATTTATTTTTAGAGAGAGAGTGGTGCAAAAGTAGGTAAGGGACAGAGAGTGAGAGAGAGAGAGAGATTGAATCCCAAGCAGACGCCACACTGATCTGCACTGTCAGTGTGGAGCCTGATGCAGGGCTCTACCTCACTAACTGTGAGACCATGACCTGAGCCAAAGTTGGTCACTTAACCAACCGAGCCACCCAGGTGCCCCCAAATGTTCTTATTTTTGAAGGATATTTATGCTGTATATAGAATTCTAGGTTGATACATCTTGCTTTCTTTGGTACTTTATAGATGATGTTTCATTTTCTTATAACTTGCATTTTTCTGATGAGAAGTTAATCATTTTTATCATTATTCACCTGGAGATAATGTGTCTTTTCTCCGAATTTTTTAAGATTTTCTTTTTATATTTTATTTTCAGAAACTTGATAATGTTGTGCCTAGATGAAGCTTTCTATGCATTAATCATAATCACATTTCTTGTATTTCTGGGTTGATATTTTAAGTTAAATTTTGAAAACTTTTTGCTAATATTGTTTTAAGTCCTTTTTTCCCTTCCTCATTCTGTCTTTCCTCTCCTTCTGGGATGGCAATTACAAATATGTTAGGTGGCTTGACATTATCTCACATGTCACTAATCCTCCCTTAGTTTTCCTCAATCTTTTCTTTTTCTATCTGCTTCAATTAATTGCTATTGATCTATGGGTTCTCTTCTAATAGTTATATTTTCTCCTGATTATGAGTCACTTTTCCTGCTCTTTGTATATCTCATATATACATATATTTTATTATATTGCGTATAAAATGATAGTAGTGATTATTTTATTCATTTCATAGGAGAATGAAAGCTCTTTTCTTCTGTCTAGTGGTTAGGGTGAGAGTCTAAGAGACTAAGTATTTGGGACCCTGGGTCTGAGATTCATTTAGATTGAGCTCATTTAGATTCATTTGGATGGCCTTTGCTAAACTCCTGTAGCACCACCTCCACGTTTTCAACAAGTCAGTATTTGATCTGAAAGGAAACTAGGTTATCAGTGTCCTCTGTTTTTGTTATTGTTGTTGTTTGTTTTGTTTTGCTTAGCTTGGTTTGGTTTATCTCTGGATTCACCTCCAGTGTGTCTCCACAATCTGATAATTGTGAGAATGTGTGGGACAATTGCTGTTTCTCTCTACTTTTGGGCATGTCCCCATTGCTCTTTTCATAGCAAAATTTAGTGGTTGGTTAGGGAAAGAGATTGTTTGGGCATCACATGATTTGTGTTTTCATTTGCCACTCTTCCAGATTCCAAAATCTCTCCCCCAGAGAGGATAAGCTGCCACCTGAGGCTCAGCTTATTTCCTACAAAGTTTCTTTGTTTATATGAGACTTATTTCAACACTCATTCACCTTTCCTGAGACCTGGAGTCTACTCTCGAGTTTAGAAGATGCTGAGGCTCTCTTCTCACTATGAAGGGCTCATTTCTTTGTAGAATTCAGTTTAACAAGGATTCTTTGAATCCTATTGGCTTTCCTCATTGGAAAATGTTATTTTTGTTTTCTTCAGACTTTTCTTGTGATTGCCTTGGGACCACAGTAATTTCACATTCCATGTCCTTACTGAAAATGGAAGTTTGATAAACAGTATAAACATTTTTAGAAGTCAGGTTGAACTTTATTTAATTTTTTTTTAATGTTTTACTTAACAGAGAGACAGTATGAGCAGGGAAGGGTCAGAGAGAGAGGGAGACACAGAATCTGTAACAGGCTCCAGGCTCTGAGCTCGCTATCAGCACAGAGCCTGACCTGGGGCTTGAACCCAAGAACTGTGAGATCATGACCTGAGCCAAAGTCGGCTACCCAACCGAGTGAGCCACCCAAGTGCCCCTGGTTGAGCTTTAAATATGGCCAAAATTGCCAAAATAAAATTTTATATATGAAGACAACCATTTTGTTATTAAAAGTATTTTTTTAAGTTTATTTATTTTAAGAGAGAGAGGGAGACAGTGAGAATGCACATGCAAGGAAAGAGAAAATCCCAAGCAGACTCCAGGCTGTCAGCTCAGAGCCCAGCACAGGGTGTGATCTATGAACCATGAGATCATTACCTGAGCTGAAATAAGGAATCAGACATTTAACTGACTAAGCCACCTAGGCGCTCCTATTAAAAGTTTTAATTGAAAATTTATAAAACACAGAACTAGAGTAAACTTGATACAATCCATAATCTTATTTTGCTAAATAAATCATCCTTTGTATAATACAAAACACACAGATACCTATACCTAAATGTTTATAAAAAATGTGATAATATTATTCTTACAATTTTAAAAATATTATTTATTAAAATATAGGTCAACTTAATTTGTTTTAATTTAATATTTTTAAGTATCAAAAATGCTAAGGTCTAAAAATAGAAACAACCCAGAAAAACCCAGCTCCTAACTTCCAGGATTTTGTGGTCAAGTAAGAGAGATGGATATGTATTCAACAATGTATATGACAATTTTTGAAGGGCCAGTTTTGTAGAAGAAACAAAGTGGCATGAGAGCTTAAAGGTGTGAGTAGTTATTATGTATATACTGTGGCTATATAAACTATTTCAAGGACATTTGGATAGAACTTTGACATATTATTAGAATTCCAGTAGTATGGATATGGGTATTGCATTTATGTGTGTGTATGTGTGCACATCCACATATGGTGAGCAGTTGCTCCATGGAGTGATGAAGACATTCAGTGAGAGTGAGTAATATAAAGGTAGAAACATTTAGGACATATTCCAGAAACAGCATACAGAGTCTATTGAGGGGCTAGTGGGAAAGTAGTAGATAAATCTAGATAGGATGATTGAAGGCAGGTTATGAAAAGACATGAGTGCCCTGCCAATTATTACAGATCGTTCCTTATATTAAAGACTTTTCCTTGCATCTTTAGGGAGACTTCTCAAGTTTTTAAGCCCATAAACAATTTAAATATATCTGTTTTTTCAAGGTGTAGCTCTATCTACAATGAGGATGACAACTTCAAATGGGAAGAGGCCAACCTGGAGACAGGGAGATTAACACTCAGGCAATTAGCTTAGAATAAAGACAATAAAAAAAAAAAAAACTGAACTAAAAGTGCATGGAACAGAATAGATAACACTCATACTCAAGAACCAGACTGCTAGGTTTAATATCCATACATTGGAATGTGACATTGGAAGAATCACGGAGCCTTTTTGTGTCTTAAGGGTAATAATATGTTGTTCCTTGTAGAGTTTTAGGCGGATAAAATGAGTTAGTGTTTTTAAAGTGCTTAGAACAATACTTGGCACTCAGTAAGAATGATATATTTGTTAAATAAAAATAAAGCTAAGCAAACAGGCAGTAGATACAAATGAAGATCAATATGGGACAATTTCAGAAGGAGAACTGACTGTTTATAGATTTTGCAGACATGGCTATGGCTTTGAATTTTCTAGCTTCAAGTAAGAGTAGATTATGACACCATGACATGAGGAAGAAATCAGAGTATCCATGGTTTAGAAGAAGGAAAATAAGTTAGCTTAAAATACTGTTATAGGTGTGTGTGTGTGTGTGTGTGTGTGTGAGTGTGTGTGTGTGTGTGTATGTGAATCAGTCCTTCAGGAGCGGGATTGGAGAGACTTGACGTGAAAATAAATAATATAACAAAACCCACAGTGGTTGGGTGACCATAAGATTAATATGAGCATCAGTGAAGCTTTGCTTAGTCTGAGTTAATAGAGAAGTGATGTTTATCCTGTACTCTGCCTGAGCTGAACTACATTCTATGTACGGTGTCAAATTCTGGGCCCCACATGAAATCTGGTATTTATGCTCTGGAATACAGCCAGAGAAAAGTGACAGACAGTAAGGAAGCAATTTACAGTTGCATATGCTGAATAAAGGTCCTGGGAGTATTTCCTCTATATGTTCCCATAGCATGTCGCTCCTACCACTAGTATAAAATAATGTACTGTACATTGTGGTATCTGCCACCTCCAGTATGTTATAATACTGTTTTTCATTACTAAGCACCTGCTAATTGTTTGACTTAGTAATAGCACTTTACAAAAATTATTGTATTCAATTCCGACAACAAACTTATTTGGGAAGTATCATAAATAATTAACTATGGATGGATGTTTCTGAGTATACAAATATAAGATCATCATAAAACACACTAGAACTGAAATAAGCAAAATCATCTGAAAGAGGTTGGAGGTCATATGCATCTTATATAACATATAACCTTATATAGCACACTTAAAGAGAGGCAATTTCAAGAAGAAAGCTTGATCATTTGTAGAGGTGTAAGAAAAGGCATATCATAAAAATGAGGAAGTCTTGAATATTCTGATAAGACCAACTGCTGAGGCAGAGATAACGTAGGGATTTGTCAGCATTAGCCTTCAACTGTTTCTGCTCCCACTTACAAAATCACCTCTATCATGTGATGAGTGCATCCAAATTTCTGTAATGGTTTGATGCCATTAATCGTACATCCTTATTCTGTTTCTGTGTTCAACAGTCTTCTAATCCCCATACATTTTTACCAACATGGAAAATGCACTAATCATATAGTTATGGGTATTTTTGTCCTGCTTTGCAATACTTTTTCCTGAGAAATCAATAAATGGTTTCTGATTAGGTTTTGGCTTTCCCTGCAGCTTGACTGTAGGAGAGCATGTGCTGAGCATATGGCCATCACATATTTTTGGTCTGTGTGACAGGAATTTTTCATTGTAAATCAGTAAGTTAGCATTCTGATATCTGAGCCCATCTTGTGTATATTTCTATGCTCATAAATCAGGCTGTCAGGGTCTCATCACCCCATGATATAACAGGCGTTAGTCCCTGGGTCTTCTAAGCAGTAGGTGAAAACATACTAGTTTACTGGTTTCCTTTACATCACATGGGCAGAGATATTATATATATGTGTATTATATATATATATATTATATACACACACACATATATATACATATATGCCCACACATATATAATACGTTTCTATATATAATTGAGTAGTTGTGATATATATACATGTATATTATATATATATAATATGTTTAATGTTTTCGTACATGAAATAAAGCATGATGTAGACTCTAAGCTGCATGAAGCTCATATCTGTTTTGTTCACCACTACTCTATGGTTAATATATACCCTGGCATGTGTCAAAAGCTTAATGACTATGTTTTCCTGATTGACTAATTGGGATGTTTACTAAAGAAAAATTAGAAAATATGGATCAGCAAACAGAAGACAGAAAAGCAAACAGAGAGAGACACAGAGAGAGTTCAAATAGGCAGAGACAAGACTGAAGGCAATCTAAGCCAAGGGTCAGAATTTTTTGTAAGGGGCTAGGTAGTAAATATTTTAGTATTGCCAGCCTAGAATAAGGTCTTTGTCACAACTACTCAGTTTTGCAGTGCTAATATGAAAACCTCCATAGAACATATGTAAATGAAAGAGTGTGGCTATGTTTCAATAAAACTTTAAATAGGCTCATGGGCTATTAGTTTGTCAACTCTGGTCTAGACTCTCACATCCTGGAGTAAGGATGACGAGAAACTGAACTTTGAAGCTTATGCTCGGAAATGCTAAATACACAACCTGCCAGAAGGAATCCAAGATAAGAATGTTGAAATATATTTATCACATACAACCTCATTTTTACTCACTCTACTCATCCCCTCATTCTCTGCCCTGAAGAAATTCCCTGTTAAGGGTCCAAAGGATACTTAACAAACTCAAGAAAGCCACCAGGGAGGGGTGTCCATAATCTTTGAAAGGCTCTATAGTGCTTGTTCTCTGTAGAGTGAGAAACTGCTCTTGAAATCGGCCTTTTAACTTCAGTGGGGATCATGGAGTCCTGGAGAGCCCAAAACCAATGTGACAGCACTTAATTGCCAGAAACAAGGTGGCACACTGAGCATAAAGGCAGGCAGGGATACAATGGTAATCAGGGTTTTTGACCTTCAGAGTTCTTTCACATTGGATAGTTGATTATAGTTTCTCTTGTCACCCATTCTGTAGATCTCAGTAAGCCTTTTCCCCCAGAATCCTCAGTGTTGCTCAAAGGGCTCAAGTACATATTGTTCTTTGTAGGAGGAATACAGCTTATATGTGTATTTAACAACAAAGGGATTCCCCCACAAAAGGTTGATAAAAATACTATCATTGCCAAGTGCCTAACTAGCCTACAACAGACCAATACTCCATTCTTGATGTGGACCATTCTCTGAGGAAACCAAGCAGCCAACTGTAGGCAGGTTGGGCACCTTCCATTATGTAAGGGGAAGCAACTCCTTACTATAATGAGCATTTGATGAGAGTTTGAATATAGAGTTTTCCTTCGTGTTAGCAGTACTTTTGCCAGCGTAACCACCCAGGGACTTAATGCAGCCCGGATTCACCATCATGGTATTCTATACAACATTGCTTTTTAAACATTTATTTTAATTCCAGTATAGTTAACACACACTGTTATATTAGTTTCAGGTATACAGCATAGTGATTCAGCAACTCCATATATTACTCAGTGATCATCAAAATAAGTGTACTCTTTTTTTATTAAAAAAACATTTTTAAGTTTATTTATTTTGGGAGAGACAGAGATAGCACAAGTGGGGGAGAGATACAGATGGGGAGACAGAGAATCGCAAGCATGCTTTGTGCCACCAGCACAGAGCTGAATGCGAGATTCAAACTTATGAAACCATGAGATCATGATGTGAGCCGAAACCGAGAGTTCCATGCTTAACCCACTGAGCCGCCCAGGTGCCCCAAGATAAGTGTTCTCTTAATTCCCTTCACCTGTCTTGCCCAAACCCCCACCCCCACCCTTCTGGTAATTATGTATGTCTTTGTTCTCTATATTTTAAAATCAGTTTTTTTGGTTTGTCTTTTTTCTGCTTCCCTTTGTTTGTTCTGTTTCTTAAATCCACATATGACTCAAATCATATGGTATTTGTCTTTCTCTGACTGGTTTATCTAACTTAGCATTATGCTGTCTAGATCCATCCATGTTGTTGCAATTGGTAAGATTGCATTATTTTTAATAGCTGAATAATATTCCATTATATTATTCATCTATTGATAGATACTTGGAATACTTCCATAATTTGGCTATTATAAATAATGCTGCTATAAACATAAAGGTAAATATATCCCTTTGAATTAGTGTTTTGTATTCTTTGGATAAATAGCCAGTAGTGTGATTGCTGGATCACAAAGTAATTCTATATTTAATTTTTTGAGGAACCTCCATACTGTCTTCTACAGTGGCTGCACCAGTTTGCATTCCCACCAATAGTACAAGAGGATTCCTTTTTCTCCACATCCTCACCAACACTCGTTTTTCGTGGTTCTGATTTTTGTCATTCTGACAGGTATGAGGGAGATATCTCATTGTAGTTTTGATTTGCATTTCCCTGATGACGAGTGATATTGAGCATCTTTTCATGTGTCTGCTGGCCACCTGTATGTCTTCTTTGGAGAAATGCCTGTTTATGTCTTCTGCCCACTTTTAAAATTAGATTATTGGGGCGCATGGGTGACTCGGTTGAGCGTCTGACTTCGGTTTGGGTCATGATCTCACAGTTTGTGGGTTTGAGCCTCACGTCGGGCTCTGTGCTGGCAGCTAGTTCAGAGCCTGGAGCCTGTTTCAGATTCTGTGTCTCCACTCTTTGACCCTCCCCTGCTCATGCTGTCTGTCTCCCTCTGTCTCTCTCTCAGAAATAAATAAAACATTAAAAAATTTATAAAATTGGATTATTTATTGCTTTGGTGTTATCAGTTCTCTTTCTATTGTGGATATTAGCCCTTTATTGGAGATGTCATTTGCAAATATCTTCTCCCATTCAGGATGTTGCCCTTTAATTTTGTTGATTCTTTCCTTTGCCGTGCAGAAGTTGTTATTTTGATGAAGTCCCAATAGTTTACTTTTGCTTTTGTTTCCCTATCCTCAGGAGACATATCTGGAAAGATGTTATGGCTGATGTCAGAGAAATAACTGCCTTGGCTCCCTTCTAGGATTTTAATGGGTTCACGTCTCACATTTTGGTCCTTAATTTATTTTGAATTAATATTTTTTAAGCTTATTTATTTATTTTGAGAGACACACAGATACAGCACGAGTTGGGGAGGGGTAGAGACAGGAGGAAACAGAATGCCAAGCAGGCTCTGTACTGTCAGCGCAGAGCCTGATGTGGGCCTCAGACCCATGAAACTGTGAGATCATGACCTGATATGAAACCAAGAGTCAGACACTTAACTGATAGCCACCTAGGTACTCTTTGAGTTTATTTTTGTGCATGGTGTAAGAAAGTGGTACAGTTTCAATTTTTTTGCATATATCTGTACAGTTCTCAACATTTGTTGAAGAAACTTTTTCCCATTGCATGTTCTTGCATGCTTTGCCAAAATTTATTGACCATATATTGTGGATTTATTTCTGGGCTTTCTATTCTGTTCTGTTGATCAATGTGTCTATTTCTGTGCATGTACCATACTGTTTTGATCACTACAGATGTGTAATATAACTTGAAATCTGGGATTGTGATAACTCCAGTTTTGTTTTTCTTTTTCAAGATGGCTTTAGCTATTGAGGGCCTTTCCGGTTCCATACAGATATTAGGATTTTTATTGTTGTTGTTGTTGTAGTTCTGTGAAAAATGCTGTTGGTATTTTGATAGGGATTGCATTAAACATGTAGATTTCTTTGGGTCGTATAGATATTTTAGCAATATATGTTCTTCCAATCCATGACCATGACATGTTTTTCCAGTTATTTGTGTCATCTTTAATTTCTTTCGTCAGTGTTTTATAGTTTTCAGAATAAAGGTCTTTCATTAAGCTTATTCTTAAATATTTTATTATTTTTGGTGCAATTGTAAATGGGATTGTTTTCTTAATTTCTCTTTCTGCTGATTCATTATTGGTGTATAGAAACATGACAGGGTGACAGATATCTATAGATTAATTTTGTATGCTGTTACTTTACTGAATTCATTTGTCAGTTCTAGTAATTTTTTTGGTGGAGTCTTTGGAGTTTTCTGTATATAGTATCATGTCATCTGCAAACAGTCAAACCATTCCTTACCAATTTGAATGCCTTTTATTTCTTTTTGTTGTCTGATTGTTGTGGCTAGGACTTCCAGTACTATGTTTAACAAAAATGGTGAGACTAGACATCATTGCCATGTTCCTGATGTTAGGAGAAAAGCTCTCAGTTGAGAGCTTTGAGTATAATGTTAGCTGTGGGCTTTTCATATACAACCTTTATTATGTTGAGATATGTTCCTCTAACCCTACTTTGTTGAGGGTTTTTTTTTATCATTAATGGATATTGTATTTTGCCAAATGTTTTTTCTGCATACTGAAATGGTCATATGTTGTTCATCTTTTCTCTTCTCATGCGATGTATCATATTAATTGATTGTGAATGATGAACCACCCTTGCAACCCAAGAATAAATTCCATTTGATCATGGTGAATGATTTTTTTAAATGTGTTGTTGGATTTGGCTTGCTAATATTTTGTTGAGAATTTTTACATCTATGTTCATTAGAGATATTGGTCTGTAGTTCTCTATTTTGTGGAGTCTTTATCTGGTTTTGGTATCAGGGTAATTCTGGCCTCATAGAATATATTAGGGAGTTTTCCTTCCTATTTTTTGGTAAAGTTTGAGAATAGGTATCAACTATTCTTTAAATATTAGGTAGAATTATCCTATGAAGCCATCTAGTCCTGAACTTCCATTTATTGGGAGGTTTTTTTTTTTTATTATTGATTCAATTTCATTTCTGGTAATAAGTCTGTTCCAATTTTCTGTTCTTTCCTGCTTCAGTTTTGGTACATTGTGTTTCTAGAAATTTATCCATTTCTTTAGGTTGTCCATATTGTTGGCATATGATTTTTTGTAATATTCTCTTATTGCTATTTGTTAACTTGCTTTGTGGTCATTTTGGTAGGTCTTCTTTGTTTCTTCGATTGCTTTCTTGTCTCACATTAAATTGCCTTTCCTGAGTGGTCTATTTGGATTCTTTTCTCTTTAACTGTTTGGTAGAATTCCCCAGGAAAGCCATCCAGCCTTGGATTCTGGTTTGTTGGAAGATATTTGATTACTGATAACAATTTCTCTGCTGGTTATAGGTCTGTTATAATTCTCCATTTCTTCATGTTTCAGTTTTGGTAGTTGGTATGTTTCTAGGAATTTATCCATTTCTTCCAGACTGCCTAATTTGTCGGCATATAATTGCTCATAATATTATCTTATATTTGTTTGTATATCTGGCGTTGGTGGTGATTACTCTTCTTTCATTCATGATTTTATTTGGGTACATTATCTTATTTTTTTGATAGGTTTGGCTAGGGATTTATTAATTTTGTTAATTCTTCAAAGAACCAACTCCTAGTTTCATTGATCTGCATTACTGTGTGTCTTTCATTTCTATATCATTTATTTCTGCTCTAATCTTTATTATTTCCCTTTTTCTACTGGTTTTGAGCTCTATTTGCTGTTCTTTTTCCAGCTCCTTTAGTTGTAAGATTAGGTTGTATATTTGAGACTTTTCTTGCTTCTTGAAGTAGATCTGTATTGCTATATAATTCCCTCTTATGACTGCCTTTGCTGTATTCCAAATGTTTTGGACTGTAGTTTTCATGTATTTTTTAATTTCTTCTTGAATTTCCTGGTTAACCCATTCATTATTTAGTAGAGTGTTCTTTAACTTCTATGTATTTCTGGTCTTTCCCAATAGTTTATTGTGGTTGACTTCATGTCATAGTGTTGTAGTCTGAAAATATGATGGTATGATCTTGATCTTTTTGTACATGTTGAGTACTGATGTGTGACTCAGTATGTAATTTATTCTGGTGAATGTTCTCTGTGCATTTGAAAAGAATGTGTACACTGCTGCTTTAGGAAGTAATGCTCAAAATATATCTGTTAAGTCCAGCTGGTCCAGTCGATATTCAAAGCCATTGTTTCCTTTTGATTATCTGCTTAGATGATCTGTCCATTGCTGTAAGTGGGATGTAAAAGTCTTCTACTATTATTGTATTATTATTAATACATTTCTTTAGCTTTTATATTCATTGATTTATATATTTGTGCCCAAGTTGGGGCATAAATATTTATAATTGTTAGATCTTGTTGGATAGATCCTTTTATTATGATATTGTGTTCTTTTTCATCTCTTATGACAGTCTTTGGTTTAAAATTGTTTGATATAATTATGGCTATTCAAGATTTCTTTTGATGTCCATTAGCATGATAAATCGGTCTCTGCCCCTTCACTTTCAATCTGGAGGTTACTTTGGGTCTAAAATGGAAACTCTTATAAGCAGCATATTGATTTGATGGGTCTTGTTTTTTGTTTTTCCCATTCTGATACTCTACTTCTTTTGATTGGAACATTGTCCATTTTCATTAGAATAATTATTGATAAATATGAATTTAGTGCCATTGCATTACCTGTAAAGTTGCTGTTTCTGTAAATTGCCTCTGTTCCTTATTAGCCTTTGTTGTTTTTTGTCTTTCTTTTCCACTCAAAGCATCTCCATTAATATTTCTGCTGAGATAATTTAGTGTTCACAAGCTCCTGTAGTTTTTGCTTGTCTTGGAAACTTTTTACCTCTTCTCCTTCTATTCTGAATGACAGCCTTGGTAGGTAAAGAATTCTTGGCTGCTTATTTTCCTGTTTATCATGTTGAATATATCATGCCACTCCCTTCTGGCCTACCAAGTTTCTTTGGACAGGTCTCCTGCTAACTTTACGTATCTAACTTTGTAGATTAAAGACTTTTTGTCTCTTGCTACTTTCAAAATTATATCTTTATCTTTTACTTTACAAGTTTTACTATGATATGTCTTGATTTTGTTGATTTTGAGGGGAGTTCTCTGTGCCTCTTGGACTTGAATACCTATTTCCTTTCCTAGATTAGGGAAGTTCTCAGCTGTAACTAAGTCTACATTCATGAGCTAATGTTTTTTTTTTTTTTCCCTCGTTTTTCAGCTTCATTATTTTCCATAATTTTATCTTC
Source organism: Crocuta crocuta (assembly GCF_008692635.1). Taxonomy (NCBI): domain Eukaryota; kingdom Metazoa; phylum Chordata; class Mammalia; order Carnivora; family Hyaenidae; genus Crocuta; species Crocuta crocuta. Next base: position 120,503 of record NW_027531996.1, read on the forward strand.
TGTTACCACCTATTCTTTCCTCTGCTTCTTCAATCCTTGTTGTGATTACATTCAGTCAGTTTTGAATCTCAGTTATAGCATTTTTTATTTCAGCTTGACTAGTTTTTAGGTCTTTCATCTCTATAGCAAGGTTTTTCTGGTGTCTTCTATGCTTTTTATTCAAGTCCAGCTAGTATTCTTATGACTTGTTCTAAATTCTTGTTCAGGTATATTGCTTTTAATCATTTGGAGCAAATCCCTGGCTGTGGCTTCTTCTTGCTCTGTGTGTGTGTGTGTGTGTGTGTGTGTGTGTGTGTTATAAAAGTTTGGTAAGTTTCCGGCTCCTGAGAGTAATACTATATTAAGAAGGGGTCATACACTGTCCAGGGCCTGGCATTTCAGGAAGTGTTTCTGGTGCATGCTGTGTGCACTCTGCTGTTGTAATTTGGCTGCTCTTACCCCAGGTCATTCCTCTGCAGATTGTTTTTGCTTGCAGTGGGCAGTGTTTGGACCTTTAACTAGGTGTGCTTTGATTTGTTGATTAAAATAAGCCTGATTTAAAAAAAAAAAACCTGTTCCAAAAAAAGAAAAGGAATAACAAAAACAATAACAAAAATAACCCACAAACAAAAAAACTATAAGCCTGATTCCAAAGAAAAAGAAATAAAAATAAAGAAGGTGGATCCAAAACAAAATGAGAAAAGGAAACAAAAAACAAATGAACAAAAAACTATATGCCTGATTCCAAAGGAAAACAAACAAACAAACAAACAACCTTCCCCCCCCCCAAAAAAAAACAAAAACACACAACCTGGTCTTATTTCCATCAGAAATGAAGTTGGTGCTTTGGAGCGTTCTGTGATCAATAGACTTGGTGCATGTAAGGGCCTATGTTGCTTCTCTGGGCAAGAGGCTTGCTGTGCTGGTTTACAGTCACACCTGTCCTGGTAAAGATGCCCTTCTAGGGCACAAGGGGGAAGGGTTTGGTGTAGGCACTCCAGCCTCACCTGGGGGTGCTGTGTTGCTCTCTGAGATCTGACTGTGCTGATGTGTGGTGTGGGGGTGGTATGGCATCACCCTGCTCTAATCCCTGGGGGAGGGGAGCTCGCAGCCACTACTGTTCAGGAAGCCCTCACAGAAAAGTGAGAAATCTCCCCTCCTGTGCCCTGGGCTTCTGTCAGATCCCTGCCCTCAACCCATCTGTGCCTGAGGCCATTGTCATGCCTGGCACCACTGCTTTCCTGTATTCCTGGCACATGGCCAGAATTCAAAACTCCAAATCTTAAAGGACCTAGCAAGGCACAACCTGCTCCCCTCCTTCTGAGGAGAGTCTCACAGCTCTACACCTGGTGTTGTTCTGTCCCAGAAAAACAGTTGCACGGCCACACAGGTACCTGGAGTTTATGGTCAAGCACAACAAAAAGCTGTGACCAGGTTATGTACCCTCTGTGTGTACCTCTGTCTCCTGCTGTTGAATCATCATTCAGTGGTGCCTACAGGGTCTTTTGTCCTTGGAGAGGCGATATACCTTCTTTTAGATGCACTCCAGGAAGAAGAACATTCTCTTGATCCCCACACCACACTGTCTGCTGTCCTTTCCTGGGCCTCCACCCTCCTTCCCAGCAGCACCGTCACCCACTGAGATTGATTCCAGCAAATGGTGCAGACTTCCAAAACCTAAGAATTTGAGTCCCGCTGTTTGCAAAAACTTGCCATAGTCAGTTCCTCCAATATCCCCATCAATGATTTGTGGGGAGTGCTTTCCTTGCATGAACCTGACACATTGCTCTCTCTCTCCCCTTTTCTCCTCTATCTTCTCTCCTCAAAAAGGTCTTCCACCCCTCCATGACACCACAGTTTTTCTTTCCCCAAATTCATGCCTCTGCACCTTTTGCATGCCATGTTCTCTCCCTCAAATTATGCAGATTTTTCTCTTAGTTCTCAGAATGATTTCTTAGGTGTCCAAAATGATTTGATGTTGATCAAACATTTGTGTTCATGGGATGAGGTAAGTCCAGGGTTCTTATACTGCTCCACCATCTTAACTCTTCCCCCTTTTTTATTATGCTTACAAAATCTCTCTTCATCACTAATGTTTGCTGTTTTAATTACTATGTGTCTTGTGGGGAATCTCTGTGCCTCCTTGATCTGAATTTTAATTCCTTTCCCCAGATTTGGGGGTTTTCAGCTCTCATTTCTTCAAATAAATTTTCTGCCCCCTTTTCTCTCACCTCTTCTTCTGAGATTCATGTACTATGATGATTATTATGCTTGACGAAGTCACTGAATTCCCTAAGTCTATTCTCATTTTGCATTTTTTTATCCCTCACCTTCTCACCTTGATTACTTTCCATTTCTGTGTCCTCTGGGTTACTGGTTTGTTCTTCTTCCTCTATTTTACTTATTCCATCTAGTGTATTTTTAATGTTAATTATTGTGTTCTTCTCAGATTGGTTCTTTTCTACCTTTCTTTTTTGTTTATGGTCCTTCACTCTTATCAAATCCATTGAGTATCTTTATGACCATTACTTTAAATTCCCTATCAGGCATATTCCTTATTTCCATTTTACTTAGGTCTCTTGCTGTGGTGTTGTCCTGTTCGTTTATTTGAGATATATTCCTCTGTCCTCTCATTTTGTCTAACTCCCTGTATCTGTTTCTCTATGTTAGAAAAGTTAGCTACTCCTCTTGCTTTCGAAAGCAGTAGGCCAGGTGCACAGTTTTAATGAGGTATATGATGGTCCTCTTCCAAAGGGATATGCTTCCAACACTGAAATCAGGGCTGGCCAGGTAGTTCTGCAAAGCATGCAGGCAGGACATTCACCTCATAGGAAGTGATAGACTGGTGGCCATCACTACTGCTGGGACTGAGACCCTGCAAAGTGCCTGGTTTTGGGAGATAGAGTTGTTTGCAAAGTTCGTGTTGGTCTTTGAGGGGAAGGAATCTTCGGCACAGGGACTGAGGCAGGCCTGGCTGGAGGGGATGAGGCATGGTGTAAGCAAGTTAGATAGTAAATGCCAGTACTGTGCTGGCTCCTACAGGTGGCTGTGTGTTTATGTTTTGGGATAGGGGAAGGAAATGGCATATGCCAGCTCCTTTGTTCCCAGAGAACTCTCCCAGTGATCTCTGTTTCTCTGGGACATGCTCTGGCATTAGTAAATCATTCTCTCTCCTGTATGCCCCAGGCGATTTTCCAGCTGCTGCTTCTATGCTATATCTATGTGGGATGTTTATTGTTCTGTCACTTTAAGAGTAGAAACTCAGTTTCCTCTCACCCTCCAGGCTCTTGCAGAACTGAGGTTACTGATTTTTAAATTTCTAGGCTTTTAGTTTCACTGGTTGTAAGAACTAAGAAATTTGGCCTTTCTGGTTTTCAAAACCAAATGTTGTGGGGATTTGTCTTCCCTGTGTGGCTTCCTGGTAGGATAGTCTGTTTTCCTCCTCTCTCTGTACTCATGGCTCTCTCCCTCCTGCAGACAGACTCTAGGGCCCATTTAGCTCCTAACTGTGTCTCTGCCATTCCGACCCTCTTAGATGTGGCCTCCTCTCTACCTTTAGTTGTGGAGTTTGTTCTGCCAGTCTTCACGTTGTTTTCTGTGTTATTTACATTGATGTGGGTGTTATCTAGTTGTATCTGTGCAACAAGGTGAGCTTAGGGTCTCCTACTCCACCATCTTCCCAGAAGTCTCCTTCTACACAACACTGCTTCTTACTAAGAAGCTCATTTAACAGAAAATAGATTAGCAATAGACTAACTCTTAAGAAATGTATTAATGTCCATACCCACTCAACCAGCAATAGGTTAACTAATAGAAAATTCAGTTAATATGTCAATTGGAAGGAATATTTGCAAGGTTAGGGCATTATCCCATAGGGAATGCTTTTAACAAGCAACTAATAAAGAATACTTGGGTCTGAAAAGCAAATAGAGTTGGAGAATAATCTCTTATTATTAAAAAGATGAACTATTTGAGTAACTTGGGTTTTCTAAAGTTTCAACTTTAGGCTTTAAGAATTTAGGTACATTCATCTTTAGGAGAGAAAAACTTCTAACAAGGAACTCAAAAATTCAATCCCAGTGAATTGGGAGTTAAGATTCCCACCTGGCCATATGGGACTCTTCATCCCACTGAAATTACAGGCAAAGGAGGTAATGTCTCCTCTGGATAGTGTTATTGACCCTGACTATTTTTTTTTTTTGACCCTAACTATTAAGGAGAAACTGGGTGATTGTAGCAAATGGGAGTAGGGAGGCTCTATATCTGTATTCTAGGAGATCTAGGGTAGAGGCTCCTTTGTCTTCCCGTTATTCCCTTTTCCCTAGTAAAATCTAACAGAAAACTAGAGCAACAAAATAAAAACAGTGCTTTTGATAATTTATAATCTTCCCAAATGAAGTTGTGTATGATTCACATAGGTTTTAGAACCCTGATCAGCTGAGGACAAAGAGGGCATGGAATAGGTAGAATAAGGAAAATATAAATAGCATTTATGTTCTTGAGTCTAGATTTACAACTGATGACTGTGGCAGTTGAGCATGTATACTTCATATATGTTGACTAAATTTTCCTTTCTTATATCTTTCCCCTATCCTTTTAAGCACTGGTTGTTTTTAGTGGCAATCTTTAGTCTTTGTGTTAGAGAATATTCAAATAGAGGCTGACTAAGTTAGAAGAGGAATAACATCATCAAGAGATAGGTGTGGCTACTCCTAAAACTTTGTATCTGCCTTTTCTGGGGAGATGAGAGTTATTTTTATGAAGGATACTTCCATCTTGTTAGAAAGATATGTGATGGGGGCGCCTGGGTGGCTTAGTCGGTTAAGCGTCCGACTTTCGCTTGGGTCATGATCTCGCGGTTCGTGGGTTCGAGCCCCGCGTCGGGCTCTGTGCTGACTGCCAGCTCAGAGCCTGGAGCCTGTTTCAGTCTGTGACTCCCTCTCTCTCTGACCCTCCCCTGCTCTCTCTCTCTCTCTCTCTCTCTCTCCTAGAAATAAATAAAACATTAAAAAAAAAAAAGAAAGATATGTGATGCTATTGTTGCTCTATGGAGGTTTAAATAAGGGGGGGGAATGGATAGGGATATTGAGTGGTGAAAAGTATAGATTTTGCTATTGATCTACCTACTGTGTCTTAGCATCCACATTTTACTCTGTGATGCTAGGGATTCTTCAGGTAACATTTTCCAGACTACACATTTTACTCTGTGATGCTAGGGATTCTTCAGGTAACATTTTCCAGGCTACCATGTAAATTGTCTTCCAGTTAGTTTTGCAAATGGTAGTTACTGATGGCAGACAGGAGAGAAAAAAGACAAGGAGAAGGATTTGTATCCTTTTCTCAACTTTGTCAGCTTTCCGCAGGCAGTCAAGGACAGCTGTGGCTTTAGTCTCCAGCTTTTCTTTGTACCCTCACTACCAGTTATGCCAGGCCTCCTCAGAGTTTCGAAGCTACTGACTTTTTTACTTTTGGTGGTCCATGCATAGCTACACAGCATACTTGCTCCCAGGGAAAACTGAGCACCTGGTATGCTATGCTGCCCTTACAGGTCTAGGCACCAGCCATGAGGTGACTCTTCTGCCAAGTTGCTAGGTTCTGTTACCTCCCCCTCTTCAAAATGGTGATCACTGCTTCCTGCTCAGTTCGTGAGGTAGTAATTGCTTCCTGCAGATTATAATAACTAGTTACCTAAGCATTCCAACTCTTTTAGATTTTCAGTCCTTACTAGTTAATTCCTTATATTAAATTCTATTTGTTTGAAATTCCTATTGTAATTTCTGTCTCAATTATTTTTTAAAAAAATTGATGTATAGTTGGCATACAGTATTATATTAGTTTAAGGTCTATAACATAGTGATTCAACATTCATATATATTGCAACATGCTGCCCATGATAAGGGTAGTTACTATCAGTCATCATACAGAGTTATTACAACATTGTTGACTATATTCCTTATACTGTATTTCACATCCCCATGACTTATTTATTTTATAACTGAAAATTTGTGCCTCTTAATCCCTTTACCGAGTTCGCCCATCTACCCATTCCTTCCTTTCTGGCTACCACCAGTTTGTTCCATTTATTTATGAGTCTGGTTTTTATTTCGAGAGGCTAGACCCTGACTGGCACACTACTCAAGGACAGGCATTAGCTCTGATTAATCTTTAAGTCTTGGCGCTTAACTCAGTGCTTGACAAATAGTATTGCTGGATAAATGCAAAAGGTGAGGCCTGATAATTTTTATAAAGCATTTGAAACATTGCCAGAGAGAAGAAGGATACAAGTTTTCAGGCTATGTGTCTGGTTATATTTGAAATTATGGAGAAGATTTCAATTCAATACAAGGAAAAAATTTCTATTTCCATTAGTGGAATAAACTGCCTAAAAAAACCCATCAAATTGCCCATCAGTGGAATTATTTAAGCTGAAGCTGAGTGGCCTTTTGTCAGGGATGTAGCAGAGGGCAATTCCTTAAAAGGGCTAAAGATTAGAGCACATAATGTTTGTTTGAATTCTCTTCTAGCATTAAGATTCTATGATCCTTATTCATAACCTATGCCCTAATTAATTCAACTGAAATATGCCCTTTCTCTTCATAATGATATTGATTGACACTGTTACAGCACTGGAGAAGGGTAATAGTTTGTATTTGTATAGTTGTTTACCATTTGAAAAATGCCTTATATTCATTTCTTTAAATTTTACCAATTTTTTTGAGGTATGTAGAATAGTAATTATATATTGCAGATGAGAAAACTGAGGTTCCAAAGGTACAGTTTACTTATCGTTCCTTTATCTTTACTTTTTTTAAACTTTATTTTTGAGATAGAGAGAGACAGAGCTTGAGCAGGGGAGGGGCAGAGAGGGATGGAGACACAGAATCCAAAGCAGGCTCCAGGCTCTGAGCAGTCAGCACAGAGCCCGATGTAGGGCTCAAACTCACTGACTGCGAGATCATGACCTGAGCTGAAGTTGGCCGCTTAACCGACTGAGCCACCCAGGCGCCCCTGTTCCTTTATCTTTAAAAAGGTCAGGATTGCAGATAGAGGGCCATGTTTGGACTCTGTCCCCTATGGGGTGTGTGTGTGTGGCAGTGTGTATGTATGAAAGAAAGGGAAGAAGTAATGGAGGGAGAGAAGAAAAGAAAGGTCTTAGAGTCAGAGGGCATCAAAATGGAATCTGGAACCCTAAGAGTTTTGAACTGTGATTTGTAAAAAGTTTTAATGTCACTTTCCCAGCCTTTATTTCTGTTTTCTGTTACAAAATGTGTTTTAAGATCTATCCATTTGGGCCAGAATTCTAAGAACAGCTAAGTTTTTTAAAAAAGGTTTCCTTTGTTAAAAAGCAAATAACATACTTAGGGAATATTCATTTTTAAAATATTGCAATTAGGACCATTCCTGATTTTTGACCTTTCTCCTGCCTTTGCTCAGTAGTGCTCGGAGTTTAGTTTCATGTCTGAGACCCGAAGAGTGTAACACTTCTGATAATTTTGTATATGCAGAAACAAAAGAATGACACCAAGCAAATATTTCTCCTAAAATGTGAAGGTTATGGAAGCATTCTTTGGCACCAGTATTTTCAGAAGTGAAAATTTCCAGACCCTTAAAAAAGTGTGGCATTTAAACACTAAATACATATAAGCCCTTAGTGTTCATTAAAATTAGTAACAGAAAACACAGAGCTTTGGAAGTGTGCTTAATGCTGACCTCAACTCTGAGTTTAATATGTACTGGAACTAGGAAAGATGCCAGACATGCAGATTTAGGCCCAAGAGACATCTTGTAGGTTAATAAATATTCCCTCCGGTTCAAAGATACCCTCCTAAATTTAAATGTTGAACTATTTAAAATTATACTTGTGTATTCCCCGTGGCATCAAATACACACACACATACACAGACACATACAGTCACACACATACACAGACCCACACAGACACACAGACACACAGACACACACACACACACACACACCTCTATTTTATAACTTTTTCTTCCACATGTGTTAGAATTAATACGCACTGATTTCAGGAAATAAGCCAGTAGGCCCAAATTTATTTTTCATTTGCTAACTTATATTTGAAACCCTTGCCTCTCAGTGTCCACAGTGCCTCAACAACACATATAACATTGCTTGTCCCCTAGAGGGGCTCTTTCTGCTACTCTGGAGGATGATGGCTGTTACTAAGAAGGCAGTGAGTCTCAGGGATTTTAAGTCAGTGACTTGACTAAAGCCACAGAGTTATTAAATGGTAGAGCAGGAATTAAAACCAGAGGCTTGAGAAGGTATAATGGTTTTGAATTATTCTGCCATACTCAGGACGTTCTTCCCTCTAATATTTTCTAGATTACTGAGCAAATATTCTTTGTCTTTCCCCATTGAAAATTGAGTGATTTGGCGAGGTTGTGCTGGGTAACACATGAATTATATTTCTTTTCAATTCTTTTAACTTTGGAATTAACTTTAGACTATTTTTGTTTCAACTCATAAATATTTATTTACTGAGTGTCTACTCTTCTAGACACTAGAAGTGCAATAGTGAATAAAATAGATCAAAGCAATAAAGCTGGGGAGGGGTGCTTCTTTTAATGAGCTTGTTTGGGGAGATCTCTCTGATCATGTTTTACTAGAGCACAGTCCTAAATACAGTTAAGAAGGGAGCCGTGTGTCTGCAGAATAAAGGTATAAAGGGAGAGGAAAACATTTTTCATAGTCCTGAATTAGGAATATAATTGACATATTTGAGAAACAAAATAGAAACCAGTGTGAATGGATTGAATAAAAGAAGGGTCATAAACCTAACAAAAGACCAATCACATAGGATTACAAATAAATAGAAATAATAAACAATTAGAAGCCATTGGAAGGGTATGAACACAAGACTAAAATTTGACAGATCACAAGGTGAAAGCAAGTAGACCAGTTAGGAGTCTATGAAATAATCCCCTTGAGTGGTGATGATGGCTTGTATCAGAGTAGTGGTATTACAAACCAAAGAATTAGTTAAATTTTGAATATAATTTGAGAATAGATTGACAGTATTTGCCATTGGTTTGGATGTGGGATATAAATAAAAGTGAAGATTTGAGATAGTTCCAATGATTTTTGCTTGAGCAACAGAGGAATGGAGTAGCCATTTACTAAGGTAAAAAGATTTCAGGCTAGAGGTAAGCTTCCATGAGAGGGATGTGCTGTGTAACGTTTTCTAAACAATTTGACCACAGAACAATTTTAACATGAAGCCACTATTAGGATTGATGTGTAAGATATGCACTTTGGGAAATGCCATTTTGGGTCTTACCTTCCTGTCCTAAATGCAGTACCAATTCCAGCATTAGCACACCCACCTAGCAAATGACCATTGTGAAGTCCTTACCTGACTTCCTCAATCCCTGGAGTGCAACTGGCTTTCAAGTATACATGATAGCTAATATTAGCAGGAATTTCAAATATGAGGAATCATTGAGAATTGGTTCATTCACATTTCTAGTCTTCAAACCTAAACTGATGACAGCAATTTTTTCTCTGCATAGATCTCTGAAGTAAATAAATTGGTGATAAAGGAATAAAGTCTAAAACAGGAGGCTGTGTGATATTGGGTGCCCTATTGGCATTTTCTATCTCCTTAATGTCCTCTCTTTCTTATTTTTAATTTTGTCTAAAAGAGGAAGTCCTACTATTTTTCCAGAATAAGGCTCTGTCTCCTATAAACAAGAGATGTTGATTTGCTTTTTATGTAATTTTCCTGCTCTTTGCAACACTTAAGCCATGCTTAGTCCAGTATTTTCCTTTTTCCTATTATTGGAATAATGCTACAAAAAATATACTTGTCAGTGTAGAAAACAAGGACAATATGACCAAAGTCAGGGGCAGCATTCCTTATAATGCACACATTAGAGCAGTGCACAAATAGCACTCCTATTTGCAGCCAAAAAGTTGAGGAAGAAAGAGCCTAAAGGACTTTAGTTCAAACAGAAGTCAGTAAATGACTACCTGAATTACTAAAATATAGTGTTGTGATGCATAATACAAAATGATGATTAACTCACTCTGTGTCCTGTTATAGCAACTCCTGAGTTCCTAACACAAACCAAATAGAAAGCTAGAATGTTAAACAATGGCTTGTAAAAAAGAAAAAAAGAGGGCTTAAGATGGATTTTCTTTTTAAATAATAGAGCATTTGCAATTTTTATTTGTTTTTTTTTTTACATTTTTTAAGTGTTTATTTTTGAGAAAGAGGGCATGAGTGGGGGAAGGGCAGAGAGAGACAGTATCTGAAGCAGGCTCCAGGCTCTGAGCTGTCAGCAAAAAGCCCAATATGGGTCTCGAACCCGTGGACTGAGAGATCATGACCTGAGCTGAAGCAGGACGCTTAACCAACTGAGCCACCCAGGCTCCCCAAGATGAATTTTCAAATAGACAATTCCCTTCTCTTCCTTTGAAATTTATGTATGACGCTGATTCAATTCCTTATTCTTAAGGCCATGGCTTGAATGGAGCTAGGAAATACTGGATTTCAAAGAAATGGTGCCCCTCTGGCAGAGAAAATGGAAAATATTTAGTGGGTGTGTGTGTGAGTGGGAGGAATTCCCTGGGAGTGTATGGAGAACATTAGTGGGAAAAGAACTAGCAGTTTGGAGGTGATACAGCAGAGTTCAGGCAGCACTGTGAGCATTTGGGGACTTGTCTGCCATTGTAAGCTCTTGGGACTCTTAACGAACCCTGAGTATTACAAAACTAATGTCTGATTGTAAAATGAAAAATCTGGGGCTCATTTGGCTTTTTAATGTTTTTAAAGTGTAAAAGCCAAGCCAATAATACAGTGATATTATTAATTATTGACTATTATATTTTGGTGCCATTTTGCATTTTAATGTTTTCATTTTACTTATATATACAATCTGTTGAATTAAATACATTTAATATTCTGGAAGGAAACTGATGGAATCAGGTCTACCTAACACTCTGTGAAAGCATAAACATACACAATGGAGAAAGTCTATCAATATAGATATGTTTCTTCCCTTTTAGATTTATGGTTAAATAACTGATGTCAATAATACAAATAACTTTATGACAGTATTTATCCAACTTTTGTTCCATCTTGAAATTCTACTAAAGGATCTTTTAGGTAAAGATTATGAAAATTTTCTAACCTGAAATTTCTATATACATATAAAAAAAGCAAACATTGTATGATGACGGCAGTTTGGGTCACTAAAATTCTTATGAATGTGTGGGGTTTTTTTTTTTTTCTGGTTTCTGCCAACTAAAAACTGTGTATGTTTGGTAGACAGAATAATGGCCCTTCAAAGATGTCCATGTCCTAATCTCCAGAAGCTGTGAATTTATGTTCCATGACACAGGGGGATTGAGATAGCTGATGTAATTCAGATTGCTGATTGGCTGACTCTAAGACAGGTAGATTATACTGGGTTAGCCACCTGGGCTCAGTGTAAGCACAAAGGTCCCTAAATGTGGAAGAAGGAGGCAAAAGAAGAGGTCGGAGGGATGGCACAGGAGAACTGAACCTTCTGTTTCTGGCTTTGAAGATGATAGAAGGAGGCAAGAGCCAAGGGCAGCTCCCAGAATCTGGAAAGAGAAAGTAAACAAAATCTCTCTGAGATCTTGAGAGTGGAATACAGCCTGCAACACCTTGATTTTAGCCTAATGAGACCCATTCCAGATTTCCAACCTCCAAAATTTTAAGGTAATAAATGTGTTTTTGAGCAGCTAACTTTGTAGCAATGTGTAACAGCAGCAAAAGAAAACTAACATTATGTATGATATTTAAAATGACATGTTTGTTTATTTTGAGGTGGGGGAGGGGCAGAGATAAAGAGAGAGAATCCCAAGCTATGAGCACAGAACCCGGCACACCAGGCCTCTATCTCACAAACCATGAGATCATGATCTGAGCTGAAATCAAGAGGCCCATGCTTAACTGACTGAGCCACCCAGGTACCCCAACATGAAGACTTTAAATAGAAGTCTTTAATGGGATATTTCTTCATGAATACAGATACAGATTTTACAAATAATGAAATATGTCTGCATAATTAAATTGTACTTTGTGGAAGTTACAATTAAACTATCATGTGTAGACTTGGACTTTTTTAACTTAAAAGTTTGTGCATTCTGTAGTTCAGTACTCTGTACTTTGGTTTCATAGAAGCTGATATTTCCAAATCTTATGTGCTTTTATTACTGGCAATATTATTTGGTAAAATGAAAAACATTGTTCAGATCAAAGCTTGTATTACTCTCCTAGTAATAGTAATTCTTTTTATTTAATGTTTGTTTACTTATTTTGAGAGAGGAGAGGGACAGAGAGAGGGAGAGAGAGAACCCCAAGCAGGCTCTGTACCGTCAGCCCAACGTGGGGCTCGAACTCACATGATCTGAGCTGAAATCAAGATTCGGACACCTAACCCACCTAGCCACCCAGGCACTACCAGTAATAGTAATTTTTATTTGCTGTTTTCTGAGATAACTCACCTACCTTTCTACAAATGGAAAATGAGGCAAGGAAAACTTGCAATGCAATAATTAAGATACAAATCCCATTTCTGAACTATCATTCCATTCCTAGACAAAGCAGACAAGGGCGGATTTCTTTAGTTTAGTTTTTTTTTTTTTTTTTTTTTCAAACTCATGGTTTAAAAATATCACAATTACATGAAAAATCCAGATTTGAGTCCTAAAACTGGTTTGGGAATCCCTTAGATATTAAGAAGCAATTTTTTGGGAGGATACTATATTCACTAACACATTTACTGACAAATTGAGAAAGTATTAACTGACAAAAGGCATGATTTTACTCAAATGTTCATCCTGCTTCCTCTGAGACTAAGAAATTTGGGTCTATTATCTCTGGCTCTTGGATAAAGTCTTGTAAGTGCCAGGAGGGAGCAGCTTCATTAAGGAAGCTGTGTCAGCAGTTCCACATGCATCCTTATTTTCAGAGATTCATAGGTTTGCCATAAAAAAATCTACTGTAGACTGAAACTTGACACACCAAAACCTCAGCCTGGGAGCAGTTTTATTTTTCTTCAATTTGGAGAAAAGCATCTCAATGGATTGAATTTCCAGAAACACTAGAAGTTAGGTGTTTCAAAGACGTCTTGTGTTTTCTTATAATAAGACGCCTTTATTTTTTAATTACAGAAAACAAGGATGATACTATCAGTGTGGATTCCTCCCACCCAGAAAAGGCCATAGGATGGTTCATTTATTGGGTAACCAGTGGCTGTGAAAACATTTCTTTGCTGGTTTGTTAGTTAAAATAATGATTAAGTGACATGAAGTTGCAATTCACAAAGAAAGTCTTTTAAAGTAAACCCTCCCATAACAAGACCATTCAAGATCCTATCTAATAATCTGCAGGGCCAAATGAAAATAGAGTCTAAAATGAAATGCGACAATGTTATTAACTAGTGTTACTAAATGGCAAAGGGCAAAGGCTAAACTGAATTAGTCTGAATTTGCAATCTTTTTAAATAAATGAACATCATTAAGAGGGGAATTAAAGCTCAAAGTAGGTGGGTAGATTGAGAGACATATTTGTTTTAAATGACTTCAAGACTCTAAGCCCACACAGATTGTATGTCATGATCATGAAAGAACCTGGAGATAGAATTGGAAAATCACCATTTATAGAGGAAATGTGGAAAATGAGAGAGTTGCCTGAAGCCTCTAAAAGGGCCATTGGAATACATACTTAAAAAAAAAGAATAGGTGAATTTAGAAAATGACAAGCCAAGAATAGGTTGCTGATCTTAAGAAATATTACAGAAAAAAAATTAGGGAAGATTTGTATGACTTTAGAAAATGACCAAAGAGTTCTTCTCAAAAGAAAACGGTATGAACAGGACATCTGTACTTTGGCTCAGTCTTTTAACTCCAACCCATTGACTTGGCCCTATGAGGCTCCCAAATTCCTTCTCTTCAGGGTTCCCCTGTCTCTGAAGAGACCATTATTTTACATCTCCAGGCTCAAACTTGGGTCTTCTTGACTTCTCTATACGCAGCTAACAAGACACTTTGAGATGTATATGATCAGGTGTTAAAGGAATTTTTTTTTAGAACGTTTTAAGACAATTTTCTATTGATGAAAGCCTGAAAGGCAACGATTTCTACATTTTACAAATTTTGTTATGAACATTTGAGAGGTCTATTGTTATGTTAATTATTTCTTATGACCATTTAAAGTCTTCCTGGTTTAGTTCAAGCCAACTTTTATTTTTCCTATTTTGGTTCTTCATGAACCAAAGAGAACAAGTGATCATTTCATAAAAATCCTTCTTAGTTTTGAGGACAGTAGTGATGCCATCTATTAAGCTGTTCTTTCTACCCCTTCCATAACCTTCTATAATCTAGCTTCTATTCTCATCATTCTGATGAAGCTATTTTCTCAGTGGTTACTTATGACTTTATTATTGCCAAATTTGGTGCCATTCTCCATCTTAAATTTTACTTTGACTTTTCTGTGACATTTGATGCATTCTTAAAATAGTAATTAGCAAGTACTTATCCTAGACCACTAATTTCAAATTATAACCTCTGTGAGGGTGAGGACTATATCTGCCTTTTCACCCTGTATACCATTTCTTACTTTAACATATGGCAAAGCCTCAGTCATAATTGCTTACTAAATAAACTGCAGACAACACTCACTTATGTATGCTTTAGGCTATACTTCTCAAAAAATTTCTTTAATGTTTATTTTTGAGAAAGAGAGAGAGAGAGAGAGAGCGTGAGCATGAGTGGGGTAGAGGCAGAGAGAGAGGGAGACACAGAATCTGAAGCAGCCTCCAGGCTCTGAGCTGTCAGCACAGAGCCTGACACAGGGCTCGAACTCATGAGAGATCCTGACCTGAGCCAAAGTTGGACACTTTACCGACTGAGCCATCCACCTGCCCCTAAACTATATTTTCAACTGAATGGACTGATATTGTGTTAAATACAATATATTAAAAATACAATTAATGAATTCTTGTCCCTCCCCAATCCAGTTTCTCTTCCTCAACCTACCATCTCCTCCAATGACACAATCGCAGTCTGTAAAACCTCAGATTAGTATTTAATTCATCACATAAATTTTATTTTGTCCACATCCTTTCGTTCACCAAATCTTGCTTAATTCAACATCTTCTCTAGTTTTTTTAGCATCTTCTCTAGTTTTATGAGCATTTAGTTTTTAATTTTTTAATCTTTATTTTTTTTAATTTTTAATTCTATTTATTTATTTTTGAGAGAGACACAGTGTGAGCAGAGCAGGGGCAGAGAGAGAGGGAGACAAGAGACAGAGGATCCCAAGCAGGCAGGACACCATTATCACAGACTCTGACACAGGGCTCGAATGCATGAAACTGTGAGATCCTGACCTGAGCCAAAGACGAGAGTTGGATGCTTAACTGACTGAGCCACCCAGGTGCCCCTATACGGATTTTAAATCAGTAGTTTCTTTTCCTTTAGTCCAAAAGGATGAAGTCCATCCATTTACGAATATATAACAAGTATAATTAAATAAAATACAAATGAATCATAGAATTTTGCTACTTTTTATTTTGAGCTGTAGAGTAAGACATGCAACACAAAATGAGTAAAAAAAAAATGCTAATATTTACTTTTACACTTATTTCACTAAAAAAAAAAAAAACAACTCATGTTGAAAAACCTAAGTCAATATGACCTTTCACAGTCTGTCAGGATTTCTTGTTAAATGCCAATAGTCTGTGACAATTAGAAGCAGGTGCGGAGTATGTGACTCTTTGCCTACAACCTTACCACCTGTTGTGATACTATGATGAATCAAAAGCCTGAGGATGAATTTTCTATGAATGCAAGAATTTATTAGCAAGCAGACATGAAAACAATCATAAAGCCCATTCCAAGCAGTGGCCAAAGACCTTTGCTTTCTGGCCCTTCAGGCATTCTAATAAGCACTTGACATAAAAAGTCACTACAAGGTGGAAGCAACACAATGGTGTTGGCAGGACCAGTGGACGTTTTCTTGTTCAGTCAGGTGCTGGTTGTTGGCGAGCCTCCGTGGCTCAGTCAGTTGAGCATCTGACTCTTAATTTCAGCTCAAGTCATGATCCCAGAGCTAAGAAATTGAGCCCCATGACAGGCTCTGCACTGACAGCTTGGAGCCTGGAGTCTGCTTAAGATTCACCCATTCTCGGGATGCCTGAGTGGCTCAGTCGGTTAAGCGTCTGACTTGGGCTCAGGTCATGGTCTCACAGTTCATGGGTTTGAGCCCCGTGTCGGCCTCTGTGCTGACAGCCAGCTCAGAGCCTGGAGCCTGTTTCAGATTCTTTGTCTCCCTCATCTCTGATACTCGCACTCTCTCTCTCTCTTTCTCTCTCAGAAATAAATAAAACATTAAAAAAAAGAAGATTCACTCATTCTCCCTCTCCCTCCCTCCTCCCCACGTCTGTCCCTCAAGGGCACACACACTCTGTCTCTGTCTGTCTGTCTGTCTCTCTCTCTGTCCCTCCTCTGCTCATGCTCTCTCTGTCTCTCTCTCAAAAAAAAAAAATCTTTCTTTCTCTCTCTACCCTTCTCCCCTTCTCATATGCTCTCTCAAAATAAAATAAAGGTGTTAGTTATTGAACTTGGTATTCCTATATTTTGTTCATGCAAAGATTTAGATATCTGTACAATCTTTTTGGCCAACTACATATCTTGAACACTACTCAGTTTACCATTTTTTTCAATACCCCTTATCCAATTAACAAGCCCTCTAGTTCAGTCCTTCACATTTAAAACAATTGTCTTAGCCATTTCTGTGGTGTGGATTCCTGATTAGGGTGTGTCAAGTGTAGACTAAGCACACTTATAGTGTAGATTCTTAATTAAGGTACTTTATATGCTAACAGCCTCTGCAGGTCCTCTGCTAGGGTGCAGATTAAAGATAATTTACACACCTATACATACTATTTATGCTGATCTATTTTAAAAAGAAACAATAGATCACAATATTGTAAAAAAAAAAAGTTAAAAATGCTATATATAGGATTACCATATATAAAGCCAAGGTGCTTTAAAAAATGGCAACAGATAGTAATTTGAGGTAAATTGTGTCCAGCTACCTTACATACAAAGGATAGTTCTTTAAATGTTAATTTACATCGGGGCTTGCCACTGTCAGTTTATAGCCTGCTTCCAATCCTCTGTCTCACTCTCTCTCTGCCCCTTCCCTGCTCACACTCCTTCTCTCTCAAAAATAAATAAACACTAAAAAATCTTTTAAAAATAGTGTTAATTTAGCTTTATAAAAATGCAATATTCTCATCATATATCTTAGTTTGGTATGAATTAGTGGTTTTTATTTTCTCATAAACTATTATTAGGAATTGAGAACTATCCTTTTTCAGTTTTTATTTGTTGACTAGCAAGATGCATGATGAAAAAAATGCTTTAATTTTTTTTGTTCTTTTGATTATTTGTTTTTAAATTTTACTCTTTGGGAGTGATTGGTAGTTCTGATGAAGTTTTGGAGTGATGGGGGATTTGGAGCTGATGAAGAAAGAATTCTTAAAGATGTCTTTCGTGCAAAAAGGTGATTTTATTAAAGCACAGGGACAGGACCCATGGGCCGAAAGAGCTGCACTGGGGTTGTGAAGAGTGACTAGTTATGTACTATGGAGCTGAGGGAGATAAAGTCAAGAGGAAGTTTCTTAAAGGAATTTTCCGTATGCTAAAGACTCACAGATTAGTGGAGACCAAGCTATTGTCAAGCTAAGGTTGTTTCTCCCTCTAGCAAAGCACAGAATTCCACCTGCCTCAAATATTTGTCAATGGGCTGCTGGCTATAAGGAAATTCAATTTTATCTGCCATTTCCTTCTTGTTTTTGTTCCCATCACTATGAAGGGGTGATGTTGGGGCTCCAGGAAACTGAGTCTACAGATTTTCTGGAGATAAGGGTATTGATAAGATTGCTTTTTATTGTAATTTACTAAGATTTGCAATTGAGGGAGACTCAAGTCCTTTATGACTGTGATCTCTATCAGTTACCCATTTGTTTTCTTTTCTTTCCTTTATTCTTGGGTAGGAGTGCCTGAGGAATATCACACATATCCCACCTGGGCTGGGGGTGGTGTGCTAGCTTGTACTTTGCCCTCAGTTTGCCTTAAGCTCCCTCATCAGTTCTGCCTCATTATTGCTTTGGAAAATTCACCTGAGTGTATATGTATACATATTTTAAATTTTATTTTTAATGTTTATTTTTGAGACAGAGACGGAGACAGAGTGTGAGCAGGGGAGGAGCAGAGAAAGGGAGACACAGAATCCCAAGCAGACTCCAGGCTCTCAGCTGTCCACATATAGCCCGACTCAGGACTCAAACTCACAAACAGTGAGATCGTGACCTGAGACGAAGTTGACTGCTTAACCGACTCGGTGTTTTTTAAAGTTACCTTCTATTTTGCCATAGCAAATGTTTCTTTAATGCAAATTGGTTATTGTGATTCATAAACAGGGGATGATGTCATGACAGAAGGCTCACTGGCTCGTAGGTCATTCACTTCAGCAGATAAATGCTTCTATCCTACCAAGTAACTGCAGCTGAACCTCAAGTGTATGTTGAAACTGAGCTCAGCACCTAACCAGGGTGTGGTACTGGACGTACCCCCATATTCTTCCTCTCGCTTCAGCTAGATGAGATGTTCTGTCTTGCAAGTGCATTTGCCCCGTCTCCATATATTTGCAGCTTTGATCTTTCCCTGCAGCCCTCCCTAGTTTGATCTTTATTTTTCTCCCTCAAAGGTAAAATCCTATATTAAATGATACTTTTAGGGATTTAACATGTTTTCTTTTCTTTAACTGTGCTTGAACATTTTGGGGGTTGCAATTGTTTATGTTGGGGCTCCGGACAAAAAGTTTCAGAGGTTTTGACTGATCTTCCTCAACCCTGTTTTTCTCTTAAAATGATAGTCTTTTTTTTTTTTTCAGAAGATGAGTTTTTAGGGGACTGTTTCTATTTTAGCAGTATCTCCTGTTATATATTTGATAAAATACTAGTTAACCACCTATTGTTCTTAGAGAAAACTGTGAAGACATCTTTTATGCAGGTGCTGCAGATTGAAGGGCCAAGAGGCAGGCTGGGGCTCAAAGGCATGCCTTTATCTACAGTCTTTCCCTCAAGAAAGAGAAGAATGGTTGTCATGAAAAGTCAAGATTTAAATGGAATGCTGTTAGAATTTTAAGGCAGAATGGCTGAGATTTAGGGGAATATATTGTGAACTATAATAATGGCCTCATCTTTATATGATATGCTTTATTCTTTTTACTTTATTTAATAGAATTATTTTTAAAGAAGACTATAAGGCATATTCAAAGGAAAACAAAGATTCAGGATACACGTTGTGATAAACAGTAGCATTTGTTAAATATCTTTCTTGTGATAAGACTCAGCTTTCTGAATTGGTTTTACATCACATAATATTAATAGTATTACATGTGCTTTTATTTCCATTTTCTGGTATATTTTTTTCTGTTCCTTTCTTTTTTTAATTTTTAAAATTTTATTTAAGTACAAGTTAGTTAACATATACTCTAATAATGATTTCAGGGGTAGAATTTAGTGATTTATCACTTACATATAACACCCAGTGCTCATTCCAACAAGTGCCCCCTTAATGCCCATCACCCATTTAGCACATACCCTGACCCAACACCCCCCCGCAGCAACCCTCAGTTTGTTCTTTGTATTTAATAGTCTCTTATGGTTTGCCTTCCTTTCTCTTTTTATCTTATTTTTTCTACCCTTCTCCTTTGTTCGTTTGTTTCTTAAATTCCACATATGAGTGAAATCATATAATATTTATCTTTCTCTGACTGTCTTATTTCACTTAGCATAATATACTCTGGTTCTTCTATCTACGTTGTTGCAAATAGCAAGATTTCATTCTTCTTGATTGCTTAGTAATATTCCAGTGTGTGTGTGTGTGTGTGTGTGTGTGTAAATGTCAGTGATTTTCGACATAACTAAGTAACTACCAAGTCAGTAAAAATATATAACAGTTCCATCTTCCCAAAAAGTTCTCTTGTGCCCTTTGAAGTTAGTTTTCCTCTAGTCATTGGGTCTGGGCAACTACATATCTGCTTTCTGTCAGTATAAATTCATTTTGTCTATTTCAGAATTTCATATAAAAGAAATAATGTAATATGTACTCTAGGTTCTTTGCTCAGCATTATGGTTTTGTGATTCATAATGTTGTTGCATATCTCACTATCCATACTCATTGCTGAATAATGATTACATTGTGAATATCTCACAATTTGTGCATTCTCCTATTTATAGACATTTAGATTGTTTCCTTTTTCTGATATTATGAATAAAGCCATTATGAATATTCTTGAAGTCTTTTTGTAGATATATATTCTTATTTAATTTGAGAGTAGAATTGTTGAATGTGGAGTAGATGGATTTTTAAGTTTATAATAAATTGCCAAACAGTTGCCTGAAAGAGCTGTGACATTTTAGAATTTCACTAGCAAAATAGTCAGTGTAATTGTGTTCTGGTTGCTGCATACCCTTGTCAATATTTAGTATTGTTACTGCAGTTTTTCATTGTGATGATGTCTAATTTTTCCATTTTTTTTTGAAATTTATAGTAATAGTTTTTTTATCCTAAGAAATTTGTGCCTATTCCAAAGTTATATAGATTTTCTCCTATGTTTCTTCTCAGAAGTTTTTAGTTTTGGTTTTTATATTGTGGTCAGTGGTTTATTTTTAGTTAGTTTCTGTGTAAGATGTGAGGTAAGGCACAAGCTTAATTTATTCTTTTCCTTTGAATTAGCAGTTATTTCAGCATAATTTGTTGAAAATAATGAAAATATTTAATATGTTTCATTTTCTATTTAGTTTTGGTAAGTTATAAAAATTAACTTTTGTTTACTGACCTTATATACTGTGATTTTGCTGAATTCACTTACTAGCTGTCACACAGATTTCTTAGAAATGTTTACATATATGATCATGCTGTATATGCTTCTTTCTTTACAAACTGAAAGCTGCTGCTTTTTCTTTTTCTGCTGTTCTGGGGCATCCAGTAGAATGCCAAATGGTGATGGTGAGGGAAATACATTCTCTTTTTCTTAATTTTAGAGTTTCATCTTTAAGTATGGATTATCTATCAGTTTTGGTAGACACTCCTTATGAGGCTAACGTAATTCCTTTTTATGTCTAGAAAGATTTTGTCTTAAATGTTGTTAAATTTTGTCAAATGCCCTTTTATGTCTAGAAAGATTTTGTCTTAAATGGTTGTTAAATTTTGTCAAATGCCCTTATAATCATTGAAATGGTTATTTTTTCCCCTTTATTCTTTATTCAATGAATTGCATTCTTTATTTTTTCACTTTTATTCTGATATTGTGATGAAATACCTTTATTATTGATTATAGTGGCTCCTACTGACTTATGTTGCATTAATGAGATAATCCTCTTTGGTCATGATACTTTTTACATATAAGAGTATTGCAAATATTTTATAAAGGATTTATGCATCTGTGTTCAGGAAGGATGCTGGCTTCTAATTTTCTTTTCTTCTAATGTTTTTCTCTGGCTTTATTATTAGGGTATATGAGTTGAGAATTGTTTCCTTCTCTTCTAGTTTCTGAAAGGTTTGATGAAAGAACTATATAATTGATTGCTTAACCATTTGATAAAATTCATCAGTGAATCCACCTACACCAGAAGTTATCTTGAAGGTGGTATTATGAATTCATTTTTTCCCCTTAGGTATGGAGCTATGCAGATTTTCTATTTCTTACCATTCAGTTTTGGTAATTTGCATCTTTCAGAAATCCATTTAAATGATCAAATGTATTGGCATAAATTTGTTCATAAGGTCTCTTATTATTTAAATGTCTATAGGATCTATAGTGATTCCTCTCTTTTTATTTTTATGGGTAAATAACATACGTTAAACCACTTGATATTGTTCCAGAGCTCTATTCATTCTTTTTTCTAGATCACTTTTTTTTTCCTTCTGTGCCTCAGTTTGATAATTTCTACTGTAAAACTTTCAAGTTAATTGACTTCCCCCCACCCCTAAAATGTCTAATCTTCTGTTAGGCCCATCATTATATTTTTTATTTCAGATACTAAATTTTTTAGCTCTAATATTCCATCTGGCTCTTTTTGAATCTTTCAGTTTCCTCTTTATTATGATGATGTTTTTCTTTAAATCCTTGAAATTTATAAAAGTTATTTGCTTCCATTACATTTGGGTCTGTTTTTAGTGACTGGTTTTCCTCCTGACTAAAAAGGCTCCTATTTACTCCATTTATCTAGCAGTTCTTGATCAGATGGCTAACATTATGAATGTTATGTTTTTGAAGGTCTAGATGTTGTTCTTTAAAAGTATAGATTTGTTTGTTTGTTTGCTTGTTTGTTAGGCAGGTAAGTAACTTGTGGGCCAACCTAATTTTTGAGGCTTATTTTTAAACTCTATTAAAAAGGTTTTATAGCAGTCTTTAAAGATAGTTTGGTTCTACTAAATTTACCCTTTAGAGTCTCTAATAAATGCACTGGGATTTGAACAAGTAATCTTTACCCTGGTCAGAGCTCAAATAATTCTCAGTCCTGTTTCAGCTCTGGGGATCATTTAGGTACAACTCCCAATAGTTGTTTCTTACTGGATAGTTTTTTGTTTAACTTCATGGAATCTTCCTACAAATTCTCAGCTTAGTATTGAGTCAAAAATTTAAAGGCTCCTTTCCCTCCTCCCTCACTTGCTTCAACCTTATCTTCATTATTCCCTTCATTCTTTCCTTTCTTCCTTCCTCCTCCTCCATCTTTTTCTTCTTGTATTTATTTCCTTTCTGGTACTTTGCTTTTTAAATTCCATTTATGTTGGCTTCCCCAAATTTTCATTTTGATGTTCTCTTCTATATGAGATATGTTCTGCTTAGGTATATTTTCTGGATTGCAGTCTGGAAAGTGCCTCCAGCTGGAAAGCTAAGGGGATCTTAGGGCTTATGTTTCCCCTGCCCTCCTTAGTAATCACAGAATTGTGTTGCTTGTCATTCAATACCTGTAAACAACTGTTTCATATTTAGTGCAGTTTTAAAATCATTTCCTATGAGGCAAATCTGATAACAGTTACTTCATCATGACTATAGGTGAAAGTTCAAATTATCCCTTTAAAAATATTTAATGATATCTGTTATATGGAAAACAAAACAGCCTACAAAACCATATATTCATTTGGATAACAATTTACTAATATACATATTCATAGAAAGGAGACAAGTATATATATTAAAAATGGTTGTAGGAATTGGTATTGATTTACATCTTTAGCTTTAGATTTACAAACTTTTAATCACCAATATGCATCTTTTTAAATTAGAAAGATGTTAATTTAAAAGCTTTTTTCAATATAGAATACAGTAATATATGGCCCATCATATGGTCTTTGTATACAATTCACTTATTAATAAGCCTCATTAACATGGACTTAAAGTCCCATTGTAGGATTTTTTTGATACTACACCATGCTGTGTCCTTTGAAGAGGTCTGGAGGTGGCTTATAGGTTAATAAGCTATTACAAAATTAAGCATTTAGGTATTTAATAGAATTAAAACAATAAAGGATGCATGAGTATATGCAATAGCTATCTAAAATTGTATAACTGGGCACAGAATTAAGTTTTCTGTTGTTCAGACAAAATTGGGAGCATACTTCCTACTAGAATAACCATGAATTTATATATTTATAGAGGCATACTTTTGGCAGGGCATTTATCATAAATAGAATTTTACTGTGTGAAAATGCACTCATATATATTTATAACAAATTAAATGACTCACTTGTAAATTAACAGGATCAATTTAACACATTCATGTGTAAATGTCACTGAAAGAGTACTTCTAAGTAAGTTAAACATCTGCAATATTATTTGTAGTAATACTTTGCTGAGCAAACCTTATCTTCAAATACCACAAAATAGTAAGCTTTAGCTCATCTCAGGTCAAAATAAGACAAATTCTTAATCAATTTATTCAGAATAAATGAGGTTTTATTAAGGGTAGTAGAGATTTGTATTTTAGCATATACTTAATTCTCTTTGTAAATCCCTCATATAGCTTCCACACTAACCTTGGCAAAGTTAGGCAAAGATGGGCAAAGGCAGCCTGTTTGGGCCATCCTCCAAACTCTATCAGCATTTCCATTTAATCAAGAATGCCAAAGAATTTAGTCTTCAGAAGGAGGCGGTAAATAGAATTGATTGTCTATCTTATCTCAAAATGCAATGAAGATTAATCCTGTTATTCTCTTCATCCAGAATTACCTAAATCTTCTTATGAAGCCCAAGATTCATTCTCAAAACCTCTTAAATCCCTGAACCCCTCCATTGCATCTATGAAACACATTACTTTTCATGAGTAAAATCCGTATATCTTCACCTTCTTCTGAAAGAACATTACCTTCTTCTACTAAAGCTTGGATGCTTCCTGAGAACACAGATTCTATAGAAATTCTTCCTTTCACACTCACATACTGGTGAAACTGTGGGGGAGGGAGTTAGTGTTCTTGTTCTTAGTTGCTGCTGGCAGAAGATTGCTTCTTTCTTCCTTATACATACCCAGATTATTTGAATATCAATCATTTATTACAGCCACAACTTTCATATAATTGTACAGGGACAAAAGGGTGCCTACCCAATATTTTCGAATCTAAAGGATTCATGGAGCTCTTCCTAAGTCATGAGACCTGGCTCAGGGATGCATCCATGTCATGGATGAGGCTCCTTGTCTAAAGGTGTTCAAAAGAACCATTCACTTCCTAGTTGACTTTGTGAGGCAGTGTCTGCCCAGTGGGGGTACTTGGGTATATTTTTTTCTTTCTATTTGCTTATGGGCTTGTGGTTCTGGCTTGTCATCCACTAATGTCTCTCACTTCCCCTTATTCCTCAAATCTTTTACTATCTGGCTTATTGCTGTGAGAAAGGAGAAGAGAAAGGGAGAGAGAAAGAGAGGAGAGAGAAAGCGAGACAGGGAATCCCAAACAGGCTCTGCACTGTCAGCCCAGAGCCCAGTGTAGGGCTTGAACTCACAAACTGTGAGATCACGACCTGAGCTGAAACCAAGAGTTGGATGCTCAACCAACTGAGCCACATAGACACCCCAAAAAAGAAATTTTTTTTTTAAAAGTTGAAAGTATAATAATCTTTCCTTTTTCCCAAATCCATGTCTGTCTGCACCTTATCTTTTTATAGTAAATTTTCTATAAAGAAGTATGTATAATTATGGTTTCCACTATTCCTTTAATTCTCTCTTGAATAAGCAGTCGATTTTAGTCCTCTTTACTCTTGAAACTGATCATATCAGTGTCTTCAACGACCACTTCATTGTCAAATTTAATCCATAATTCTCAGTTTTTACCCTACCCTGCCTTCAGCAGTCTTTGCCCCAGCGGACCATACCAACCCACAACTCCTTCATACTTTGGCTACCTGGACATTAGAGGTGGAGGAGCACCTCTTTTTTTCTACTCTTTTCTTTTTTACTAATTTTGACTAAACATTAGAGTATCCAAGACTCAGTCTTCTGATCTCTACCTCTATATACTCACTATTTAATCTCACCCATTTCCACAATTTGAAAAGCCTCTTGTAGGAAAATGACTCCCAGATTCAGATGTCATCTCACATACTGCCCATGCACTGCTGACTCTTTGTATCACCCTACTCTAAATGTCTACATGCATGTCAGATAGATATCACAAAGTATACATGTTAATGGAGTTCAGGACAGACTATCCCTAAATACATCATGTTGACATATTAAATGTCTTAAGCTAAAGAAAATTAAAACAGCCAAAGTAGGGCACACACTTTGACTACCCCTCCTTCACCCTTCTTCCCTGAAACAGATTATAAAATTTCCATGTGGGGGCACCTGGGTGACTCAGTCAGTTGAGTGTCCGACTGTTGATTTCTGTTCACATCATGATCTCACAGTTCATAAGGTCAAGCCCCACACAGGGCTCTGTGCTGACAACATGGAACCAGCTTGGGATTCTTTCTCTCCCTCTCTACCCCTCCCCTGCTCTTGCCTTCTCTCATTCTCAAAATAAATAAATGAACCTAAAAAAAAATCTTCCATGTGAAAGTTACCCTCCCAGTACCTGGGTGGAGAGGAAGATGTTCTTATTACCACAAATGGGGAATGGGGGGCAAGAAATCAGTACAAACAATCCTCTTTGAATTAACCCCTATCTCCCTACTTTTTTGTGTATATGTGTGCCAGTTATTACCCATAGCCCAAACTCATTGGTCTTGTCAATTCTTCACATATGTATTGTTTATTTGCCTAAAAGCTTCCTGTTCTGCTGCTCTGGTCACTTCTTTAGGTCTTCATTCTCCTGTGAAAGTTCCAATGTACATGAAAAATTTAATAAAATTTGTATTCTTTTCACTTGTTAACCTGCCTTTATTAATTTAATTTTCAGACCCAGCCAGGGACCCTAAGAAAGGCAAGGAAAACTTTTTTTCTTTCCTACAATGTCCAGAGCAAAGCTCTTGATTCCACTGCTCCCTTAGTCCCCCCACATAGCTCTATCCTCAGTATACCTCATTTTAGGATATTGTATTACCATTTACCAAGTTGCCCAAGCCCCAAATTCTGAGTAATCCTTAATTCAGATATTTTTCTAACAATCCATATCATTCCATGAGGAAATTGTATAGGCTGTGCCTTTTAAATACATCTGGAGTCATTCTACTTCCCAGAGCCCAGTGTTAAGCTCCATAATTACAATAACCTCCTAACTAGTATTGTTGCATTCACCTTTGATCCTATATATGATTTTCTACCACAGCATTCAGAATGATACTTTTAAAACTTAAGTTATGTCAATCAAGATTTAAGAGCATGTCAATCTTATGTTCTAAAACCCTCTAATGAATTCCTATCATACTCTGAATAAAATCCATAATCTTTGTCACAGACTAAAAATACCTACATAAAAGACTTTTCAGGCCTAATTACCTACTCTCCTCCTCCCTTTACCTACACTCCCTCATTACTGTTCCTTAAACACAATGAGTATCATTTTTACCTGAGTATCTTTGCACTTATAGTTCCCTCTGCATTGAATAGTCCCTCCTCCCTCCAGCCCTAACATCTACACCATTCATTTTCACATGTCCTTTAGGTCTTTGCCCAAATATAATCTTATTTGAGGTAGACATTTTGAAACTACTCTCTATAAAAGGAAAGAAACTCTCAATCTGGGTCCCACTGTTTATCTTCCTTGTTTTATTTTCTTCACATCACTGATCACAATGTGATGTTCTGCATATTTATTTGTTTGTTTACTGTCTTCATCCCCTTTTAGAAGGTAAGCTCATTATGGATTTTGTCTGTTTTGGTCACTGTACTAAAACAAATGCCTAGACAGTGCTTAGCATATAGTAGGTGCTCAATAAGTATTTTTTGAAAGTTTACCTGCGCCAAAATCAAGAGTCAGATGCCACCCAGGAACCCCTCAATAAGTATTTTTGGATGATTGATGGAATGATTGAATGAATGAATGAATGAACTTTAAAGGCTAGCTTTAGAAGGACACTGTTTGCTCTTATATGACTCTTTCTTTTTATCCTCTATACTTAACATTTAATGAACATCCAAATGCCATGATGGGCATCAGTAATGCCTTGTAAAAAAAAAAAAAAAAAGAAAAAGAAACACACACACACACACACACACACACACACACACACACACATTTAGAAACTTAGATGGTGGGGGGTTTGGAGCTGGTGGCCAAGAAAGAATTCTTGAAGACATCTTCAGTCCAAAAAGGTGATTTTATTAAGGCAGTGAGACAAGATCTGAGGGCAGAAAGAGCTGTGCTGGGGCTGTGACAGGTAACTGATTATATACGCTCAGGTTGTGGGGGGGCGGTCAGGGACAGCATAAGTCCCTAAGAAACTTTGGAAACAAGGTTTCCAGGACCTTGAGGGGCTAGCTGCTGTTAGGAAAATGCCCGTTTAGGAAAATCTCAGTCATGAGACCCTTCAGATGTCTATCAGGGGACCATAAGCTTGGAGTAGTATTGCCAGCATATATCTTGGGGGAGTTGAGATAAAGGAAGTTCCCAAAGGAATTTTTATATGTTAAAGTAGACTTNCTCCCAGCAAAGTGTCATCATCGAGGCCGCTGAGCTCCTAGAGGGAGGTCACCATGCCTGTTTCAAGGACTTGTCAATGGACTGTAGGCAGTAAGGGAATTTAATTTTTCATTTGCCTTAGTTTCTCACATCACCGTGGCAAGCACTTAAACCCCTTTCCTTTTTTCTTGGGTAGCCAGGAGTGTCTGAGGAGTATCACACATATTCCACCTGGGTGGGGGTTAGGGGGTGCTGTTAGCCTGTCGTTTGCCCTCAGCTTGTCCCACACAGAGTTTTGCATGACACAGAGTTGGAATTCAATAATATTTAGTGAAATGTGGCAATATTTGAAATACTAACTAAGGATTTATTCCTGTGTTTCCTTATACTGCTTAACCCTTTTCAAATTTAAGTACTGAGGCCATTGAGCTATCAATGCTTTAGGGAAGGAGTTTTATAGTACAAAGTGGAAGGAAAAGAGCCATTTCTGCCTTTTCATTCGCATAAGCAGAAGCCTTAGGGGACATGAGGCCCAAAGAACAGATTCAAAACTCATATGAATAACTCAGAGTAGTGTTTGCTGTCTAGAGACAAGTTTCACTTTCCCCATATTGGAGTGGGGAGCTCCTTAGAAGGGAAGCAGAGAGAGCTTAAACTCTTGGGTGTATGAGACACATCACTCTCCCTCATCAGTCCCACACCTAATGCAGAAATCCTAGATACAAATCCTGGGTAGTTTTTCAGAGCCAATAGGAGCAGGAAACTGTGCGCCTGCCACCTATAAAAGACAGAACAGTATAGTCATACTATGTTCAAGGGGGACCTTGGATCAAGAGAGTTTTAATTCCATAGAATTTTCATGAGTAGTATTATCTAGGTGCAATAAAATGATGCCAAAGCAGGGGAAAGGCATCAAAGTAATGAGGGCAAAATCCTATGAGGCCTTGAGGTTAGGAATGAGGGACACTTCAGCTCAAACTTGCATGGCTGATGAAGGTCCAGAGGGAATGAGGATATTGCAGTGGATATCATCATAAGCAATCTTGAAACCAAGGTCCAGATCAGCCCTTCCCCTCCCACAAGCTTTGATCTCATGTTAGAGAGCCAGGACAAAAAAGAAAACAGAGGGAAATTGGGGTTAAAAATAGAAACGTAAATTCAATGACAGGAAGGAAGTGTACTTCTTAGACTTTTAAGTTAGTGAGTTAAGAATTGTTTTCGCTATATTTGCTCTATATGCACAAAGTACTATAGCAAATTTCTAAAAGTTTATGAGGCTTATTTGTTACAAATCCAAAAGTATAATAGACTCTTACTTTGGCATTGACCACAACCATAGTAGGTTTTTTCCCCTCAGTTTGGCTGATTCATTATCATTTTAAACCTCCATTTTCACGTTCTTAGTGATACATGAGAAATAATTAACATTCTTGAGAAAGAAACACACAAGACTGGATACTGGAATGCAAAGCTTCTTTGACTGTTTTCTAAAGGAGTTTTAGTCATTTGCTTTATATAAACATGGTCTTAGACCTACTAAGATGGTAGTTCTTAAGTAGCCATTATTTAGAAATTTTCAAAAACTTACCAGAGCTAAGGTCCTGGTTAACATACAGAGTATTGAAAACTAAAGGCATTTGTCAGGCTTTAAGAGAAAAATAAATTGGAGTATTTGAAGAGCTTTATAGCATGGACTTTAACATATCATCATTACTAATAATGCAGCCTTTGAATGTTGATCTCAGAGAAGCCATCCACTTGGCACACAGATCAGCAACTCCCATTACCAGAGCAGTTGAGATGAATGTCAGTTCCTGACGAGGCACATTAATTTCCCATGAACACGTCATTAAAGCCAGCTCTATATGCAATGTGCAACGTCTCAGCAATCAAAGATCTGTGAAGTCCCAAATATGCAAGAGCAGCAGCTGAAATACAATTTACTTCTTGCTAAAGGAAAAGTGATCACCCAGGCACAAAATCTAGTCTGTGGAAAAGCAAATGAGCAAGATGGAGCCACTTGAGAGTTTGAGTCACTTGCTTTTAGAGTATTTCTGGGGATTCGGCTGCTGTGATTTCTATTCCCCTTGAGATTAACTGTGACAGACCATTGGGGAGATTTGGAAGGTGTCCTCTGTATGTTTATGCAAAAAAATATGGGAATGTCAAAGAAGTCAAATGATTTTTATATGCTTTTTTTTTTCTCATATAGTGCCTTAATTTAAAATAGCATCTACTTCACAGTATGAAACATATTAACCAGCTGGAATCTCTGGTCCTTGTGGTTGAGAGAAAAGAGGCAGCCACATGAAAATTAGAAAGAATAAAAATCTCGCAGGCTACTAATCCAAAAGAGAGTTACCTGGGAATACTTTATCAGAGGGGCTCATTGAGCTCTATTACCAGATGTGAAGCCCCACCAAGAAAATCCACACTGTGCTTTATTGCTACATTTTAGATTTCTTCCTGCAGAGGATAAAATTCGTTGGTGTGATTCAATGCACTCATCGCTTTCATTAAAAAAAAAAAAAGGATTTCAAGTTAGATCTTATACTTGAACTCTCTAATTCCTGCTATTGGATAACACATAACAAAGTTACTTGAAAAATGAGGAGCTCTAATTTATTGAATAGTTAACATTGGCCAAATCCCTTGCTAAATATTTGTATGTGTTAGTTCATTAAGCATCTGAAGTAGATATTATCTCCTGCTTACAGGTAAGGAAAATGGGGTTAACATTTCTGGTTCAACAAAATGAAAAGACAGTACTGAATGGGAGAAAATATTTGCAAGTTGTATATCTGACAGAAGGCTAATATCTAAAATATATAAAGAACTTATGCAGCTCAACAGCAGAAAACAATCCAATTAAAAAATGGGCAGAAGATCTGAATAGACATTTTCCAAAGAAGATATAGAGATGGCCAACAGATAACATGAAAAGATAATCTACACATCATTAGTCATCAGGGAAATGCAAATCAAAACCATTATGAGCTATCACCTCACACCTGTTAGAATGGCTATTATTAAAGAGACTAGAAATTCTGAGCACTGGTGAGGATGTGGAGAAAAGTGAACCCTCATCCACTGTTGGTGGGAATATAAGTTGGTATAATCACTGTGGAAAGCAGTATGGAGTTTCCTCAAAGAATTGAAAACAGCAGTTTTCAACTGATCAGCAGTTTCAGTATGATCCAGCAGTTCCACTTCTGGGTATTTATGCAAAGACAATGAAACAATTCAAAAAGATATCTGCACCCACATGTTTATAGCAGCATTATTTACATAGCCATGATATGGAAACAAACTAAATGCCCAATGGTGGGTGAATGGATAAATAAACTGTGGGGTACGTATACACTGGGATGTTATTCAGCCATAAAAAATAATGAAATCTTGCCATTGGCAGTAACGTAAATGGACCTCCAGGACATTATGCTAAGCGAAATAAGTCAGAGAAAGACAAATATTATATGACCTCTCTTACATATATGTTTATATATGTGTATGAGAAATATTATATGATTTCTCCTGGAACTGTTTTTTTTCTTTTAGTTTAAATTAATTGATTTTTAGAAAGTTATGAGCTACTTAAAAATTGAAAGGCAATGTAGGCAATTGGAGAATATATTTGAAATGCATATAATAAAGAACTCATAATCAGAATATTTATAGGTATCCTGCAAATTAATTAGGAAAAAAGGATAACATGATAGCAAAATA
Organism: Crocuta crocuta; assembly: GCF_008692635.1. NCBI lineage: Eukaryota > Metazoa > Chordata > Mammalia > Carnivora > Hyaenidae > Crocuta > Crocuta crocuta. Next base: position 152,342 of record NW_027531996.1, read on the forward strand.
GGCATGAAATCTAACAGCACATTACAAGAGAATATATCTAAATCATCAATAAACATATGAAACTAGGCTCACCTCACTAGTAAACAGGAGAATTCTAATAAAAATACAATGAATTGGGGAGCCTGGGTGGCTCAGTCAGTTGAGAGTCTGACTTCGGCTCAGGTCAGCTCTTGTTGTTCATGGGTTAGAGCCCCGCGTAGGGCTCTGTGCTGACAGCTCAGAGACTGAAGCCAGCTTCAGATTCTGTGTCTCCCTCTGTCTCTGTCCCTCCCCCACCTGTGCTCTGTGTCTCTCTCTTTAAAAAATAAATAAGCATTAAAAACATTTTTTTAAAATACAATGAATGTCACTACACTTACCAGAATGACTAAATTTCAGGGGAACAATAATATAATCCTATAGAGGAATGAGAATCCTCTTACATTGTTGCTATAACTGTAAATTGGTACAACCACTTGAAAAATATTTGCCATTATATATTGAAGTTGAATATATTCATACCCTGTAATCCAACACAATTTCACCCAAGAGGAATGTGCACATGTCCATCAAAAGATAGGGATGTGACTGTTCACAGCAATAGTGCTGTAAGGGCCAACTCCAACAGGCCTAAATTATTCTCCTAAAGTTTCTGCATCACAGTGAGCCCTGATCAAGTCATGAAACCTATTGATTTGCAAAGTGTTCCTTTGTAATTGTTAAGTCTAAGAAGCCTTGAGGTAGTTTGGACTCAGTTTATCAGCATTATTTATTGATAAGAGTGAGGCTGATGACTCACACCTCATTTATTGAGACTATCAGAAGCTGGTTACAAAGCAGGAATATGCCTACTTGACCAGCAAATTGTAAAAGTTAACATCTGCGATTCCATTTCATGCTCCTGTTCTAAAGTGTTCTGTGTATACACTGGTTCCTAATTGGAGAGAAAAATTGTGTCCAGGTTAGTCCTTAATAGAGAGAGAACATTTAGAGCCTGAATCTGGTCCATCTGGACCTCTTGCTGTTGCTTATGATGCATATCCTTTAATGTTTTTGATGTATTGAATCCTTTTCCTGCAATAAACTATAGATTTGGAAAAGAAAAAGAAAAAAAAAGAATGTTCCTGGTCACACAGCTAAAGAATAGCATCTCTGAGTTTCAAAGGCGAGTCTTCTGGACTCCAAAGTCCTTGTTTGTGCTACTGTGCCATGATCTTCCTTTTCTTACAGAGTAGTAGTAAATATTATGCTTGCTTTAACAGTGGAGCCACTGAGGTTAGGGGGAAATACGTACCTTGGGACACAGCATTAGATGAGCTCGGTGGGAAGTCAGACAGATGCTCATTTCCCAAGAGCCACACTGCCAACATTCTCTGCCCAGTGGGTTGAAATCTCTTGTCCAGATTGTTCAGAGGAGCTAATATCATCCCTTGAGGGGCCTCACAAGTTACCAGCTATAAAAGGAATGGAAAGCAAATCTGTTGAACATTTAAACACAAAACTAATGGAGGGGTAGGCATCATGGCACTCTGTAAAAGGAAATTATGCCTAACTAACCTATGCAAGTTCTTGGAGTAGGTAAATAAACATGCAGAGAAGGAAGAAGCAGTGGCCATAACTGAAGATGGATTTAGACTTTCAATAATCTTTCCCCAGTGAAAGCTATTGGGCAATATAATTACCATAAGTTTTGTAGCCTGTTTTACCATGTCTAGGGAACTATAAGAAAGATAGAAAGCCAATGAAGGAAAGAAAGAGATACTTTATATAATGGAGAGATGTGAGTGGTATGGTCCCCCAAGGATTAATGCTTGAGAAAGTTTACTTTTAAATTTTTATACATTGTCTTAAAGAATAAAAACTCCACATGTACACACAACAACACATTCTAATTTGAAATACTAAAATAATCCTTCAAGGTCATGCGAATGCACTAGGAGATGAAAGATGAATTTGAAGTGGTCAAGAATTAAGTAACATATTCAATCATTCATTGACCATCTACCACCTTTTAGTTTGAGGCCAGACACTAAAATTCCTTCCTTTAAAGAGTATATAGTATAGATACACACAGAAAATCATAATACAGTGCAAAAAGTACAAGGAAAGATATACAAACACAAAATGTTGTAGCACAGGGCTTCTGTACATTAACAGTATAGGCATTTAAAATTTTAAGCTAGGTTGTTTTTAGTTGTGAGGGGGCTGTCCTGTGGATTGCAGGATGTGTAGCAACATCTTTGGCCTCTGCTACTAGATACTAGTGGTACCACTTCCAACCAAGTTATGACAATCAAAAATGTCCCCAGACATTGCTAAGTGTCACAGAGTTGGGGCATCTCAACTCAGCTCTGAGATAATGGTGGGGTGAGGACACTGCAGCGAGGGAAGAGGAGGTGGCTGAAGGAAGGCTTTTGGAGATGTCTGAGCATAGTTTCTGAGAACTATAGTTTCTGAGCAGGTGGTAGCCAGTCAGAGGCAACATGGACCTGATCAAAAGGCATTAATGAAAGTACAAGGAAAAGAAAACCATGACTTCTCAGTTTGGAAATTTAATTCACTCTATATCATTGAACATTTATTTAGTGACTGTCATATTCCAGGTACTAAGAATATAAATATTCAGAGGAGGTCACAGTTGAGCTCAGCAACTCTCAATCTCAACATCTCCCCACACTTGTGCCCTAATACTGTGATCATTTGTGGAGTTTACCTAACACTATTTATTACTTGGTGTGTGTGTGTGTGTGTGTGTGTTAATGTTTGCTATTATCAGTAGTGTATCCCTGAAGTGAAATTATTCTCTTTCACTTGCATTCTGGTGTTTGTTATGAGTGATAGATAAAAGGGTTACATTAAGGGAAAGCTAATGTACTGAGAAAAAGTACAGTTCATCCTCAATTTGCCTTGTTTATCATGCAGCTTAGAGATGGTTGTCTAAGTGAGTATTATTAGTTTTGGTGGATGACAGGCTGAAATGTGTCATTTAAATTTGGAGAAAGAGAAAGACAATTAGAGTGTGATAAAGTCACCACATATTTTTGACAGTTTTTACCTCTTCCTTTGGCTTCTTTAGCACTTTCTTTCCTTCTTCCTCTTCGACCTTTTTCTTTCTTAGTCTCAATTGGGATCTTTCATTGTTCTGGTTAACATTTAATACATCATTTTTGAGAGCCTACTATGTGTGGGCCACTATTTTAGGCACCTCTGATGTTTCTTGGGGATGCCTGCCTCTATTAATCTATATAACTGGCTTTCAATAATTTGGGAGTGAGATGGAGAGTATGAAAAATAAGAGTTTATTTTCCTTTTGTTCGTTGTTGTTAACCCTCCCACATTTATTTGAGTGTGCTTGTTAACATGGTCAAAATCACTGGTAATGAGATGTACATGCCTTAATCTTTCAACATATTGGAGGAAAACAACAAACAACAACAACAACAAAAAGAGGTTTAATTATTTGAAATATTCTTCCCGGACAATCATGCAAATCTGTAACTTCAAATACCACCTTTACATTGGTGACTTTGATTCTCTCTGACTCATCCAGACCTTCCTCCCAAGCCCAAGAACCATTTCTACACATTCTTGGATGTGCCACAAACTGAGCAATCTGGAAAATGATTTACTATATATTCTCCAAATTTCTTGTCTTCTCTGATAGCTTCTACATCAGTTGAAGTCACAACTGCCCGTCTAGAAGCTCTGCCAAAGGTCTGTTCATTTTACATTCCATTCTTCATTATCCTTACTTACAGCCACTTATCAAGAAACAGGGGCCCCTGGGTGGCTCAGTCGGTTGAGCGTCCAACTTTGGCTCAGGTCATGATCTCATGGTTCATGCGTTCAAGCCCCGCGTCAGGCTCTGTGCTGACAGCTAGCTCAGAGCCTGGATCCTATTTCAGATTGTGTATCTTCCTCTCTCTCTGACTCTTCCCTGTTCATTCTCGCTCTCTCTCTCTCTCTCTCTCTCTCTCAGAAATAAATAAAGCTAAAAAAAAAAAAGGAAACAGATATTCTATCTCCTTAATATATCTTCTGTCATTATATCCTCTATTTCTCTCTTTTTCTTTCTCATTGACTGATATTTTTAAAAATAATTCTAAACTTCCTTTCCTCTTCTAGTTTTCTACACTGTTGTCATAGAATAGCAAAATCAAGTCACATCCCTGCTTAAAATCTTAAAATTTCTTAATATTTTCCTATAGCTATAGAATAAATCAATCATTTCCATCTAACTTCTCTTATGTTTTATCATTTATATTCATTTATCTGTCTTTGTTCAACGCCAAGACCACAAACCTTGTCATATCTTTCCTGGTCAAATGAAGTCTTACTATTGTTCTCTCTCTTGTCTCCTCATAATCTATTCTCCACATGGTATCCAGTGTAATCATTTAAAAATATCACTCCCCTGTAAAACTCTTAATAGTTTCTCGGTGAACTAAAAACAAAGTACAGTCTTTAACATACCCATGGGACACTGCATGAGCCGGCCCCTCCTATCTGCCCAACCTGACCTCGATTTGCTCTCACCCTTCCTCAATATGCTTTAACCACAGTTGCTTTCGTTCAGGTCTGCAAATGTGCCTAGTTCTTTCTTTCCCCAGGGTCTTCCCACACACTGTTTTCTCTGCCTAAAATATTCTTCCCCTCACGTTTTCCCTAGCTAAGTCTTACTTATCCTTTGGGTATCATCTTCCCAAATAACTTGTGGTTTTTCAAAAATGCCAGGCTATTTGTGTCACCATTCCTTGCTATTTTTATTTTCTTAGTATGAAATCGTCTTTCCCCCATCCAACATCTTGTTACTCTGTCCTAAAGAACTCGGTTCACGAGAAGTTTCCTCATTCAGGAAAACTTTCAGAAAACCTCAGGCTGACTTGGATATGCCTCCTCCGTGTTCCTGTGGATTGTGATCTAATTCTATGCACCTCATTTCAATTAAAGTCTCCTGAGAGATTTTTCTGTATTGAATTTCTCCTTACTAGTGAAAATATTAACCAGCCACATTGATTCAGTATATAGTATGCAGTGCTGAGTTTCCTGGGAATTCAGTTTTAAAATTCCATGGCAATCTGAAGTCAGAACTTTACTTTTATTGCTCAAACTTAGTGATTTTCTCTAGTGACCCATAGTACAAAAAGTCAAAAGGACCACTTGGTCAACTGAACTTTCCTTTTACATCCCTTCGGAGTAAAATTATTTTGGACGAACCTGAGTTTTTCTATATTCACTTTTTTTTTTTCTTTTGAGATTTGGAGAGGGTTGTAGGAAAGGGGAAGTAATAACTTTATTTTGCTTATGTTTATTATTGTTCTTATTTCAATAACTTCATATTTGAATGGCTCTTACACAAAAATGTTTGCTTATCCTTGTTTTTTACTACCTTTGGATTTACTGTGAATCCCTTTCAGTCAGTTTTCACAGAGATGCAATGTTGGTTTCTCCTTTTATGCATGGCAGTGGCCTTGGTAACTTTTTGCAGGAAGAACTACTAGGGACAGCATTTCTTCTAGGGCAGGTAGGAATGGTTTTCATTAGGCAGTTATATTATATAGTTGACAATTTCAAAATGTCCCACCTAAACTGAATCAATTATCCCTTTACTACCTACACTATTCAGGAGAAGCTTTTAGAAAGTCCTCAAGTAATCATACTGGTAATTTTACTGGTGAAGGGATGAGAAACTTGATTTTCTTATCTTGGAAGTATCAAGAAAAATCTGTTGTATGACTGAAGATTGAGATACCCAGGTAAGGCACTTCATGCTGCTGACCTTCTTGGAGCACAGGGATTTTCTTAAAAGACTGTCCAGAAAAATGTTATAAATTATTATTTACTCATACAATGAGGGAAGGGTGCTCATAGTTGCGTTTTTAATACATGCACATGCAATACCAATTGTATTTAGAATGCAAGGTCCTAATCTCACATACCCATTATTAGCATCATTTCAACCAGGTGAGATGTCACTTTGAGAGATTCTCTAGTAGCTACTACCACTTTTTCAATTCTGAAGAAATAATTATAGCGAATGGAGGAGAGCAGGGAGTATGGATACCCTCTCTCTCCCTCCTTCCCCCTCTTTATTCCCCTATTTTCCCTCCTATCTCTTTGTGGTCTAATAATTCTATTAGGTATATATTTGTGTCAATTATTCAATGCTTGTTTCTATTTTTCTTTAAATATGTTTTTTTTTTGTCTCAGAAAATATGACATATATGTGGGTTTTTTTCTTCCTAAAGGATAGCAATTTTATATATATAGATTTTCCTTCTTATATTTTCCATATATATTAGTATTTTCTCTGTTCATTTTAAACTTCTTGTTCATTTCCATTTACTTCTTAAGATATGAAAGATTTTTTGGCAGTGTCTTCTCTTTTGCACTGATTCCAATGTGGCCCTCATATATGTAACCATTTTCTTTTTCTCCTTAGCTCTGATAGCTCATCTTACCTGACTTCTCTGCTCAGTCTCTCTGACTCACTGGTTCATGCAAATGTGGCTTGTTTTTCATGACATGTACATTCATCATATGAAAAATTATACTTTTATCAACAATGTGGTTCCTTTTGTCAATTGCCAACCTGAAATCAGGTGAGTATTTTTTTTTACAAATAGTTTATTGTCAAATTAGTTTCCACATAACACCCAGTGCTCGTCCTCACAAGTGCCCTCCTCCATGCCCCTCCCCCCTCCCCCCACATCCATCAGTCCTCAGTTTTTGTCAGCATTCAGGAGTCTCTCATGGTCTGCCTCTCTCCCTTTCCCCCATTTCCCCACTTCTTCTCCCCCTTGTTCCTCAGTTAAGTTCCTCCTAATCCTCCTATACGTGTAAACATAGGATATTTGTCCTTCTCTGCCTGACTTATTTCACTCAGCATAACACCCTCAAGGTCCATCCATGTTGCTACCCATGGCCAGATTTCATTCTTTCTCATTGCCCTGTAGTATTCCATGGTATAGATAAACCACATCTTCTTGATCCATTCGTCTGTGGATGGACACTTAGGCTCTTTCCATGTTTTGGCTATTGTGGAGAGTGCTGCTATGAACATTGGGGTACATGTGCTCCTATGCCTCAGCATTTCTGTATCCCTGGGGTAAATTCCTAGCAGTGCTATTGCTGGGTCATAGGGGAGTTCTATTGTTAGTTTCCTGAGGAACTTCCACCCTGTTTTCCAGAGGAGCTGCACCAGTTTACATGCCCGCCAGCAGTGTAGGAGGGTGCCTGTTTCTCCACATCCTTGCCAGCATCTAGAGTCTTCTGATTTGCTCATTTTAGCCACTCTGACTGGCATGAGGTGGTATCTCAGTGTGGTTTTGATTTAAAATGCCCACTCCATCATAACATATTTTATGCTGTATTTCAAGTACGAGTTTACTTTTTCTTTCTAAATTGTTTATAAATTCTCCAAGAACAGCAACCATAACTTATTTTTCCTTGAATCTCTAGTGTGTGGCTTAGTTTCATCGAACATTGTAGGTGCTTAATAAATAAGAATACATTAAAAAATAGGTAAGAAAAATTAGCAAAAAAGGATTGGCATTGTGATTGGCATTGTGAAAAGGAAGCAGAGAAGGTTTTAGAAGAGATGACATCTAAATTTGGTTGTGAAAGATTAGGAGTTTTCCAATACAACAAGTTAAGAAAGGAAGTTTCTAAGTTGCTAACAGAATGTGATAAACAAGCTTGGAGCTCAAATTTATCAAATTTTAATGATTCCCCTTGGACCACATGCCATCTCTGAGCTAGTCACTCTAAAGACTTGAGTGTGGTCCTTAAGCTGATGTCTGGATTTGGGGTAGGGAAGGTCCCACCCCTAAATGGCATGGACTACAAGTAGGGATAAAATGATATTGTAATAAATAAAGAACCAGAAAAAGTAGAAGTGGATGTTAGGAAGGCAAAGATAATATGTCCAATATTCCCAATAGGCTTTCACTTCAAGGTTTTTATGATCCACAGAAATTTTCCTTTTGATATATAGAATTTCAAAACCTTTTCCATTGAATTTTATGCCATTATGCCATCTCCAAGATACCATCAATCCCTCCTAGAAAGGAGAAAACCAAAATCATATCCAGTGACGTTGAACTCCGTTAACTCAAGATAAGGTTCACTCACCTTGATTAGATTCAACAGAGCTTCTCATAGTCTGGAGACTGGTAAATAAAATGTTCACTGCAACTACTATCAAACCATTCAACTTCTCAGTAGCAGGAAAACAAGCAAATTCAAATATAAGCTCACATCTGGCATTTACAACTTCATAGACTATATAGCATATTCTGGTAAAATAAGAGAGCAAAAATTTACCAACCTGCATTTTCCTGTTTTTTTCTTCTTGTCCATTGTTCATTATTCGCTATGACCACATAGGAGGTGAATATTAGGAAGACATTCATTTGAAGTTTCTGCTCATTTGATGCAGATTTGGAAATCTAAGGAATACCGTAGCATTTAAGTAACCACAAGTCATTGTTTTTCAGCCCGGGTTTTATCTGGGGGTTTTAGTCAACTTTTGTTAATGCATGGTCTAATACCCAAAGTCAAATCTTGTCACACTGTTGTCCTTAAACTTAAACCATGACTTGAGATTATCCATCTCTTAAAAATTTGACTTAGTGCTTTCTGGTCAAACCTCAAGTCCTTAGATGAATGGTTTCCATGTTAGCCAATATCTTGGGTCAAGAAAAGCCTACTGGAGAGGAAGGCATTATTCATTACTGCTTATAGGCTACATCCCAGGGATTAACCTTCACAATGAAGGTAATTGTTGCTGTGGACAGACAGGGAGTGATGAGCAGAGGTACTTATGAAGGGCCTGGGGAATCAGGAAGTATCTCCTCCCAGGTACCCTCCCACTTTGTTCTCAGCCTTCTTATCTTGGCTCCCGTGTCCTTCAGTTTAGGTCAGATGCACGACTATCTAGGTGTTCAGTGACTGTAAATTTCTGGCCAAGGTAGATGCAGTCTAGTAAAAATCTATTTTCTTCTTCAACCTAAGTTTTGTCTTTCTCTTGGGTTTTGCTGAATCTTCAAGAAATTGTAGTTACAACCTGATACTTTTTATGAAGTTATTCAACTCCAGGCTCAGGGAAGCATAGGGTTTTTGTCAACAGAGACAACAGACATCCACTGAATCAGTTGCTTTCTTGCCATAGACAGGAGCTTCAAATTTCTCAGATTGAAACAGAGATCTCCTCACTGTTCAGAACTCCATCTTGATGTAGACAAGCCCGTAATTTAGGATCCATCATGTATAATATTCTATTTCCAAGTACTTATTTCTGTATCATTTAGGGTTTTTTTTTAAGACATAAATGACAGAAATTCAACTAAGACTGACTTACATAAGAAAAGGCCTTAGTCTGAATCCAGATGTCCAGTGAAGGCTTTCTCTACCTATTGCTTAAATTTTGTCTATGATGCCTTTATTCTTTGACAAGGTGTCCTTTAGCTATGGTAAATACTTTGGCTTGAATCACCCAGATTAGCAGCTTCAGCAAAGAAAAATTTTCATTCCCACTGGTTCTATCTAAAGCTTTATGGCATTTTCTAAGAGTATTAGTTTCCAGAGCTACCATAACAAGTTACTACAAAGTGCATGGCTTAAAATAATATGACTTAAAGTAAAATAAATAGAAATCTCAGAGTTTAGGAGTATAGAAATCCAAAATCAAGGTGTTGGCAGGGCCATGCTGCCTCTCGACGGTCTAAGGTAGAATCCTTCCTTGCCTTGTCTAGCTATTGGTGTTCCTTGGCCTATGATAACAGAACTCCAGTCTCTGCCTCTGTTGTCAGATGGCCTTATTCCCTATGTCTATGTTCAGTTTTCTCTCTTATAAAAATAGCAGTCATTGGATAAGAGCCCACCTTAAGAGAATATAACCTCATTTGGATTTGGTTTCCAAATAAGGTCATATCCCAACATTCTGAGCAAACATTAATTTTGGGGGGACACTGTTCAACCTAGCATATCAGACATCATCAAGTTCTTTCTCTTCCTAGAACCTTTGCACTTGCAAAAGTAATTCACATTCTCTACCTTATTACTTCTTAGATTAAATATCACTTCCTGAAAGAGGAGTATAATCTAATCTCTTCTCATTATTTTCTATAGTATATCTTTTGCTTTTCTTCTTTGCATTTACTACAACATTTAATTATTTGTTTCTTTTCCTTTAGAAGTACAATCTTCTTGAGATTGAAGAGCCCTTGTCTATTTTATTTGCTAATTTTTTTTTTTTGACAGTGAGAGAACACAAGGGAGGGGCAGAGGTATATGAAGAGAGAGAATCTCAAGCAGGCTCCACACAGTGGGTGTGATGTAAGGATTGATCTTATGACCATGAGATCATGACCTGAGCTAAAATCAAGAGTTGGTTGCTTAACCGACTGAGCCACTCAGGCGCCTATGTTTTATTTACTATTTTATCCTTAGCATCAGGCATTATTATTGACACATGGCAGAATCTCAATAAAAAGTGTTGAAGAAATAAATGGATGGATGAATGGATGGGTAGATGGATGGATGAATAAAATAGGTGGATATAAACAAAGCATCTTCTACTTAATTATACTCTGTCAACCAACATTTTGCACTTTTCTTTGATAAATGATTATATATTATATACTCATCAATTTGTATCTAAGTCAATGTCTGTAGAGAATATTGAAGGTCTACGTGAGGTGATGTCTAGGAGAAAAAATGAGGGCAATACTTGTGTTCAAGACTTGACTCCATACTTGTGTCCACAAAGCTTATAATTTTAGAAGAAACTGATTAAAAACAATAATCATCCTTAAAATTCTTATCCTAATGGTGGGATCAATTCAATAGCTTGCAAAACTATTAAAAATTTTTAAAAAATTGCAAAGTTTGGGTTCATATGTAGTTCACATTTATACTCACTAGTAATAACAAGCCTCTCTCAGAGGATCTGGCACATAATAAACACTCAATAAATATTAGTGGGATTAACTAATGAATAGTTTCTAGAATGCCTATAATGGAAATTGGAAGCAAAGGAATATAATCATTATTCCTAAAAAACAGTAACAGTATTTGCAGAGCTTAAACTGACAAGAACCTTTAATACCCACAGTATTCATGAGGTGTTTTTCTACCAGAATTCCTGATTAGCCTGACTAGTGTATGGCATGGTCTGTCTTGCTATTTGAAAATGTGTGGGAGAGGATCCAAAAATGACAACAAACTTAGCTGAGATTCTCTCTTTTTATTTTGGGGACATTCCATGACCCTTTCAAAAAGTTGATTAGAGGATTTAAAAAAATTAATTTATCTATCTTGATAAGGAAGAAAAAGCCTAGTAGTATACTAGAAAATATAAGGCATGAAAATAGCAAGTTTCATATAACCTATGGGCTAGGCTGTAATGGGACATTTAAAATATATACGTATTCTTGTTCTCTGCTAGATAAGGAGAGTGGAATTTGACTTTTTTGACATACTACTAAACATGTCAAAGTTTGAGTCATGGTATTGGCAGTTTTCTTGGCAAAACGCCTGAGGCTATATTACTAATTTATCAGCCTTACATGAATATCTGAGCTTGGTTTCTATAATTCTCTTGCTCTCATGCTCTTGGACCCTTATATGTATTCTCCATATAAGGAGTTAACAGTGTTTCTCCTTTTTAATACACCTGCCTTCAGATGAATAATTTTATTCATCACTGTCCAGGAAGCCTTTGAAAATTTCTTTGTTGATCAGTTACACAGCTGTATCCTGATCCTGAGACCACATTGAAGGCCCTTAATAACATACTCTTTCACAGCTCCTATTTTCCATCCTGGGAAGTTCCCCTCATCGCATGTATGTTTCTTGCAAATAATTTTTTGACATGATCCTGAACCGTCAAGCTGGCACTTTATTCTCCCAGAGATGAAGGAGCAGGAAGGATTAGGTTTTCCCTCCCCCGTCCCTTCCTATTTGCTCAAATATGTGAGCTGTTCAGAGAGTCATTCTGACACGTGTCACAGGCACTGTCAATTAGGTTAATAGACAAGCAGGCAGGGCCCTGGCATTGAACTGTGTCATTTGTTGATGCTGGTATACTCAGAATGAAAGCAAGAGAGTCAGGATCTCTCTGACTCATGGTGTGTTCTTTTTGAAGAGTGCATTGTGATTTTTGACAGAGAAAGGAAGGAATTCAGACAAAACAAGGGAAGGAAGAATTTGTTATTTCTTACCGCCAGCCAAATCCCTGGTTCCTGTTGCCAAGAATATAACTTTAATTTATAAAACAAATACAAATTTAGTTATGTATCTTTTAAAATTTAATTTGGAGTAACACCATATCTTTGGAGTCCAATTCTCTATTTTGCAAACAGGAGAAAACATGAGAAAAATAGGAACTGTGTGTGCATGGGTCCCCTAATGTAACTTTCATAGTCATGTGTATGATTAACAAGGACATGGGTGTTGAGTAAAACTGGATTTTATTGAATTATATCAATTTTTAACTTATGTCTCCTGAATATTATTATGTTACAATAAGGTGTGTATTGTGATTTTACCAAAATATAAGAAGGAACATCAGTATAAGACACAAAATAGGTATAAATTGAATCCCCAAATTATATGACAATGATGTTGTCAATATACAGCTTAAAACCTAAAATCACACCCTATTGTGTTATCTACAAATAAGCTGAAGCCACAAAGCATCAAATTAAAAAGACACGAGAAACCTGAAATCATGCTGAAGGGATCCTTGCCCGTTTTTTTTTTTGTTTTTTTTTTTAAATCTCAGAGTAAAAATGTCCCCACTAAAGCCCACCATCCAAAAAATGTCTATAAGGAATACACTTTAGTTATGCTGACCATTATTTTCTTAATGCAATAGTTTGCCTGCCACCAAGAAGGGTTTTGGCATGAATACTTTCTAAGTTCCAAACAGCTTCAACAACAACAGCAACAACAACAAAGAATGTATGCACAACTTATCAGCTGGTCAGCATGATAATTCACATGAAGGCAGCAACCTAAAACCCAATGAATGTTCTTTGAGAATGAGCTAATGCTCATTTAGAGCAATCTGTCAGTGGTGACAGGAATCATAAATATTTGTTCCTGAATCGAGGTTTCATCAGAAGAGAACTCCAATTGTAAATAACCAGGGTTGTATTCTATTAAATCTAAAAGGACTTTGCCTCTGACATTGTTCCATCCTTTACCTCCATACAGCTTTAAAATTTCTTTTTTTTAACTGAATGTAATCTCATAATATTTTCTATCAAAAGAAAGTCTTTTGACCTCTCACTCTAATATAGCTTCTGCTCCATTTTTCTGTTCGCCTTTATAGCAAAATTTATGTAAAAAACCATTATCCATATTCCTTGTATCCAATTCTTTTTAACCATAGCCTCTTTAACATACCAATCATACTCTATTTCCCTTTAACACCAATGAAACCAGTCAAGTTCACAAATGATATCTGTGTTCTCCAACCTAGTGTTTAATTTTCTGTCATTTCTTTCACTCACATTTTATGCCCTAACTTTTCAGCATTTGTCTTGCATAAACAAGTGCTGGTTTTTATCTTTGACTTCTACTTTAACTCTTATTCTTTAATTTCACTAAATGCTCCTTCTTCCTCATCTCTCTCTCTCTGTCTCTCTATCTTTCCCTCTCTCTCTCTCTCTCTCTCTCACTGTGTGTGTGTGTGTGTGTGTGTGTGTGTGTGTGTGTGTGTGTGTTCTTCTCTTTCTCTATCTACTTTGTCTTCCTTGGTGATTTTATTCAACCCCGTGCCTTTTTTTATGCCTCCTCACGTAAGGACATACACTATTCTCACAGCTATAACCAAAACATTAATACTAGATATGTTTGACTTTTTCACTTACCATTGTAGCATTGGGAGTCCTGCATGCTGTTGTTGCATTTATTAGTGGTTTGCTCATTAACACTGCTGTGTAGTATTCCATTTCATGACCATTCTATAATTTTTATTCTCAGTCTATTGCTGATGGATATTCGAGTTGTTCATGGTTTGGGGATATTATGACTAAAGATGTTATAAATATTCTTTATCAGGTTTTCTGTTGGATATAAGCAGTTATATATATGAGTAGAATTACCTAATTCCATTCTTAGATATAGGTATATTTAGTTTCTGTAGGTATCACCAGAAAGTTTTCTAAAATGTTTGTATCAAGTTGTACTCATAATCAATATTAGAGAGTTTTCTTTAATATAAATTTTCACTAGAATTTGATATTGATTTTTAGTTTTACCCATAGGGGTTGTAAAATGATATCTCATGATTTTAATTTGGATTTTTTTTCCTAATGGCTAATGATATTGAGAATCTTTTCATATGTTTAAAGTCCATTTTTGTATATTCCCTCAAGAAGTATCTTTTAAGTCTTTGCTCCTATTTCTTTTGAATGATTCTTTATTATTAACTTGAAAGTTCCTTTTTAGAAATCCTAAAATGCTTTATGTATTTTATGTATTTGAACTACCATTTTCCAGTCTGTGGTATGCTTGCCTTTTACTTCATTAATAGTGTCTTTTGATTAATAGACATTCTTAATTTTATTGAAGGCTAGTGTCCTAATTATTTCTTTTATGATCAGTGCTTTTCATGTATTTATCCTGTTTAAAAAACCTTTGCCTTGGGGTGCCTGGGTTGCTCAGTCGGTTAAGCATCCGACTTAGGCTCAGGTAATGATCTCACAGTTGTGGTTTCGAACTTTGCATCGGGCTCTGTGCTGACAGCTCAGAGCTCGGGGCCTGCTTCAGTCTGTGTCTCCCTCTCTTTCTGCCCCTCCCCCATTCATGCTCTGTTTCTCTCTGTCTCAATAATAAATAAACATTAAAAAAAAAACCCTTTGCCTTTCCCAAGGTCATAAAAATATTATCCTATGGTTTACTTTAGAAGCTGTCAGATATAGGTCTCTGAGTTATCACACCTGTGTGTGTTTGAGGTGGGGGTGAGGTAAGAGTCAAGATTCATTATTTTCCGTGTGGGCATATAATTGACATAGCACTATTTATTATAAGTATAATATTCATTTTCTCCCCCAATGAATTTCAATTCTTGTTATAACTCAGATAACTGTATTTGTATGGGAGTTTCTGACCTCTCCGTGTACTGATCTATACTTGCGCCAGACAATGTTGTTTTAGTTCCTATAGATATATGAAAGTCTTGAGTATCTAGTAATGTAAATCTTCCATCTTTTATCTTCTTTGGTGCTGCTTTTACTGTTCTAGGTCCTTTGCCTTTCCATATAGATTTTAGAACTAAATTGTGGATTGTTAGAGAAAACAAACAAAAATGAATAACAACCACTGTGACTTTGCCATGGATTGCATTAAATACAACAATTTGAAGAGAAGTATTTTAACTGTTTTGAGTCTTCTAATTCATAAATATAGTAATAAACTATAATTTTCTGGGATCTTTACTTTCTTTAATAATGCTTTATAATTGCTAGGGGAGGGTTCTTGAAAATCTTTGTTTAGTCTTAGGTATTTGATACTTTTGATGTTATCATAAATGATATTGGGCTTCAAATTTCATTTCTACTTGATTAATTGTTACTATATAAAATACATTTAATTTTAGTATGTTGACCTTGTGTTATGAGACCTTGTTAAACACACTTATGAGATATAAGAGGGGTTTTTTTAGAATTCTTAAGATTTTCTAGTAGAGTAAAATATTTTTTGTAACTAAAAGTCTCACTTCTTCCTTTCCAGTATGAATATGGAATTTTTGTTTTGCCTTATTGCAGTAGCTAGGTTTTTCAGTGCAATTTTGAATAGAAGTGATGAGAATAGATTGCTTTGTTCCTAATATTAGGGAGAAAACATTCAGACTTTCAACATTAAATACGATGTTAGCTCTGGGGTTTTCATAGATGAACTTTTTAGAAAGTTTAATTCTATTCCTATATTTCTAAATTTTTTTTCCAAATCACAAATAATAGTAAATATTAGATATTTACATGTAATATAATAAATATAAATTTATATATAAATAAATATAATGCATATAAACAATAAAAATAAGTGTGTGTACTTATCATCTTAATAATTATATATATTATTAAAAGGAATTGGTTTACATGATTGTGTAGGCTGAAAAGTCCCACAATCTGCTGTTTACAAGCTGGAGATCTAGGAAACTGGTGGTAGCAGTTTGGAGAATAAAAGGCTTGATGGTGTGGCTCCTAGCTGAGGGCAAGAGAAGACTAATGTTTCAGCTTAACTAGTTAGGCAGAAAGAGAGAATTCAACCTTCCAACCTTCCCCCACCTTTTTGTTTTATTCAGGCCTTCAACAGGTTGGGCAGTGCCCACCCACACTGGAAAGGACAATCTGCTTTATTCAGTCCATTTCAAATACTTATCTCTTCTGGAAACACCCTTACAAACTCATTTAGAAATACTATTTAACCGGATATCTAGGCATCCTGTAGCCCAGTTAAGTTGACACATAAAATTAACCATCATAGTCATTAAATATTATAATTTTAGACAACGTTGGATTTCATCATTGAAATTTTGTTACAGATGTGTGCGTGTGTATTCACGAGAAACGTGTCTTGTCATTTTCTGTCTTGTGATGTGTATCTAATTTTCATATTAGGTTAATACTGGCCTTCTTCAATTTCCTGGGAGCATTTGTGTAAAAATGGCACTACTTCTTATTTAAAACTGTAGTAAAATTTGCTTGTGAGACCTAAAGTTTTCTTTGTTGGAAGATTTACATTAAACTATAAATTTAAGTTTGCTAACAGATATATAGCTATCCACATTATCTGTTTCTTCTTGACTGAACTTTGGTAGTTTATATTTTATTAAAGAAATTTGTCAATTAGTTAAGTTGTCAAAAATTTTTGTATAAAATTGTTTACAATAGTCCCTTATTAACTTCTGAAAGTTTGAAGGATCTTTGGTGATGTCCCTCTTTCATTCTCATGTAGGTTAATTGTGTCTTCTCTTTTTTTCCTGATCAATCTGACTTGAGGTTCATTAACTTTATTGATCTTATCAAAGAACCAGTTTTTGGTTTCATTGATTTTCTCAGTTATTTTTTCTGTGTCCTAGCTCATTAATTTGTTCTTGTACATGTGGTCTAAGAATTAATTCTCCATGTTTTCAATTTTTTTAGCTTATTTAAAAATTTTTAATGGCCCATAATGTGGTCTATTTGGTGACTCTTCCATACATACTTCAAAAGAATATATATTCTGTTGTTGGGGAAGTGTTGTATACATTTCAATTAGGTAAATTGGTCTAAGAATGGTTGTTCAATTCTTTTATATATAGTTGATGGATTTCTCACCAACCTCTCATAACTATTGTTGAGAAAGGAATACTGAAATTTTCTACTATAATAGTGGATTTAAAATTTTTTCCTTTTAGTTTAATCAGTTTTTGCTTCATGTGTACTAAAGCTGTTATTAGCCTCGTGTATATAGGCTTACTATGTCTTCTTGATGAATTGATACTTGTTCTTGTGAAATATTTCCTTTTTTGTAATAAACTTTGTGCAATATCTACTTTGTCAGATATTGATATAGTCATATATGTGTCTTTTCTTGCATGCAGTAAAATGCATCCACAGAACAATTCTCCCATTTTACTATATAGTTTAATAATTTTGCAAGCACATATACTTGTATACTTCCACCATGATCAAGATATAGAACAGTTCATCATCCCCCCAAATTTCCCCATGTCCCATTATGGGTAATTCTTCCTTCCACTAGCCCCTGGTGACAACTGATCAGTTTTATGTCCCTAGAATTTGCCTTTTCTATAATATCCTATGAATGGAATCATAGAATATGTTGCTTTTTGATTCCTCATGATTTTCATAATGTAATGATTTGGAGATTTGCCCACATTAGTGCATAGGTCAGCAGTTTGTTCATTTTTTTTCTTATAATTTCTGAGAAGTATTTAATTGTATAGCTATCCCAGACATCATTACCAACAATTTTCCAATAATGTTCTTTCCAAGTTCTTGACTATTCAGTCAAACTTTTAGCCACTGGACATGAATAAGTATAGATTGTACATCAGCCATCTCTTCTTTGAGGCAAATGAACAAATAGCTGCACTGCTTGAAATTCTGCCCACTGGAACAATTTCCCTTAATAATTGTCCTTAAGGATTACTCCCGAGTAAGGCTACAGTGATGCAGTTGTTTACTTCGACAGAACTATCTATAAATTAAATCTGACATTTTATTCATTATTATGGGAGGAAGAAGGCAATCTAGCAAAAGTAAGAGACATGAAAATCTTCTCAGTAACTTATCTATGCATTCAGGATCTGGTCATGTCTGATTCCATATGCAGTATTTCTTGATGATAAAGTTCAGTGATGCATGCCCAGCTTTATGGTTTGGTGGGCCGATGACTCCTCTGCATGGGCAGCTCATATGACCTGACAACTTGGTAGTTTGTGATCAAGTGCTCAGTTTTTAGTAGGGTCCAGTGGTAAGTCAGAAACTGTATCTAAGAAATAGTGTATCTCCAAAGGATGGCATAGTTTGGTTCCAAACTCCTCAGTGCATGAACAGGTTTATTCTGGTCCATGCTTTCCATGGGTTGCTTCCAGCAAATAATAAATGCTTCAATATACACTAATCAGGCCCAATGTCTCTGACAGATGACTTTAGCTTGAGGTCTCCTTAACAGCCTTACTGAACTATTTTTTTTTTTTAGACTGCATGACTGTCTAGGATACTTCTACCAACCTCCTTTTTCCCCTCTCCTTCACACTTGCATTGTAGACTTACTTACCTTCCAGCCTCTCCTGACTCTTTTCCTATTTTCTCTCACACAATATTTCTCCTAGTAAAATTCTTATGTGTTTAGTCCTGTTACACAGTCTGCTTTCAACTGCCTCCTCTTGGTTCAAGCAATGGTCTTATCCATGTGGCAACTGCAATAGGCTCTTAACTAGTCTCAGTATAATCCTCTATTTCCCAAATATTTTCACATTTCTACTTTTGTGGACTTTAGAACCAAAAGATCTCAAATAGTCACTAAGTTTATGAAGTTTTCTCCCATAAACTTGCTCTCAGCAAGACTTTGCTGGCTAAACAAATGAAATATGCATCTTGGATCCTTTCTTTCAAAAATCTTATTCTACACACACACACACACACACACACACACACTAGCTAAATATAATGTAAATTTCATAAATTTGAGGCCTTTGCCCTTCATGTTCATTAATATTTCCCAGATTTTAGAACTGTGCTTTGTACATAGCAGAACCTCAATAAGTATTTGTGGAATGAGTTAATGAGATAAAACAACCAATCGCAGAATCATTCTTTCATTCAACAAATATATATTGATCATCAGCTATGTGTCAGGCACTACTCTAAGTATTGGAAATGAAGCAAAAAATTAAGTAGGAAAACATAACTGTTTATAAAGTTTATGTTTGTGCGTGTGTGGGACAGACAATAAATTAAACAAATTAATAAGAGAAATTATAGCTTAGATAGTGATAAGCATTATGATGGAAAATTAAGAAAGAGGGATAGGGAGAGTCATGATGTTGGTGGTAGACCTCACTGAGATGACGACATTAGAACAGAGCAAGAATTAGCAGGAGATGAGGGGGTAGTTACGAAGATATTTAGGGAGAAGATGCAGGTAGAAGGAAGAGCAAGTACAAGTTCCCAAAGGCAGGAGCAGCTTTTCATAGGCCACTGTCAGGATGTTGGTGTTTACTCTGAAAGAAATGAGAAGCTTTTGGAAAGTTTGATTTGGGATGATGTGGTCACACAAATGTAGAATCTCATAGACAGGAAGGATTAGCAGCAACTGGACCAACTTTGTGGAGATCAGTTTCCAGCAGACAGGGATCCTGATTTATTTATTCATATCACGAATGCTTACCAAGCCACTACTAGTTTACCAGCTACTAAGTATGAGGACTCAGGATGGAAAGCTAAGTGACAGTTCCCACTAGTAGAAAGAATTAGTAGAGTAGACGGTTAAAGTTATTTGAGAGCGAATATGAGGGTTTACTTGATGGCAGAAGTTTCTGAGAACTCTGGAGGAGGTAAAATTCTGTGATTAATTGGAGGACCATTCTCTCACTGCAGGCCCAGAGGTTTTGGAGTGAGATGTTGAGGCAGTACCTGTTTGATGGCATTCTTTTCTCTGAGAAGCAGGAGACCAACATCTCTGCTGAGAATGCAGGAGGAAGTTGGATGCTCTGATAATTTATTCATGTGCTCAGTGATTGGAAAGTCTCTGAGCACAAGTCTTTGTTGTGGCCAGTTCTATTGGTGCCGTCTGTCTAAAACTAAAAAGAATAAAAACCAAGCTCTGTGGTCTTCCTAATAATAACTGTGATAGAAAGTAAGAGCTGAACAACAAAAAAAGCATTATTGGATAGATAGATAGATAGATAGATAGATAGATAGATGATAGATAGATAGATGATAGATAGATAGATAGATAGATAGATGATAGATAGATAAAGCAGACTTAGATTTCCCAAAAGCCATGTCTACTATGGCGTTTTATATGGAGTATATCTTGAATACTCCCAAGAATTCTGTACGACCATATTTTATTTTATTATCCCACTTTCTACATGAAAACTCTGTGGATAAGAAGGGTAAGTAACCTTCTGCACTTCACCACAGCAGAGCTAGAATTTGAAACCAGGTTTGTTTGACTCCTGAGCCCATTTAATTGTCACTTAATTATATGCCCAGAAAACATGATCCAGAGTAGCGAATCCTAAATAGGAGAGAAGCACAAACTATTATAAGGAAGGGGCCCAGAGGAGAGTAATAAAGAACACTCAGGGGTAGGAACACAAGCTCTGTGGGAAAGGCAGTGAGGGGCCTATAAGGAAAGGTAAATTTCTTCAAGATAGGAAGCCAGTGAAGGGTAGCTCATAATAATTTTCAAACACATGGACCTTTCTCTTTCTGGAGAGAATCAGACTGTCATTCCATAAACATCAATAATCAGAATAGAGCAACATGCCATCACTTACTGGTATGTACTAGCTACTGCAGGAGTTAACTAGCACAGTTCCTGTTGACTGTCTGGTTAGGGAAAACTTCCATGTGGAATTGTAATGCTATGGAAGAACCCATTACAGAGTGAGTGCTATAGGAATGCAGAAGAAAGATACCAACATAGACAAGGGCGGGGGTAGATCTTGGGAGATCCTGGGAAGGTGAGGGAGCAGGACACATGTGGAATACTGCTGGCAATTAATTACATAAGGCTGAAAATAAGATTCAAGCAAAGAGTGACAAGGGTACCAGAGTTAGGCAGGGACCAAGTTCACAGGATATTTTTACATCTTGTTGTAAGAGTGAGGACCTTAGGAGGCAGAACTGAATCCTGCTCACCTTTGCTCAGCACAGTGCCTGAAACATGGTTGACTATAAACATGCTGATAAAGAAATTGTATTTTATTCTGAAGGCAAAAGAGATACTGCAGGATGAAGTAAAGAGGAGTGGCATAATTAGATTTATGTTTTCAAAGGCTTGAGGGATTCCAGGTGGCTGAGGCAGAGGCAGGATGGTGTCCAATGCATTTGGCATGGGGTAGGGGTGAGGACCCCAGGCTCAGGAACAGATCAGTGCTGGGAGCAGTTAGCCATCAGATTGGAGGGATTCCTGCTGATGGTGATCTTCCAATGCCAAAACAAGCAGTTTGGACTAAAATCAGGTAGGAAAATTAAGAGCCATTATAGGACAATGAAAACCATGTCTTAGAAAGCCTGATTAGACAAGGAATTGTAGGTCAAATGCCTAAAGAGTGAATGTTCAGTTTGGGGGCTTCATGGAGTAATTATGCATTGGAGATTAGAAGTCAAAACCAGGGTCTGGAATGCAGAAATGAGAGTGAGATCATTTTTGAAAAGAAATTAGCACTTGGTGCTCATATTTTATTTTTTCATATATTCATAATGATTCTGTTTATTCCTTATTTTGTCGTATCATTCTATGAAGAACTTGAGTGACATATAAACAAGAGAAAATAAGTTAAAGAAAGCTCTTAAGATTTTGATCCTGAGGACAGATACAATTGTGCTGAGTAGAAATTTGCATGTGAATAACAAGGAGAGATAAATTTAATTTGTGCATAATGATAATATAAAAAACAATAGAAGATATTTATTACAGAAGTACAGACATGGCAGTCATTCTGCTATTCTTAACTTATATTATCTCTCTCTCACATGCCTGTAATATAGTGTCTATTACTAGTCCCATGTTTGCAGCTGAGGAAACAGTCTTGAGGTTTTATAAGCTGCTCAAGGTCACAGAGCTATAAATGATAAGACTTGGATTCAAACCAGGCTGGATGATTCTGAAGCCACACTTTGAATCAGAGCGTGATACTTTTCTCCCCCTTACCTGTGATTCTTAGTTGATAGCTGGGCATCCAATGGAGATGACTTAGAAAAGATGTATGAAACTAGAACTTGGCTGAAAGGCTTAGACAAGATTGTTTTCCTTTAGGAGTTACAATATGGAAGTAATACTTGATGTTAAAAGTGTGGATTGTACTTTCAAGTCAGTGGGAGAAACACATTAGTGGAGACTGGATCTGAAAATATTTAAAACATTACCATTTTAGAGAGTGCAGGAAGTTTCTACATTTTAGGTAGATGTTGATTTTTGATTTTTTTTTTTTTTTTTTTCCTTTCTGGGAGGGAGTGTTGTTTTAGTCAAATGGCTATAAATTAAGTACATAGTGGTTTTGGAAAGCTTCCTATAGACTTGATTTACTGAGTCCTCTGCTTGGTAGCATATATTGGATTGCTTAGCAGTGATGCTCTTCTTAACTATGGGCTTGTATTTCCATATACCTAAAAACTGCAGTTTGGGAAGAGGTGTGTGTGTGTGTGTGTGTGTGTGTGTATTCTGAACAGGAGGCCATAGGAAATCAGGCTTATAGACCAACTAGAAAGGCTAGAAAGGTGAAAGGTGTATCTTCTCTTTATTTTGGTAGCAACAGGCTGGGCAAGCAATGCTGGAATCTTCTAGATGATTTGTTTGTGCCCCCAGTAGACTGTAAATTTGAGTAACCTATATTGAAATTTGGGATGGACTCCTGGGCTTTGTGATTACCTTCTTAGGGCAATGCGGAGTACCTAAATAGATGGCTTTGTTTTTCAGTCTCAACTCTGACCTTGCAAAACCACTTAACTTTTTCTCTGAACCTGCAATGATATAAATTAATAATGGTATTTAGCTCGTAGTGTCCAACATATATAAAGTGTTTAACTCTGTACCCTGGCACAGAATAGGCACTCTGCAAGTGCTAGATTTTGATTAATCATCATAATAATAACCTGATATGAAGGGAGTACTTATAATAAGCAGTCAATATACTAAGTACTTTATGTGCATTCTTATTCAATCTCCATAAAACTCTATGGTGTAGATAATATTAGTATTCTTATTTTCTTTATGAAGAACCTGAGGTATGGAGAGTTGCAGTGACTTCCTCACGGTGGCAATTAATAAGTGAGAGATCTGGGATTCAAACCCATACCATCTGATGCTGCACCCTAATCAGTTCTGTTGTTCTCTGCTAAGCATCTTTCTGCAGCAAAGAGGCCTTGACATGGGATAGAGAATTATTTAATTTTTTCCTCTGGGTCCTAAGAGATTTAGTTCCAGATTCTGAGCTGGGGCTTTGATGCTGAGCTATGTGAAAGCCTCCCAAGTGCTAGGTTTGGAACAATGGGCCCTAAGACTAGTTTTTTTCTTGGAACCAATTCCATTATTACTCTTTGTGATGTACTTTACTCATCTGAACTTCTGGAGGAGTGAATTAAACATCTCAGCATGCCTTAGCTGTGCTTGGTAGTATGATACAAGTATAAGACAAGCAACATCAGTCTAAAGTAGCCAGTTATGAGATGGTGAGGAAGGGTCTGTAGGATTCTGTGGCCATAATTGTTTAGACCTTCAAAGTAACAGCCAACATGGATTGTAGAACATATTCAACATTGATGTTGCAAGAATTCTGAGAAACTATATGAGAAAGGAAAAGTAACAGAGACAACATTCACATTGGACTTGTTCTTCAGAGGGGACCAATTCTTAAACCTAATGTCAGTGGTGCCCTCTAGGATTCTGTAATGCAGCCACCATGTTTAAAGAAAAATGTTACACTCTGAAATTGGAGATGCTAGAGACTAAATGTCAATATTATCACTGTTTAGTCCCTACTATGAACTGGGCATTCTACATTCATCATACTACTAATCCTATGCCAATGCTGTTAGTTGGCTATTATCATCCCTATTTACTGAAACAGAAATTGAGACTTAAAAAGGTTAAGTGACCTTTTCAGGGTCTCATAACTATTAAGTAGTGAAGATGAAATTTAAACCCAGTTCTTTTCATTCCAGAGTCTGGCCATTTTTCATCATACTAACCAACCAGGACTGACTGCTGGGCAAAGGAAGAAGAATTGATGTAGGAAGTGGGAGTCTGAGAGATAATAGGAGAGGCAGACAATTTGAGGGCAATGGAAGCTGTGGGAATTTCAAGATGGAAGTCATGATCAATGGTATGAGAAGCAGCAGAAAGTCAAGTAGCACAAAATAAAGGCAGAATAAGAGACTGGGCTGCAAGAGTTTGTCCCCTTCATTATTATGAAAGCCACATTCACCGTTAGAAATGATGAGATATTTAAGAAATAGTGGAAACATGTAAAAAAAACCTTCTGTGTAGGAGATTAGAAGTTAAATAAGTGAACTGACAAAGAAACAGAATGGTAAGTGTATCAATCAGAATAAGCCAACTTAAACCACAGATCTTAATGGATTAACACAGGTTTTCACTCACTACACATCCTTTGGCTGTTGTTATATAGTCCATGTCTTCTTGCTTTGGGTCTCAAGTTGATGGAACCTCCATTATCTGAAAGCCTTGCATTGATAGTTATGTATTTTGGTTGAGAAGTGACATATGTCCCTTCTACTCACAACTCTTTGGCCAGATCTAGTCACATGAATCCACCTAATAATAAGACTCCCACTAGGAAACACAAACCAGACACAGGCAGGTAGATGGTACTAATGACTCCCCATAGTATGGGACTTGAATGGGGTGATAATACATGGGGTTTTCTTTTCACAGGGCAAGATTGATATTTTTTTATACTTGAAAGAAAAAGGGAAAGAGCCAGTTGATTGAAATGGGAAAGACTGTAAATATAAAACACATGTAGAAGTGACAGAGCAAAGTTTTAGAGAGGTGGAATGGAACATGATAAAGAGCACAGAAAAAAGAACAACTTTAGAATGGACAATTCCTCTGAGAGCCTGATAATTTTGAGAGTAAGACATAGAGAGAAAAATGCTGGAGAGAAGAGAGAGGGAAAGCCTGAAACATTTATTGTGGGAAATAGACTAGAATGGTCCAGTTATGCCTCATAAATCCAGTCAGGACCATATTGGACAAATGAAGCTGAAAAAGCTGAAAGCTGAACCCAAAAGGACAAAGGAAATCATAAGTCTAGATGGCATCTAAAATAGGGTTTCACTCCTTTTTTTGTCTTTAGGAAAAAAAAAATGGCATTTTAAAGTTACGTGGTTTCCTTCATATATGGAAAACAACAACTATCCTGCAGTTTTTGATACCACCATCCATGTATATAAATGTTGAAAAGAAAAAGAATAATTCATGAGTAAGAGAATTTTCCTTAAGGGCCATACTCATCTTCACTAGACCATCTCTATTAATAAGAGAC
Source organism: Crocuta crocuta (assembly GCF_008692635.1). NCBI lineage: Eukaryota > Metazoa > Chordata > Mammalia > Carnivora > Hyaenidae > Crocuta > Crocuta crocuta. The sequence goes on from NW_027531996.1 coordinate 178,086, forward strand.
TGGACAAGCAAACAACCCATATCTTGGTTTATTTAGATAGAGAATTTTGATGCATAATTCTAAGGAAATAAATCCATTCCAAATTTGAGGAGAACATTTCCACAGAATAGTTTAATCAATGCCTGGGAGCACATTGTTGTTTTTCCAGAGTCAGAGAGAGCACAAGTGTAATTTCACACACACACACACACACACACACACATATATACACAGATATATATGTATCTGTATCTATCAAGACTCTTAATGTGTGTGTGTACGTATATATATGCATATATGTGTATAAAAATATATATGTGTGTATGTATATCTATATCTATCAAGACTCTTAATGTGTGTATATATATATATACACACATATATGTATATGTGTGTATAAAAAATAGATATATGTAAAATTTAAGACTCTTATTTTCAAATAGCAGAAAATCCAGTTCATACTGACTTAAGTAAACAGGATATATATTTTGCCTTATACTTTAAAAACATTCTGGGAATCTGGGAATAGAATTACATTCCAGCAGCATCTAGGGTTCTTTTTAACCTCTCTCCCTCCCGTCTTTCCCTCCTTCCCTCTCTGTCTGTCTCTGTCTCTCTATCCCTCTTTCTTATTCCATTTTTGAGATCTTTCTCTCTTTTGGCTTTATTCCTAAATAAGCTCCCTTATATGGTCACAAGATGTCCACCAGCATCTGTATGTTCACATTCTGTGAGTTTTAAGTCTAAAGAAAAAGATATTTCTTCCTCTTTCAACAAAAATTCCACGGATGTGTTTTTCTGGCTCTGACTGGCTGGTTTGGGACATGTGACCATTTTGAATGAATCCTGTGGTGTACTCCTCCAGGCAGATCCAGATCACATATCCTCCTTTCAATAAGGGACTGGTAGGAAGAAGGTAGGGATATCATCCTAAAGAAAATTAGAGCATCAGTTGCAGATGAGGAGGCAACAGATGCTATTTAGACCAAAATAATGCTTACTTATATTGAAAAATTTAGAAGTATAATTTCAGTACTCTCATACATTCTCTAAAGTTTTGGACTCAAACCAATAATGTCTCTAGTCAAAGAGAATAGCATTGTTCATAGCCTTTTAGATTTATCTGCATTTCTTTATGTGGCACTCTGAGTAAAAACTGTATTGAAAACAAGCAGAAAGTTAAAAAAAAAAAGCATAACCTAACATGAGCTAAAGTCAGAATATTTTCAATGATGGCTAACTAGAATTATTCTATAATTACTCCACCACAGCCCTGAAAGTGAGTCACCAAGAAATGAATATTTATAAGCTTTCTGACCTCAAAAAATTTGAAATCTTAAAGGAGGTCACCTAAGGAGACTGTGGAAAACTTCCATGCAACTTATTGGCAGATGATTTTAGTTCTTATTTCAAAAAGCTTGGTATGAAATGCATGCCATCTGGTTACTGGGAAAATTCTAGTGTGTATTAATTGCTTGTGTGAGAGACATTCCTTCCATTTAGTTGTAAATGATTGCACCTGCAAAGGGAAAAAAAAGAACATGTCTTATCACTTGCTCCTGGGGCTGGAAGATTTGATGACACAATACTGCTATTTCATACACTTTTAAAATCTGTGTCTGATCAGTACAGCTGTTCTCCCACAACTATTTTGAATATGCTGCGTTGTATACTAGAACACAGGATTGCCGGGGAAAAATTTCAAATAGCACTAAATGTGAAGACTGCAGTGGTTCCTTTCCATTTCTTGAGGGCATTTATAATATTTCAAGATAAAATGCAGGTACTTCTGATTTTGATTTTAACCCTATCAAAGGAGTATATTTCAGGAAAGCAGATTTTAAGAAATTCTATATTTTTAGATTCACCTGAGATAGTTGACAGATCTCTGCCTAAAATGAGGCAGATCTCTGCCTAAAAAGACAAGTGGAAATCTCTGTGGAAGGGTCCTTCATCGCTTTCCCTGTGAGACCATAGAGATAATCTATGCATCTAGCCTCAAACTGGGAGATTTATAGACTTTAAAAGTTAAAAATCCCGTTACAAAAAACCTTGTAATACTACCGTCTGTTTTGTGGCTCCAGCTTTTTATTTCCTCTGTGGAGCACTCTGCATTGCCCTCGATATTGCAAAGCCAGTAGAGAAAGAGTTTTTCTTATTGGTACAGGGGAAATATGATAAAATTTAAAGTTTAGGTAGAGTGTATTCATATCCCAGCTCTGCCAGTTGTGATCTTAGGGAAATTACTTGCATTCTGTGAGTTTTAGTTTCTAAAAGTAGGATTAAATACAATTTTCCTAGAGAAGATGAGAAATTTTTATGAAATATTGTAGGTGAATGTGCTTGGCACATAGTTAGAACTAAATAAATATTAATGTAATGTCTTTTCCTCAGTTCAAGCATTATAGAAGTGCTCTATTATTGTTAGCCTTCCCAAATTAATATCATTCTACCTGCCACATTTACAACATGCACAAATTATTTTTTGCTAAATGAATATTATTTATAGATTAGGACTGCAAGCACCTCATAAAAGAGGGATTTCTTCCTTTGTGAGCATTAGGCATTGAGAAAGAATAAGTAGATTATAAATATTGGCAGAATCCTAACTACTGGATCTGATTTTATTCTTCCAACATGTGTAAAATTTTTCCAGGAAAGATATTTAGTATGTCATTTTGCTGAATGGTAGCTTTGATTTCTACTGCCAGAGGTGATCTCTTTTTATCAAATAGAGCAATTCAGCTCTTGATATGCCCATATCACAGAAAATATGGGAGTAAAAATCCCAGAAACACTGAACTATTTAATCAAGTGGTGATAAACATACTTATTGAATACCATAAGGAGAATACAAGGAGAATACCATACTTTGTCTTCAGTGAATAGGAATACAACTATCAATTATGGCAGCTGAGTAGTAATTTGGGCCATAGCACAGCAAAGGGAAACTTGGCTTGCACTATACCTGGTAAAGCTTTTGAATCAAGAAATATGATGTGGAAGTCAAAATCAAATAGTAAAAATCTCTGAAGACCTGTAGCAACTTATCATAGACAAGACACAGTATATAGAGAACAACAAAATAAACACCAGGGATAATGGTTCTTGACATTTACCTGTCTTTGAAGAGTGGCGTAAGATTGAATTGTCACAAAATTGATTGTCATACATTGAGGTGAATATGTGCTGTTTGTCTGGTCCTCCGTGTCTTTTTTCCAGAACAAAATTAAACAGATATATTATTACAAAAAAAGCAGAACCTAATTGTCATATGGGAGGTATTAAAGATAAAAATATTAACATCTTATTCACTTCTATCCCAAATTTTCAAAGATATCAACTTGCTTCTTAAACATTTCATTTTACTGTGCCAGATTCTAAATGGTGTGAATTTGTGGTTTCAAGCATTTAGCTTGCCTTAACGCCACTTTAACAGCTGATATTTGTGATTAATAATATATATCTTTTAAATCAATGTTTTACCATAATATTTAAAAACTGTGTTTTTAAAGAGCTTATGCTCCCTTGGCTAGAATTAGTTAATTCACACTAATGATGTTTTGATTAAGGAAATTTCTTTTTCATTGGATTCATGGGGTTTTTAGAAAATTTGTTTAATAGTTCAATATTGAAGTTACAGTTTATTAATTGGAGCTGGGATTTGATTTCCTGCATGTTAAATGTTCTAGCTACTGGTAACATTATTTAAATAATTGTTGGTTTATTGCTCAGGTTGGTTAAGGTCAAGGAGACCAAATCCCAGCTTAGATTTTAGAGATGACAGAACATATCTGTTTTGATGAGGGAGTTACTATGTGCATAAAGATGTCCTCTCTCTGGGATCATACCACTTTGCTATTTTAAGATCTTTAATATTTTATACATTATGCATTTGTCAGACAGGAAGATACTTTCCCCTACTAAAAAGACATTTTTATGGAGGAAGTTGTAGCCAAAAATAAGACCTTATATTCCAGTTAGTAAGAGTTAACCACCACTATAAATATATAAGGTCTAGTTATGCAAACAAAATACCTTGAACATTATTATAAACCATGAATTAGTTTTTATCTTGACTTGTATCTTTATATTGTACTTTTCTTTAAAACTGAATGATCTTAAAATTAAATATATTTAAAATAATTCTTTAAAGTAAACAAAATATTAAATATTTACATTTTTTAAAGTTTTTATCTGAATTCTAGTTACATAACACATATGGTAAAATTGTTTTTAGACGTATATGTAGTGGTTTATCACTTGCATATAACACCCAGTGCTCATCACAGCTACCCTCCTTAATACTCAAGAATTTAACCGTACCCCTCTCCCCTCCAGCAATCCTCAGTTTGTTCTCTATAGTTGAGAGTCTCTTGTGGTTTGCTTCCCTCTCTCTCTTTTATCCCCTTTCCTGTGTGTTCATCTCTTCTGTTTTTTTTAAATTCCACATATCAGTGAAATCATATGGTATTTGTCTTTCTCTGACTGACTTACTTTGCTTAGCATATTACACTGTAGCTCCATCTACATCATTGTAAGTAGCAAGATTTCATTCTTTTTGATGGCTGAGTATTCCTTCTTATCCCTTCTTATATTCTTTATCCCTTCATCAGTCGATGGACATTTGGACTGTTTCCATAGTTTGGCTATTGTCAATAATGCTCCTATAAATCTCAGGGTGAATGTGCCCCTTCAAGTCAGTATTTTTGTATTCTTTTGATAAATACCTAGTAGTGCAATTTCTGGGCCATAGGGTAGTTCTATTTTTAACTTTTTGAAGAAACTCCATACTTTTTTCTAGAGTGGCTGCACAAATTTGTATTCCCACCAGTAGTGTAGAAGGGCTCCTCTTTCTCCACATCCTCACCAACATCTGTTGTTTCCTGTGTTGTTAATTTTAGATATTCTGACAGGTATGAAGTGGTGTCTCATTGTGGTTTTGATTTGTATTTCCCTGATGATAAGTGATGTTGAGCATCTTTTCATTTGTCTGCTTGCCATCTGGATGTCTTCTTTGGAAAAATGTTTGTTTTATCTCTAGTATTAAGATATTCACTAATTATTGTCTTTGCCCATTTTTTAACTAGATTATTTTTTGGGTGTTGAATTTGTTAAGTTCTTTATAGATTTTGGATACTAACTCTTTATTTGGTATGTCATGTGCAAATATCTTTTCAATTTCTGTAGGCTGCCTTTTAGTTTTGTTAATTATTTCCTTTGCTGTGCAGAAGCTTTTTATCTTGATGAGGCCCTAATAGCTCAGTTTTGCTTTTGTTTCCTTTGCCTCTGGAGATGTTTAGTAAGTTGTTATGGCTAAGGTCAAAGAGCTTTCTGCCTGTGTTCTCTTCAAGGATTTTTGCGGTTTCCCGTCTCACATTTGAAGTTGATTTCTTTCTTTTTTGGGGGCGGGCATGAATGAGTGGATGAGGGGCAGTGAGAAAGGGAGAAAATCACACACACACATACACTCAGATGTACACAAGGCTGGATGACTGTTTCAGTTATTGCATTGGCTTGAATGGGAAACTTTGGTTGATCCGAACCCAAAGATAGGAACAGGATGAAAAGAGAGGTTTTCCAGATAATTACACAAGAACACATCCTTGATGCTTTCAGATATATCTCCCTGGAATATTTGTTCTGTCTTCTGCCTTCTATTTCTACCCTATTGTCACCATATCTTCTATCTATCTTATTATCTGTCTTTACTGATGAAACCTCACTCTATGTCAGGGAAGTCAGTTTCTGGCTCCTGTTGGCTGAAAGATGAGAAGGAGATCTAACCATCTGCCACAATGTCTTTATGGGAAATGCTTCATGGGTTTCAACTAATGACATACAAATAACTTAAGAACAACGCTTTGTTTTGGGGACAAAATATATATTAATACCTTTTTATCTGGGATTAATCCACACATTTTTCCTGTCATTAACCTATTTCTCTTAGGAAGAACTACCCTTACCCTCTAGGAACATGCTCTGAGTTGTGTTTCCACATGGCCTTATTCGCAGCCATCTTGGTCACTGGCTGAGGTGTTACCTATATTGGCTTAGTACTAGTGACACCATGATATGAAGAGCTAAACTTAAATATTAAAGATCTAAACACACAGATCTCTAGTAGCAAGACACCAAGGCAGCATTTTGATCTATGGCTCATACATTTCTTCTTACATTAATACTGTCTTATGGCTTATCACTTACAGACAAGAAAAAACTTGTAAGCATGGCATCAAAGATATTACATGATCTTCTTTTTACCTTTTCAGTTTTATCTCTCATTTCTCCTCTGTATACTGAAAACTTTGCAAATCACTGAGCATTCCTCTCCTTTTTTCTCCTGGCTCTTTGTACATACAGTTTCCTTTGCTTTCAGACTCTTACCATACTTCATTGCCCTGCTAAGTTATTTTTACTTAGATTTGCTTCAAACTAACTTAGATTTATTTCCTGTTAAAAGTTCTTGACTGGTTCTCACAAGAATGTGATTAAGCACTGCTAAGAGCTCCCCCAGTGCATGTTCAGCTTCTCATGTTGAAGCACATCAAACTGTTTTCTTTTCTTCACTCTTTTGATTCTGCATTCCTTTAGGGCCTGTGCTGTTGTATCTCTGGTATTAAGATATTCACTAAATATTTGTTTCTGTGATTGAAACTTGAATCTTTAGGTACCAACTGTTAGAAAAATGCATTATATCTTCATCAGTGATTCCACAACTAAATAGATATTTATTTAGGGATTCTTAAAGCTGGAGGGAAAAAAATGAAACTTTTATAAGGAGCCATAAGCTATATAGTCAGCAATTGACAACTCAAAAATTATTTGCTAAGAGTCTGCTCTTGACTAGTATTTTGCTATGTATTTTAATGGGAACAAATTAGAAATAGAGGACACTGAAGGGAAAGAAGTCTTAAAAGATGAAAATGAATTTTACTTGAATTAATGGCTTGGATTGGAGAGTTGTTATAGGTAATTATTAGAAACATTTAAACACCAGGCTGAGAACTTATGCTGAATGAGAAGTCAAGAATCACTGAAGAACTGTAAGGAGGATTACATGATTATAATAGTGATAATGATGGAGAAGATAAAAAGAACAAAAGTGATTTTTCTTGTAATTACTTTTGAGTTTCATGTACTCTATAGTTTCTCATTCTATACTTCTTCAAATGCTGAATTAAGGACATAAAATTAAAAAAAAAATCTAGTCACTTTGACACTGAATGACTAAAATTATGGATCTTTGGGTCAAAAAACTCTTCATCTACTTGAAGTGCTTGATCAGTTTATTCAGTATTTGACTTTTTTACCTATAAGTTTTTTTTTGTTTGTTTGTTTTTTTACAATCTATGCTTTTAATGAATATGTACTGATCTAACTCATTCAGCTTTTGAAAGGAAACTTTCAAAGAGTTTATTTTTATATTTAATTAAGATATGCATCTCTTTTAGATGAACCACTAGTCTTAGATCGTCTCTTTGAGATTACATATGACAAATCAGCATGTATTTGAACACAGCTACCTTGTTTTCACTGAGATTTCTCTACTCTAGAAGAAACATTTGATTCCATTCATGCTAAGCTACCTGATGTCATATTAAATTTTAGGTACAGGGGTAATTCTATGTGTCCTTAAGGAAGATGCTTATACATCAGAAATGCTGTCCATAACTATTTGTCTGGATTATTTATTTACAGCCTGCTTATGGACTTCTGTTCCATCTTCTTGTAGTTTGATCAATGATCTTCCTAGGGATTCTGATTCTGGTGTATCTATGCTTCAGTTTGATATGTCTTTTTAAGTAAATAGAGTATCTGACCTAACCAATCTCTACTTCATCATTGACAATGTCTTGGCATCTTATCAAAATCCACATCTCCCCATTCTCGATGATCCAACATAACAGTTGCTATTTTCATTTTCATCTTTGCTCTTAGCTTTTCATCACTCAGATTTTTTTTTTCTCAAAAAATTTTTTTTAATGTTTTATTTATTTCTAGGAGAGAGAGAGACAGCGTGAGCAGGGGAGGGTCAGAGAGAGAGAGGGAGTGACAGACTGAAACAGGCTCCAGGCTCTGAGCTGGCAGTCAGCACAGAGCCCGACGCGGGGCTCGAACCCACAAACCGCGAGATCATGACCTAAGCGAAAGTCGGACGCTTAACCGACTAAGCCACCCAGGCGCCCCTCATCACTCAGATTTTACAATGACCTTGTCTAGTGATGAAATTGGATAAAAAGCCAGCATAGTTTTCCTATTTTGTACTTTTACAGTTGTGTTTTTTTGGCAAGTAGTGAAAATTTTTAGGTTTATTCCTATCAGATTATATCATATTATGTTTAACTGATCATCAGTCTACCCTAATGACAACATACTTATCTGATATGTAATATATTCCATTCCATTTATAATATATTTTAGAGGTTTAAAAAAGAATCAAAGTGAATTTTTAAAAATTATCTTACCAATCTTAGATACAAATTCCTTCTATCAACATTTTTTCTTTTTGTTATGAAAAATGATTTTATTTGACACAGAAGTTAGAAGCAAAACATTGTATCATCTTTTGTCAGTGACTGATGGAAGGTATGTCTTTTTCTTTTCCTTTTTTTTTTCATCACCATGCTTTTACTTTCTTCAGAGAAACTTATCATTAACTATAGTTCCTTTTATTTGTTTACTTTTCTGTTGCCTTCATTCCTCACTAAAATGTAATTCATAGTAGTTATAATTTTCAGCAAGACAAGGAAATGATTTTTCAAATCTTCTGAATTGTTTTCCAAAAAGAATCATCCAGCTAGTTTTGAACCTCCACAACATTGTATTTGTTTGTCAATTTGGTACATTGCATTCAGAAAATACTCTTCGTTCTCTGAATCTGGACTTGTAGTTTATAATACATGCTTGAGGCATATTAGTCCTATTCATCTTTTCTTTCTCCCCCCCTTCATAAATGTCAGGCAAAATGCACTTACCCTTAGGTTCATGGGTTTCAACTATAGATTCGCAATTTCTTTAATTGGGCAACTATAATGTTTCACCTAGCATTCATTATGCTTGTTTGAGTTTAGTTATGTTACTATCATTTCATGTGGATCAGGAGTCTAATCAAACATCAAGTTACAGTGAACCCTCTGAAGATTATTATTGTGCTGAACTAAAGCTCAACTTAATTTAATCAACTTGCTCATTAATATTTTCAATTTATTATTCATAACCTATATGTTCATTTGTAGATATCATTGGTCTGTAAGCTAACACCTCTCGAATTGAGTCTTATTTTTCTGCACTAAAATAAAAGGTTTTCAGATTCCAGTGTGAGCATGTTTACCTGAGCATTTTTCTTCTCAATCTTCCTTTGCAGTAAAAATGTTAAAAGAGATGAGTGAAAAATAATATTGATAAAATGTAAAGTATCATCTCATCATAGATTTCTGGCCCTCATTAACTTAATGAATGTTGACTCCATCCCAGTCATTATATGGAAAGCCATGAGGGTCTCAGTTATGTTCACTCATTTTTGTGATTTTTTCTGCCCCCTTGTTAGTGTCTGACACTTAGGAGGACATTTGAGTGACATTCTTCATCACTGCTACTGCTGTTGATGGTTTCTGTGAGACTCATGATGGCATTGCCAAGGCTGCTGTTTCCTGGGACAGGTGGTTGAGGCACTGTGACAGCTGGCATCTGTTGAGTTGCGGTGCATTTGGCCTTGAAATCCATCCAAGTGGTTGTTTGTACCAATAGTAATCCACTTTGCAAATCTCTGTCTTTTAATTGATGTAATTAGACAATTTACATTTGATGTAATTATTGATTTGTTAGGGGTTACATCTGACATTTTATTTTCTTGGTTTTTTTTTGTTCCCTCTGTTTTTCACTTCTCTATTTTCTTTTTCCTGTCTTCCTGTGGATGATTTGAACTTTTCTTTAGACTTCGATTTTGATTTAACTGTTATGTTTTTTATTATATCTCTTTGTGTGTATATATAAATATACAAATATATATATATACACACACATATATATGTGATTGTCCTTGATATATCACATGATATATAAGTAATTTATCAGTATGTATACTAGTGTTGACATTTTACCAGTTAAACTGAAGTATAGTAACTCTATCTTCCTTTATTTTTTCCTGATTGTGATAAAATTGTTTTAAATATTTCCTCTACATACATTGAGAACCACTTCATGCAGTGTTACAGAATTTGCTTCAAACATCAAATGTGATTTAGAAAACTCTAGAAGAAAAAGAAAAGGTATTACATTTATTACCCATATTTTTGTTCTTTCTGGTGCCCTGCTATTTAAAACTTGAAAAAAAATATTTTTATCTTTCAAGAACTTCCTTTAGCCATTTTTTCCCCAAATAGCACTGATGACAACAAATTCTCTTAGTTTTACTTTATCTAAGAATGTCTTGATTTCTCTTTCATTCCTAAAGGATATTTTCACTGGATATTGGTTTCTGGTTGACAATATTTTTCTCTCAGCACTTGGAAAATATACCACTTTCTTCTGTTCTCTATGATTTCCGATGAAAAATATATTATTCAAATTGTTTTCCCCCATAGCTAAAGTATAGGTTTTCTTGCTGCTTTCAATATTTTTCCTTTCTTTCAATAAGTATGATTATGGTATGTTTTGGTTCAGAATTCTGGGGATTTTATATTTAAGTTCCACTATTCTTCTTGAACCTGTAATTTATAGCTTTTGCCAAATTTGGTAAATTTTCAGCCATTATTTCTTTAAGTACCTTTTCAGTCCCACTTTCTTTCTTCTTTTAGGAGAACGGTGTTCTATGTTGAAGACAAAGGTGTTCAAACTTTTGCTACAGTTTCACATATTCCTGAGATTCTGTTCAGTTGGGCAATGACTCTCTTTGTTCATTCAAGTTGAGATTTTCGTGATTCTTGGTATGAAAATAATTTTCTATTATGTCCTTGATATTTGAGGTATTATGCTGTGAAGATCTGAGTCTTGTTTAAATCCTTTTAGCAAGTTTTCTCTGACACCACCCTGGCAGAAGAAGGGTGCCATTACATCATTACTTCTGGGTGGGAGTAGTTCACAATCTGGCCTTCATTGACACTTTAAGGGGGAAGGGTGCCTTATTATCAGTCAACAGGGATGGGACTTGAGGTTCCCACTGGCCCCTGGTGATACCACCCTGTCTGGAAAGAGGAGAGGTGCTTCTTTACTGCTTCCCATGTGGTCTCTACTGATATATAGTGGAAGCAGTCCTCATTAATGGTGAGAGGTTGCAAAAGTCCTTAATCTCTATTCGTTCTTTTCTGACATCATCTCAACAAAGAGGGAATTTCGTATCCCATGACTCCCAGGTCAGAATGTAAGTCCAGACTCTCCACATGGTCTCCAATGACACCACAGAGAGGTGGGGATGCTAATTTGGGGAAAGAATACCCCAAACTCCTTGCCACTCAGCCTTCTATGTTACGACCATGGTTGGGGAATTGGGACACTTTATTATAATACAAGAGTCTAGGCTCCTTTCTTAGCCTTTGCTGATTAGTTGGGGGTGAGGCTGCAGGGTTTTTCGTTTGTCAGTTTTTTGACGTTTGAATGGAGTTGGATGGTTGTTGTGTAAAAGTGTTCTGTTTTGCTAGGCCCCATTTCTGGTCCTTTGGTTAGAGAGGGCCTGCTTTTCCTGTAACATCTTTTGTCTGCATCCGATGGTATTTCTGGGTTGCTGGATTCTGTAGCATCCAATCCAGGATAAATGAAGCAAGAAGGAAATTCTGGAAACTCACCAGCATGTTATTAATTTCTTAGTTTCCATATCCTTAGTCTTTTTTCTACTTTCAGAGTCTTTTTGTGTTTCTTTTATATATAATATCCAAGGTTTTTATCTGTACTTAGAGAAATAAGTAGAATTAGGACATATACCTGCAATATGGTCAAAATTTGACCTTCACATCTTCAGTCTAAAAAATTGGTTACATATTGGGAGAATGGTACTGTTAAAACAAAGGATATATCTTCAATAACAAAGGTAAAGAAAGTCTCATTATTCACAGTATTAAAGCTAAGATTCTATTAAGCTTTTTTAAATTTCTATATGTACTAAGAAAATTAACCTAATTTTAACAATTAATAATGAGATAGTATTCTCAATCAAATAATTACAGATAAAAGTGAAAAGGAGATAGAAGTAATATTTATTTCCCATGAAATTTCAAACTAAGGGTTGATGAGGGGAACAGAGGAGAGGGGAAAATGGGTGATGCACATTGAGGAAGGCACTTGTTGGGATGAGCACTGGGTGTTGTATGTGAGCAATGAATCATGGGAATCTACTCCCAAAGCCAAGAGCGTACTGTATACACTGTATGTTAGCTAACGTCACAATAAAATGTATTCTAAAAAATAGATTTTTAAAAATTTTGGGGGCGCCCGGGTGGCTTAGTCGGTTGAGAGTCTGACTTTCGCTCAGGTCATGATCTCGTGGTTCGTGGGTTCGAGCCCCACGTCGGGCTCTGTGCTGACTGCCAGCTCAGAGCCTGGAGCCTGTTTCAGAGTCTGTATCTCCCTCTCTCTCTGACCCTCCCCTGCTCATGCTGTCTCTCTCTCTCCTAGAAATAAATAAAACATTAAAAAAATTTTTGTTTACAAAAAAATGTGTGTGAGAAATCTAATCTTTGAAGTGAAATATGCTCTATTACATCACCATAATTGTTTAAGAAAGTTTTGTATAATTTTCACCACCCATTTGTGTATGGTATTATTATTTCTTAATAGGCCATTTCCCCCATGGCGATACAACACTTCAAAGTATTTTACCTAAATGTGAATTTTTGTTTCCAAATTGACTATAAGATATCCAAGTTATTACGTCTTTTGAAAAAGAATTTGACCCCAGAGTATATGCCAAATAAATGTTTTAAGCTAAATAGAACTGAAAAAGCAACATAAAAGGCATTCCTTGATCAAAGGAAATTCACTTCAGGTCATGGAACACAAATTTCAGAGATGAGAGAAATCTATAAGTGCCTTTTCATACCTAGTAGCCATTGTGAATTCATGTCCAGCAGAGATGATGTGGAACAAAATTTGAAGCAGTGTGTGCTCCTTATAGAAGACTGAGGTCAAGGTCATAATATATATGTATCCTAAGAAATACAAACATTATAGGTTAATCTCAGACTGCAGGAATGTGTCTCATTTGAAGAGATGAGTGTTTAGTACTTAATATTGGGCAAAGAAACATTAGAAAAATTTTAATCAAGGGTATTAATTTATGATCTGTAAAAAGCTTTGTGAAGACAATCTTCAAAACATCAAACAAATTGTTTCTACCTTGGTCTGGAAAAAGAAATGTTTTTATGGTATGTACGCATAAGTCAGAAACTTCTAAGGCAAAACAAACTTCTTTAGTTCCTTTCTGTTTGTACAAGTATTTACATATTTTAAATATAAGTATTTCTATTAAGAAAATAATAAGAAAAAATCCAAAATCCTGTAATCTCACAGTTTGATTGGTAGTGGTATATCAAAAGGTTCCAGATCCAATATATAACCTGCTAATAAAAATGCAGCTATAACTAGCTTTATTTACAGGACTTTATTTACAAGACTTTTAGCTCTGTTTGTAAGAAAGGCTAAGCTTTGCATAAGAAGGAATTCATTGTAAGCAAGACAAATGCAGCCTGATCCAAGGACAGATGGAGAGATATGGGATGATCAAACTGCATTACTCAGATTTAGTCTTGATCTTTTTCATTTCCTCTATTCATCACCCACAATTTGAGGTATTGGTTCAGTGTCTTGGAGAGGGGAAATGGCTGTTTGAATAATACCACCATTAATAGGGTTTCTGAGCAAGAAGTAGGCAGTACCACTTTGTGGACGGGCATTTCCCCTTGAGCCAATACCGTGGCCGCTGTGAGAAGTGACCTGGTATCGTTGGAGCCTTTCCTGGGGGTCAGATAGGAGCATACTGAAGAGAAAGTAGCCTGGAGATCTATGATTGCCACTATATGAGACATCCTTTGGGATTTTCAGACTATTTTAGTAAGAATGGAAAAGAGGGTAGGAGTGTCCATGGGGGTAGCATTTCTGGAGATGAAAGCTGAGCCAATGAGTATAGTTTATTTTCATTACAATGACCTTATTAGTTTCACTGTTTTTACCTTTATCAATCTTCTGGATTGATGCAGTCTGGATTGATACCAGTTACATTAGAAACCTAACTTACTTTTAAAATTTATACTACTTTGCAACTAATTTATAGCACACATTTGAAAAATTCTTGCATTACTTTATAGCTACCTTTTGCTGTTGACCAAATAAAGATAGTTTGATCAACCACACCTTCCAGAAGACTTGGCTCCTGGGATTCTGCCAATCTACAGATATTTGCTGTTGTATTTCAAAATATAGTTAAGTATTTTGAGCTATTATTAGTTACACTGATAAATGGGATTAAAATTTTTATTTTATAAATCTGAAGTATTTTTATTTCAAACTTGATTCTTTATTAAAAGTCTCAATAATATCCCTTTTGCAGCTATTAAAAATTCTTTGATACCTTTGTTCAGGCAATTGAATGGCTCTGTGAGCATGGGCAAGGAAGTCACGGAACCTCTTTGGTAATAAGTTCCAAAGCTGTGACCTTCTCAGGTGCTTCTTATTTTTGTTTACTCCACTCCCTAACCCTTAGGTGAGACAGGGAAGCTAGAGGGAGTTGAAGTCACCTTTTTGCCTATGTGAGAGAAGGCTCTGGTAAGGTCTTTTTCATTGGAGAGTAGGCCTTTGTTATAGAGTATGCACAGGGCATACTTCAAAATGGTTATTTTTCCCATCCCCCTGCCAAGATAGGAGGTGATATATATTGGTTCTTCAAAAAGGTTAGTTTCCGAAAGGTTAAAACAATGAAAGTATTGGAAATCCCATAAGATTACAGTCCTGAGAAGTTTTTTCACTCTCAAGGAAGTCTATATTCATCAATTCATCAAAATTACAATTTAAAGGTACATTTACCGTTTAAATTTATGGCTCTAGCAATTTCTGCTCCAAGTAAGTTAACTGAACTGTACTTCTTTCTGTTTGCCTGTCTCTCCAGAGTTTTGGATGCCAATTTGCCCAATGACCTCAATAAAGTTCTTTTTCACAGCCGCCAAATTGTTTAGCTTTTTTTTTTTTAATGTAAGATTTGTGGTGACAACTTTAAAGCACTTTATATGTTGGAACTGAAACTTAAAGTACACATTAGTTTTTAGTTTTTATTCATTTATTTTTTTTATTTAAATTCAAGTTATTTAACATACAGTGAGTATTGGTTTCAAGAGTAGAGCCCTGTGATTCATCACTTCCATATAATACCCAGTGCTCTGCCCAACAAGTGCCCTTCTTAATGCCCATCAATCATTTAACTCATCCCCTCATCCATCTCCCCTCCAACAACCCACAGCTTATTCTCTGTATTTAAGAGTCTCTTATGGTTTGCCTCCCGTCTATATTTTCATTTTATTTTTCCTTCCCTTCCCTTCCCTTATGTTCATCTATTTTGTTCTTAAATTCCACATATGAGTGAAATCATATATGTCTTTCTCTGACTCACTTATTTTGCTTAGAATAATACATTCTAGTTCCATCCATGCTGCTGCATATGCTAAGATTTCATTCTTTTTGATCACCAAGTACTATTCCATTATATATATACACACACCCCACATCTTCTTTATCCACTCATTAGTCAATGGACATTTGGGCTCTTTCCATAATTTGGCTATTGTTGATAGTGCTGCTGTAAACATTGGGGTGCATGTACCTCTTCAAATAAGTATTTTTGTATCCTTTGGGTAAATACCTAGTAGTGTAATTGTTATGTCACAGTGCAGTTCTATTTATAACTTTTTGAGGAACCTCCGTGCTATTTTCCATAGTGGCTGCCCCAGTTTGCATTCCCACCAGCAGTGCAAAAAGGTTTCCCTTCCTCTGCATCCTCACCAACACCCACTGTTTCCTGTATTAATTTTAGCCATTCTGACAGTTGTGAGGTGGTATCTCATTGTGGTTTTGATTTGTATTTCTCTGATGATGAGTGATGTTGAGCATCTTTTCATGTGTCTGTTTGCCATCTGGATGTCTTTGGAAAAGTGTCTATTCATGTCTTCTGCCCATTTCTTCACAGGATTATTTATTTTTTCAATGTTGAGTTTGATAAGTTCTTTATAGATTTTGGATACTAAACCTTTATCCAGTATGTCATTTGCAAATATTTTCTCCCATTCTGTTGGTTGCCTTTTAGTTTTGCCAATTGTTTTCCTCACCATGCAGAAGCTTTTTCCCTTAATGAGGTCCCAATAGTTCATTTTTGCTTTTTGGTTACCTTGCCTCTGGAGACATGGCTAGTAAGAAGTTGCTCCCGCTGAGGTCAAAGAGGTTGCTGCCTTTTTTCTCCTGTAGGATTTTGATGGTTTCTTGTCCCCCATTAGGTCCTTAATCCATTTTGAATTTATTTTTGTGTATGGTGTAAAAAAGTGGTCCAGGTTCATTCTCCTGCATGTCATTGTACAGTTTTCCAAGCACCATTTGCTGAAGAGATTATCTTTTTCCCACTGAATATTCTTTCCTGCCTTGTCAAAGATTAGCTGTCCATACATTTGTGGATCCATTTCTGTGTTCTCTGTTCTGTTCCATTGATCTATGTGTTTTGTGCCAGTACCATACTGTCTTGATGATTGCAGCTTTGTAAGACAGCTTGAAGTCTGGAATTATGATGCCTCTGGCTTTGGTTTTCTTTTTCAGGATTGCTTTGGCTAGTCAGGTTCCATACAGATTTTGGAAGTGTTTGTTCTAGCTCTGTTGAAGAAGGCTGGTCTTATTTTGATAAGGATTGCTTTGAGTGTGTAGATTCATTTGGCTAGTGTTGCTATTTTAATATTTGTTCTTCTGATCTGTGAACATGGAATGTTTTTCCATTTCTTTGTGTCTTCTTCAATGTCCTTCATAAGTTTTCTGTAGTTTTCAGTGTACAGAACTTTTACCTCTTTGGTTAGGTTTATTTCTAGGTATCTTATGGGGTTTGGTGCTATTGTAAATAGGATTGATTCCTTGATTTCTTTTTCTGCTACTTCATTATTGGTGTATAGAC
The DNA here is from genome assembly GCF_008692635.1 of Crocuta crocuta. Classification (NCBI taxonomy): domain Eukaryota; kingdom Metazoa; phylum Chordata; class Mammalia; order Carnivora; family Hyaenidae; genus Crocuta; species Crocuta crocuta. Next base: position 195,193 of record NW_027531996.1, read on the forward strand.
ATGTGACACATTTTATACATTGATTTTGTATCCTGCAACTTTGCTGAATTTGTGTATCAGTTCCAGCACTTTTTTGGTAGAGGCTTTTCAATTTTCTACATAGAGTCAAAGAGTGAAAGCTTTATTTCCTTCTTACTGTCTTTTATTTCTTTGTGTTGTCTGATTGTTGAGGTTAGGACATTCAGTACTATTCTAAATAACAATGGTGAGATTTGTCATCTGTGTCTTGTTCCTGAGCGTAGAGAAAAAACTCTGTTTTTCCCCATTGAAGATGATATTAGCGGTATATGGCCTTTATGATGTTAAGGTATGTTTCTTCTATCCCTGCATTCTTTTTTTTTTTTTTTCTAAGAGAGAGAGAGAGACAGCGTGAGCAGGGGAGGGTCAGAGAGAGAGGGAGTCACAGGCTGAAACAGGCTCCAGGCTCTGAGCTGGCAGTCAGCACAGAGCCCGACGCGGGGCTCAAACCCACGAACTGCGAGATCATGACCTAAGCGAAAGTCGGACGCCCAACCGACTAAGCCACCCAGGCGCCCCTATCCCTGCATTCTTTAGGGGTTTTATCAAGAATGGATGCTATATTTTGTCAAATGATTTTTCTGCATCTATTGAGAGGATCTATGGTTCTTATCCTTACTCTTCTTAATGTGGTGTATCACACTGGCTTATTCACAAATAATGAAGCACTCCTGCAGCCTAAGAATAAATCGTGGCGAATGATTATTTTAATGTACTGTTGGATTTGATTTGCTCGTATCTTGCTGAGAATTTTTGCAACGTTGTACATTTGGTATATTGTTCCGTAACTTTCTTTTTTAGTGGGGTCTTTGGTTTTGGAATCCAGGTAATGATGGCCTCAGAGAATGAGTTTGGAAGTTTTTGTTCCATTTCTACTTTTTGGATTTTGAAGAATAGGTATTAATTCTTCTTTAAATGTCTAGTAGAACTTCCTTGGGAGCCCATCTCGCTTTGGAATTTTGTTTGTTGGGAGAGTTTTGGTTACGGATATAATTTCTTTGCTGATTATGGATCTGTTCACATTTTCTATTTCTTCCTGTTTAGTTTTGGTAGTTTGTATGTTTCTAGGAATTTGTCTACTTTTTTTTTTCAAATTGCCCAATTTGTTGGCATATAATTTCTCATAACATTATCTTATTATTATTTGTACTTCTGTGGTATTGGTTGTGATCTCTTCTCCTCCATTCTGATTTCATTTATTTGGGTTCTTCTTTTTTTTCATACTCTGGCTAAGAGATTATCAATTTTATTAATTCCTTTAAAGAACCAGCTCCTGGTTTTGTTGATCTGTTCTACTGGGTTTTTGTTGTTATTTTTGTTGCTGTTGGTTTGTTTCTATATCATTTATTTCTGCTCTAATTTTTATTATTTCCCTTCTTCTGCTGGTTTGGGCTTTATTTACTCTTCCTTTTATAGGTCCTTTAGGTGTGGTTTAGGTTGTGTATTTGAGAATTTTTGTTGCTTCTTGGTGTACCTGTGTTTCTATATACTTTTCTTTTATGACCTCTTTTCCTGCGTCCCAAAATTTCTGGGCTGTCATACTTTTATGTTTCTTTTCATATTTTTAAATTTATTCTTTAATTTCCTGGTTAACCCATTCATTCTTTAGTAGGTTGTTCTTTAACCTCTGTGTATTTGTGGTCTTCCCAAATTTTTTCTTGTCATTGATTTCAAGTTTCATAACATTGTGGTCTGAAAGTATTCATGGTATGATGTAAATCTTTTAGTACTTGTTGAGGGCTGATTTGTGACCTAGTATGTGATCTATTCAGAATAATGTTTCATGTGCACTTGAGAAGAATGTGTATTCTACTGCTTTAGAATTAAAAGTTCTAAATATATCTATTAAGTCCATCCAGTACAGTGTGCCATTCAAAGCCATTGTTTCCTTGTTGATTTTCTGCTTAGGTAATCTGTCCATTGCTGTAAGTGGGGTGTTAAAATCCCCTACTATCATTGTGTTATTGTCAGTGAGTTTCTTTATGTTTGTTATTAATTAATTTACTTATTTGTGTGTTTCCAAGTTGAGGTCACAAGTATTTACAATTGTTAGATCTTCTTTTTGGGAAAAAAAACCTTTATTATGATACAGTACCCTTCTATCTCTTTTTACAGTTTTTGTTTCAAAATTTATTTTGTCTGATATAAGTATGGTACTCCAGCTTTCTTTTGACATCCAGTAGCATGATAGATGTCTCTCCATCCTCTTACATTTAATCTGAAGGTGTCTTTAGATATCTAAAAGATCCTTTGATCTTCTATATAACTTATTTGTTCCTCTACTTCTTCCATCTTTGTGATCATTACATCTAGTCAGTTGCATCTCAGTTATCATATTTTTTATTCCAGCCTGACTAGTTTTTAGGTCTTTTATTTCTGTAGTAAGGGCTTCTCTAGTTTCATCTAGATTTTGCTCAAGCCTAGCTAGCATTCTTAATGATTGCTGTTTTAAATTCTGGTTCAGGCATATTACTTATATCTATTTTAACTAGCTCCCTGGCCATAACCTCTTCTTTCTTTGAGGATGAATTCCTCCATTGGCATTTTTTATAGGTCTCTGTCTTTTGTGTGTTAGGAAAGCCTGTGTCTGGTCCTATTTCTGCTAGCTATGATCAGTAGACCTGGTGCATGCATTGGGGGGAGGGAGGTTGTTCTGGTATTCTTGGGGAAAGACCTGCCATTGCTCTGGCTCTCCATCCCACTTGACCTAGTAAAAAAGGCACCTTCAAATTGCAGGAGAGTGGGGTTTGGTGTAGGCCGCTTAAGCCTCTATTATGTGTGCTGTGCAGCTCCCTGAAGTCCATTCATACTGATGGAAGGGGTGAAAAATGTCGGAGAAGTGAATTAATGCCTGCTGCTGTTTGGGAAACCTCACAGAAGAACACACAATCTCCCTTTTTGTGTCCCAGGCTTCTGTCAGATCTCCCCCTTTACCTTGTCTGTGTCTAAGCAGTCTGCCTTCCCAGCAGTGCAGTGCTCCTGTTTTTCTTATCTCAGGCACATGGCTGGGTTTCAAAACTCTAAATGGATCTGGTGTGGTCCCATGCTGATCCTTTGGAGAAGGGTCTTGCCATGTTGTGCTATATACCAGTTTGTCCCAGGAAAGGAGTAGTATGACCACACAGAGGCTTGAATTTTGTGGTAAAGCATAGAAAAAAGCCATCATCCAGGTTAGCTGCCATCAGTAGACATCTCTGCTCTTATGCTAATGAATGGGTCAGCTCAATGGCACCTGCTGGCTCTTGTCCCCTGAGAGGCAGTGTCACTTCTCCCAAATGCAGTCCAAGATGAACTATCTCTCCCAGTACAACCCATGAGATCCTCAGAGCACAGTGTTTGCTTCCTGCATCTCTGTCCTCCTTATGCAGAGGAACACTGCTACACCCGCTAGGTTTGACTCTGGCAATGGTGTGGACTTCTAAAACTTCAGACTCATTTCTGCTGCTTGTGAAAACTTGGAATACTCAACACCTCTCATTTTCCCATGCAGTGGTTTTGTGGGTGTTTTTCTTGTGCAGTCCCCTACAGGCTGCCTTATCTCTCTCTCTCTCTCTCTCTGTTTTTCTCTTTCCTCTCTCCATGATCAAGGATCCCTGTCCTCCATAGCACTGATGGTTCTTTTCTCCCCAAAGTCACATCATTGCACCTTCTACCTTCCATGATTTGACCTCTTTTCTCCCTCTAGTTGTGCATTTGTTCTCTCTGTCCTCAGATCAATTTCTTGGGTGTCCAGAATGATTTGATAATTATCTGTGTTCAAGGGATGAGGCAAGCATAAGATACTATTGCTACTCTGTCATCTTAACTCCTCCCCCTAGCTGGATACTTTAATAGCTCACTATCAGTAATAGACAAAACAACTCTTTAGGATATCAATGACAATACAAAGATTTAGAAACACCAGAAACCAATTAGAATTAACAGACATATATAAAATACTCCACTCTGCAGAATATGCATTCTTCTCAGCACACATGAAGCATTCACCAGGGAGACCACATGCCGAGCTTTAAAAGAAGTATGAATAAATTTAACAGTATTGAAATCATACAAAGTATGTTCTGTCAACACAATGGAATAAAATTGGAAACCAATAACAGAAAATTTGGGAAACTTACAAACATGTGGAAATTAAACACTGCCATTCCTAAATAACCAGTCAAAAGTAAAATCACACACACACACACACACACACACACACACACACACACACACTCACATAAACAAGAATACTTTTAAGTAAATGAAAATGAAACACAGTATGCCAAAATTTGTGAATAAAAACAGTAGAGAAAATGAACAAGATAAAAAGATGTTTCTTTGGGATAAAAAATCAACAAACTGACAGCCCTTTAGCTGGTATGGCCATGATAAAGAGAGGGGACTCAAACTACTAAATGAAAGAGTAGATAGTAGCAATGCCTTTACAGAAATAAGTATAAGGAAAAACTAACTATGAACAGCTATATGCCATTAAGTGTAGTAACTTTGATGACATGAACAAATTCTTAGAACAAGGAAAACTGAATAAGAATTAAAACATTTAAACAGACCTATAATTTGAATATGAAGAAACTGTTAGGAATTTTAAAACTCCTACATATTGAATTACTGGATTGTACACCTGAAACTAATATTACACTGTATGCTAAGTAGAATTTAAAGAAAAACTTTAAAAAATGAATTTTAAAACTCCTATAAAGAAAATCCTAGTCCCAAATAACCTCACTGGTCATTTCCATCAAAAAATTTAAAAATTAATGCCAATCCTTAATAAACCTCTCTGAAAAATAAGAGAGGAGGGGACACTTTCAAACTCATTCTGTGAGACCAATGTTACTCTGATACCACATCAAACAGAGACAACTCAAGAAAAGAAAACCACATACCAATATATCTTACTTATCAGAGACAAAAATTTTGAACAAAATATTTTCAAACCAAATCTAGCAACATAAAAAGTTAAGAAAAATATACATACCATAACCAAGTGATATTAATCCCAGGTTGGTTAAAAGTGTGAAAAGTAATGTAATATGCCATGTTAATAGAATTATGGACCAAAGAACATAATCATTGTTAGTAGATACAGAAAAAGGAAATGACAAAATACAACATACTTTCATAAAAATTCTCAACAAACTAGGAAACAAAGGAGTTTTCTCAAGTGATAAAGAGTATCTATAAAAACCTTACAGATAACACCTAATAGTGAAGGACTGAATGTTTTCTCCCTAAGATCAGGAACAAAACAAGGATGTTCACTCATAGCACTTCTATTCAGTATTTTACTGGAAGTTCTAGCCTATGCAATTAGGCTAGCAATAAAATTTAAAAAAACAAGGTTGGAAAGGAAGAAGTAAACTATATCTCTATTTGCAGATGGCATGATGTTATATATAAAAATTGGGTGAAAAGACACACACACACAAACACACACACACACTTGTAGAAATAAAAACAACTAAGCAAGGTTTAGGATACAATATAAATAATAAAAATCAATTATATATCTACAAAATAGCAATAAGCAATCTGAAAAAATAAAAAAAACAATTTTATTTTCAAAGCATCAAAAGGAATAAAATACTTAGGAATAAATTTAACCAGAGAAATGCAGAGCTTGTGCTCAAAAAACTACAGGTAATTGTTGAAAATTTTTAAAAATTTAAAGGAGTGGAAAAACATCCCAAATTCATAGATCAGAACCCTTAATATGTTAAGATGACAATACCCACTAAGTGGATCTATGGATTCAACACATTTTTATCAAAATCTCAGCTTCCTTTTTTGTATAAATTTACAACATAGTCCTGAAAGCCATATGGAATTACAAGGGGTACACAGTATCCAAAATAATCTAGAAAAAGAATAAAATTATAAAGACCTTACACTTCATGATTTCAAAACTCTTTACAAACCTAGAATAATTGAAGCAGAGTGGTACTGGCATAAGGACAGACATACAGATCAATGGAACAAAATTTAGAGTCCAGAAATACTCTCTTATCTTTTTGGGCAATTTATATTCTTTGTTTTTTTTTCTTTTTTAAAATAGTTTATTATCAAGTTGGTTTCCATACAACAACCAGTGCTCATCCAACAAGTGCCCTCCTCCATTCCCATCACCAATTTCCCTTCTCTCCCCCCCCCATCAACCCTCAGTTTGTTCTCAGTATTTAAGAGTCCCGCCTCCCTCTCCTTAACTAATTTTTCTCCTTCCCCTCCCCTATGGTCCTCTTAAGTTTCTCCCCTTTCACATAAGAGTGAAAACATATGGTATCTGTCTTTCTCTGCCTGACTTATTTCACTTAACATAACACTCTCGAGTTCCATCCATGTTGCTACACATGGCCAGCTTTCATTCTTTCTCATTGCCATGTAGTATTCCATTGTATAGATAAACCACATCTTCTTGGTCCATTTGTCAGTTGGTGGACATTTAGGCTCTTTCCATGATTTGGCTATTGTTGAGAGTGCTGCTGAAAACATTGGGGTACATGTGCCCCTATGCATCAGCATTCCTGCATCTCTTGGGTAAATTCCTAGCAGTGCTATTGCTGGGTCATAGGGGAGTTCTATTGTTAATTTTTTGAGGAACCTCCACACTGTTTTCCAGATGGGCAATTTATTTTCAACAAAGGTGTCAAATTATTTAATGAAGGAAAAATAATCTTTTCAACAAATGATGCTGGAACTACTGAATACCCACATGCAAAAGAATGAAGATGAACCTGTTCCATATTCCATACATACAATTCACTCAAAATTGGTCATTGGCCTACCTGCAACAGGTAAAACTATAAAATATTTAGAAAACAAAAGGAGTAAATCTTCATTACCTCGAGTTATGTAATGGCTTTTTAAATAAACCACCAAAACAGAACTGAAGGGAAAAAAATAAATTGGATTTTATCAAACTAAAAAATTTCAATGCAAAAAACGCCATCATAGTGAAAATACCAGATAATGTTAAAAAACCATAGACTAGGAAAAATGTGAATTACTTACTTAATAAGGGACTTGTATCTAGAATATATTTGAAACTACTACAAGTCAACAATAAAAGGTAGCACAATTTTTTAATGTAAGCACCTGAGAAGATGTTCAGCATCATTAGTCAACAAAGAAATGCACAACAAAACCACAATGAAATGCCTCTTTGCACTCACTAGGATAGTGATAATAAAATAGGTACACAATAACATGTTGGAGAGCCTATGGAGAAATGAGAACACTTAATACAGTGCTGATGAGAATGTAAAATTGTGCAGCTGTTTTGGAAAGTACTTTGATGGTTCCTCAAAATATTAAATGCAAAGTTACCATTTGACCCAGAAATTTCATTTCTAGATATATACCCAAGAGAAATGAAAACTGACATTCATATAAAACTTTGTATGTGAGTATTTATAGTACTTCTATTCATAATTTCCAAAAGTGGAAACAATCCAAATTTTTATTAATTTATTAATGGACAAATAAAATATGGTATATCCACATAATATATTATTCAGCCATAAAAAAACACAAAATACTGATTCATACTACAACATAGGTGAACCTTCAAAACATTATGCTAAATATAAAAATCTTCTGCCACTAAAGACTATAAATTTTATAATCCCATTATGTAAAATATCCAGAATATTTGCCTATCCAGAATAGGCAAATCTCTAGAATCTAATAAGTGGTTGTTTAGGGATGGGGGATAGGTTAGAAATAACTGCTTAAGGGTATGAGGCTTCTTTTGGAGGTGATAAAAAAATATTCTAAAACTAGATTGTAGTGATGGTTGTACCATTCTGTGAATATACTAAAAACAATGTATTGTGCACTTTTAATAGGTGAATTCTATGGTATTTAAATTATATATCAATAAATTTAAAAAGATGGAATTGCAGTATTTAAACTAACTTGAATTGGAAGAATTTCTAGTAGATTATCAGACTGGATTGCACTAAATACCAAAAAATTATGGCTGAGTAGAGAACAGCAATGGAAAGTTCAGATTTGGTTCATGGCTGTGAGAATGGAATTGTGCTTTCAAATTTATTACAGGTTTACATCTGCCTCTGCCTATAAAAGTCAATGAAAAGTAGTGGTAAATTTTAAAATGAAATGTACTCACTGGCTTACCCCAAAAGTTGCTAGTCATTGCCAAGAAAACACCCTGTGTTCAGTCGCATTATACAAGGCCAAAGAGAGGCATTGCAAACCTAGAGTTCTTTGCTCCCTGGGGTAATGTCACCTCATTGATTTTCCCAAAGGAAGGGCAACTTTTAATGTAGCTTTAGATGGGAAAGGTCCACATCAAGGAAAAAAAAGGAAATTCTATGAAATATGTAAAATATATAATCCCCAATTATATAATCTTGATTTTCCAGAGTGGCTGCACCAGTTTGCATGCCCACCAACAGTGCAAGAGGGTTCCCATTTCTCCATATCCTCACCAGCATCTGTTGTTTCCAGAGCTGTTAATTTTAGCCACTCTGACTGGTGTGAGGTGATATCTCAGTGTGGTTTTGATTTGCATTTCCCTGATGATGAATGAGATTGAGCATCTTTTCATGTGTCTGTTGGTCATCTGGATGTCTTCTTTGGAAAAGTGTCTATTCATGTCTTCTACCCATTTCTTCACTGGATTATTTGTTGTTATGGTGTTGAGTTTGCTAAGTTCTTTATCGATTTTGAGGGGCACCTGGGTGGCTCAGTCTGTTAAGCCACCGACTTCAGCTCAGGCCATGATCTCACAGTTTGTGAGTTCGAGCCCCGCGTCAGGCTCTGTGCTGACAGCTAGCTCAGAGCCTGGAGCCTGCTTCAGATTCTGTGTCTCCCTCTCTCTCTGACCCTCCCCTGCTCATGTTTCTCTCTCTCTCTCTCTCTTTCTCTCTCTCTCAGAAATAAATAAAAACATTAAAAAAATTGTAGATTTTGGATACTAACCCTTTATCCAATACGTCTCTTTGCAAATATCTTTTCCCATTCCATTGGTTGTCTTTTAGTCTTGTTGATTGTTTTCTTGTAGTACGGAAGCTTTTTATCTTGATGAGGTCCCAATAGTTCATTCTTGCTTTTAATTCCCTTGCCTTTGGAGATGTGTTGAGCAAGAAATTGCTGTGACTGAGGTCAAAGAGGTTGTTGCTGCTTTCTTCTCTAGGGTTTTGATGGTTTCCTGTCTCACATTTAGGTCTTTCATCCATTTTGAGTTTATTTTTGTGTATGGCATAGGAAAGTGGTCTAGTTTCATTTTCTGCATGTTGCTGTCCATTTCTCCCAGCACCATTTGCTAAAGAGGCTGTCTTTTTTTCATTGGATACTCTTTCCTTCGTTGCCAAAGATTAGTTGGCCATACATTTGTGAGTCCAATTCTGGGTTCTTTATTCTATTTCATTGGTCTATGTGTCTGTTTTTGTGCAATACCATACTGTCTTGATGTTCATCCATGTTCGGTTTTGTAGTAGAGGCTAAAGTCTGGGAGTGTGATGCCTCCAGCTTTGGTTTTCTTGTTCAATATTACTTTGGCTCTTCATGGTCTTTTGTGGTTTCATACAAATTTTAGGATTGTTTATTCTAGCTGTGAGAAGAATGTCAATGCAATTTTGAATGAGATTGCATTGAATGTGTAGATTGCTTTGGGTAGTATTGACATTTTAACAATATTTATTCTTCCAATCCAATTCAATTTCCTTCATAAGTTTTCTATAGTTTTCATCATACAGATCTTTTATATCTTTGGTTAGGTTTATTCCTAGGTCTTTTATAGTTCTTGATGCAATTGTAAATGGAATCGATTTCTTGATTCCTCTTTCTGTTGCTTCATTATTGGTATATAGGAATGCAACTGATTTCTGTACATTGATTTTGTACCCTGTGACTTTGCTGAATTCATGTATCAGTTCTAGCAGCATTTTGGTGGAGTCTTTCAGGTATTCCACGTAGAGTGTTATGTCATCTGTGAAAAGTAAATGTTCAACTTCTTTGCCAATTTTGAATTCCTTTTATTTCATATTGTTGTCTGATTGCTGAAGCTAGGAGTTCTAACATTATAATGAACACAGTGATGAGAGTAGACCCCCCTGTCGTGTTCCTGATCAAAGGGAGAGCTCTCAGTTTTCCCCCATTTAGGATGATATTAGCTGTGGGATTTTCATTTATGGCTTTTATGATGTTTAGGTATGTTCCTTCTATCCTGACTTACTTGAGAATTTTTATTCAGAAAGGATGTCATATTTTGTCAAATGCTTTTTCTGCATCTATTGACAAGATGATATAGTTCTTATCGTTTCTTTTATTAATGTGATGTATCACATTGATTGGTTTGCGAGTATTGAACCAGGCCTACAGCTCAAGAATTAATCCCACTTGATTATGGTGAATAATTCTTTTAAATGCTGTTGAATTCAGTTTGCTAGTATCTTGTTGAGAATTTTTGCTTCCATGTTCATCAGGGATACTGGCCTATAATTCTCCTTTTTTTGTGGGGTCTCTGGTTTGGAAATCAAAGTAATGCTGGCTTCATAGAATGAGTCTGGAAGCTTTTCTTCCGTTTCTATTTTTTGGAACAGCTTGAGAAGAATAGGTATTAACTCTGCTTTAAATGCCTGGTAGAATTCCCCAGGGAAGCCATCTGACTCAGGACTCTTATTTGTTGGGAGATTTTTGATAACCGATTCAATTTCTTCACTAATTATGGGTCTGTTCAAATTTTCTATTTCTTCCTGTTTGAGTTTTGGTAGTCTGTGGGTATGTAGAATTTGTCCATTTCTTCCAGGTTGTTGGCATATAATTTTTCATAGTATTCTTGGATAATTGCTTGTATTTCTGAAGGATTGGTTGTTATAAATCCATTTTCATTTATGATTTTATCTATATGGGTCCACTCTCTTTCTTTTTGAGAAATCTGGCTAGAGGTTTATCAATTTTCTTTATCTAAAAATAAAACAGCTTAGTTTCATCTGTTCTACTCTTTTTGTTTTTGTTTTAGATTACTTATTTTTTTATTTCTGCTCTGTTCTTTATTATTTCTCTTCTTCTACTGGCCTTGGGGTTTCTCTGTTGTTCTTCTAGTTCCTTTAGGTATGCTGTTAGATTTTGTATTTGGAATTTTTCTTGTTTCTTGAGATAGTCTGGACTACACTGTATTTTCCTCTTAGGACTGCCTTTACTGCATCCAAAAGGGTTTGGACTGTTTTATTTTCATTTTCATTTGTTTCCATATATTTTTAAATTTCTTCTTTAATTGCCTGGTTTACCTATTTGTTCTTTAGTAGGATGGTTTTTAACCTCCATGCATTTGGAGGTTTTCCAGACTTTTTCCTGTGATTGATTTCAAGTTCCATAGCATTGTGATCTGAAATTATGCATGGTATAATCTCAATTCATTTGTATTTTTTGAGGGCTGTTTTGTGACCCAGTATGTGATCTGCCTTGGAGAATGTTCCATGTGCACTCAAGAAGAATGTATATTCTGCTGCTTTAGGATGAAAAGTTCTGAATGTATCTGTCAAATCCATCTGGTCCAGTATATCATTCCGGGCCATTGTTTCTTTATTGATTTTCTGCCTAGATGATCTGTCCATTGCTGTAAGTGGAGTACTAAAGTTCCCTGCAATTACCACATTCTTACCAATAAGATTGCTTATGTTTGTGATTAGTTGTTTTATATATTTGGGTGTTTCTGAATTAGGTGCATAAACATTTATAATTGTTAGCTCTTCTTGACAGATAGATCCCATAAGTATGATATAATTCCCTTCTTCATCTCTTGTTACAACCTTTAGTTTAAAATCTAGTTTATCTGATATAAGTATGGCCACTCCAACTTTCTTTTGACTTCCAGTAGCATGATACATAGTTCTCTGTCCCCACTTTCAATCTGAAGGTGTCCTCAGGTCTGAAATGGGTCTCTTTTAGACAGGAAATAGATGGGTCTTGTTTTTTTTTTTTTTTTAATCCATTCTGTACCTTATGTCTTTTGATTAGAGTCCATTTACTTTCAATGTTATTATTGAAATATATGGATTTAGAGTCATTGTGTTATCTGTAGGTTTCATCTTGTAGTGATGTCTCTGGTCCTTTATGGTCTTTGCAACTTTCTACTCACAGAATCTCCCCTTAGGATCTCTTGTAGAGCTGGTTTAGTGGTGATTAATTCCTTCAGTGTTTGTTTGTCTGGGAAAACTTTTCTCTCTCCTTCTATTCTGAATGACAGGCTTGCTGGATAAAGGATTCTTGGGTGCATATTTTTTTCTTGTTCAGCACATTGAAAATTTCCTGCCACTTCTTTCTGACCTGCCAAGTTTCAGTACATAGGTCTGCTACTACCCTTATGTGTCTGCCCTTGTAGGTTAAGGTCCGTTTGTCCCAAGCTGCTTTCAGATTTCTCTTTATCCTTGTATTTTGCCACTGTCACTTTGAAATGTCATGAAGAAGATTGATTCAAGTTATGTCTGAAGGGAGTTCTCTGTGCCTCCTAGATTTCAATGTCTGTTTCCTTCCCCAGATTGGGGAAGTTCTCAGCTATGATTTGTTCAAGTATACCTTCCACCCATTTCTCTGTCTCTTCTTCTTATAGAACTCCTATGATACAGATATTATTATGTTTTATTGAATCACTTAGTTCTCTAATTCTCCCCTCATGGTCCAGGAGATTTTAAAATCTCTTATTTCTCAGCTTCATCTTTTTCCATAATTTTATCTTCTATTTCACTTATTCTCCCCTCTGCCTCTTCAATCCTTGCTGTCACCATCTCTAGTTTATTTTGCACCTCATTTACAGCATTTTTTAATTCATCATGACTAGTTTTTAGTTCGTTGATCTCTGCATCAGGATTCTCTTGCTGTTTTCTATGATTTTTTTGAAGCCCAGTGATAAATCTTATGACTATTATTCTAAATTCTGTTCAGTTATATTGTTTTTATCTGTTTTTACCAATTCTTTTTTAATTTTTTAATGTTTACTTTTGAGGAGGAGTGCAGAGAGAGGAGACAGAGAATACAAACCAGGGTCCACTCTCTGAGCTGTCTGCACAGAGTCTGATGCTGGGCTTGAACTCACAAACCATGAGATCATGACCTGAGTGAAGTCAGATGCTTAAACAACTGAGCCACTCAGGCGTTCCTGTTTTGATCAATTCTTTAGCTGTCATTTCTTTCTGGAATTTCCTTTGAGGAGAATTCTTCCATTTTATCATTTGGGCTAGTTTTCTGTCCCTTATGTGTTTTAAAAGCTTGTTATGTGTCCTGCACCCGTGAGCACTACAGTATTAAAGAGGGGTCATACACTATGCAGGACCTGGCCCTTCAGGAGGTGTTATTTGGAGTGTATTACTTGATCTCTGTTGTTTTGACTCTGGTTGCTTTCTGGCCCTGCTCGTAGTAATGTTTTGAACCCTCCATCAGGTGTACTTTGATTTGTTTGTTATAGTAGCCCTGAGTCGGAATTGGTCTAAGAAACCAAGGTCAGCATCGCTCCAGTCATGGAAAGGACAGAGAGGCCTCCATAATTGTGAGAATGCTGGTCTTCTAGGAGATGATGTTTTTAGTGACTTCAGTCTCCAGCCCCACCCTGCTGTTTCTCGCATTTGAGGACGGTGGACCCCTGGACTCACTGGTGGCCCTGCTGCCGAGTTGTACTGTTTTCTGGCTGAGCTGCAATCAATCATGGTCAGAACCTTGGCTCCACTTTTTTTTTTTTACTTTTTTAAAAAATGGTTACTTTAAAATATAATAGTATTAGTCAAATGCATTTTACATCTAAAGCAAGTTACTTTCTCCTCTATTATAGATTTCAGTTTTTGTATGTTACAATACTTTGCATAATTACACATCACTATAATTTGTATTTTTCTAAGAAAAATAACTTTTATCCAAACACAATTTTGTTTTTGAAGTGGATTTGAAGAGTCATTAATTGGACTTCAAGATAAATCGATTTGGGAGGACAGGGTGGGATATAGAAATACATCTTGGAAAGTGATTAATGACACCAAAGGAAATAGTAAATAGCATGTTCCCTTGGAAATGGACTGTAAACATCCAGTGTCTGAATGATATTGTACATCTGCAATTCTCAGCCTTGCCACCTAAGACCCAATTTTTATGCCACTATATACACAGCTGTTATTTGTCTTCTGCAAATGCAAAAAAAAAAAAAAGAAAAAAAGAAAAAGAGAGAATCTTATTGGTTGTTGATATACTACTATCAATGCTACTTTGGTAAAGTTAAAGGGTTTATTTCCTTTATATGGTGGAATACTTTAGTGACCATAAAACAGATTGGGTTGATTAGAGGACAAAAATATTGTAGCAGAAGGAAGTAGGTAAATAAAGGCAAACAGTGACCAAGGGCTCACTGCAGGGCATTAATGCCCTGTTTCTAAGTGCTGTGAGTTAGTTTTTATTATGTATTCTGATTACTAGTATTTTTACTTTAAGTAGCTTTTCCCCATTTGATAATAATTAACAATTCTAGCCTTAAAATGAGATAAGAAACTGCAAGAATTTATAATTGGACATACATGCAGGGAGAAGCAATAAGAGTGCTCTTCCTCCTACCATACCACTAACTTTAGATTTGTATTTACTTTGATGAAGGGGGGATGAGATCAGAATAACAATTTTCAGTTTCTTTAATGTTAGCCAGACTTCTCAAAATTACCTTAATTTTCTATCCAGAATTTTCTGGATCTCTGAAAAACTAACCATATAAAGTCCAGATATAATGGAAAAATAGACAGAGATGGGAAGATGGCAATGGAGTAGGTGGGCCCTAGGCTCACCTTTTCCCATGAGTACAACTAGCCAACTATTAAATCATCCTAAATACCCCAGAAATCCACCTGAAGAGGAGAGAAGAGGCCACTGGAAAAAAAAAAAAAGTTAAAAGTACAGAGATGAAGCTTGGGAGAAAAATAGATCATGGCCACTGCAGTGGGGAAGGAGCATTGATTATGGAAAAGCCCAAGAGACAGACTACCTAGCACATGAGGCAACAGAAGGGGAAAATAAAACCCCATAGCAACTGGCTTGGAAAGTAAGAGGGGCCGAATTCTGTGAGTTCTTGCAACCAGTGAGGGTTAAAGTCTGAAATTTTAAAGTCAGCAGGCTTGGCTCAGAGGCATTGGAGCTTCTAATGGAGAGAAAGTAGAGCAAACAGCCCATGGATATACAGCATGGAAACGGTGATGTGAAGAACTTCTAGGGCCCACTCTGAGGACATCATTTGCTCACCTTGGAGTATGTCCCAGAGAAGCAGTATTTACAGAGAGATTCCTAGGGAACAAAGGAACTGGCTGGGGACATTTTCCTCCCCCACCTCTCAGCATAATCACATGCCCAACTGTGGGAACAAGCACAGAGCCAACCCTCCTACCTAACTTGCTTACACCAAGCTTCCAATCCCTTCTTGTGCTCCAGTGGAACCACTCCTTCCAGTGTCTGTTTGCCTCACTCCCAGCATGACAGGCCCTTTCCTCCAGAAGACTAGCCCAAATCTTGCCAACACCACTTCTCCTGATAACAGGAGTTTTGCTGAGCCTTGGTTCTGGAGGCGGTGGCAACAGAATTCATTTTATAAGCATACTAGAAAACACTTAGTTAAAACTTACCACATCTAGGCCAGGGACCAAATAACGCTCACAACAGGGAGTGTCTGCAGATGATTGTTCTGAAGGATAAAGTGGCAAAGACAAGCAGCAGAGCACATGCAACATACATTGAAGACACTCCTGGAAACTTCAGGCCCTAGGGAACAGGATATACTAGATGGCAGGACACTACAAGGACACCCTAAAACACAGAAACAGGCACAGAGACATAAACCAAGTGAGAAGACAGGGAAATTCATCCCAAATGAAAAAAACAGAACAAGGCCACAGCCAGAGATGCAAGCAAAACAGATACAAGTAATATGCCTGATAGAGAATTTAAAGGAATGATTATGAGGATACTCACTGAACGTGAAAAAAAAAAAAAGTAGAAAGCATTAATGAGACTTTTAACACAGAGATAAGAAATAACATAGCAGAGATAAAGGGTACAATAAAATAGAAAATGCTTGATGGAAAGAAGAACAAGATGGAAGAAGCAGAGGAATAAATTAGTGACCTGGGAGATAGGGATATGGAAAGTAATCAACCTGAACAAAAGAGAGAAAAAAGAATTATGCAAAATGAGAATAGACTTAGAGAACTCAGTGATAGCATCAAACATCATAACATTCATATTATAGGAATCCCAGAAGAAGAAGAGAGAGAAAATGGGGCAGAAAATATATTTGAAGAACTAATAACTGAAAACTCACTTAATATGGGAAAGGAAACAGATATCTCCCTATATAGGAGGCACAGAGAACTCCTATCAAAATCAACAAAAGACCCACACCAAGACAAATTGTAATTAAATTCACAAAATATAGTGATACGAAAAAATTTTAAAGCAACAAGCAAAAGAAGACAGTAACTTACAATGAAAAACACACAAGGCTAGTGGGATATTTTTCATCAAAAACTTTCCAAGCCAGAAGGGAGTGGCATGATATATTCAACGTGCTGAATGGGACATATCAGCAGCCAAGAATACTCTATCCAGCAAGGCTATTATTCACAATAGAAGAAAAGATAAAGAGTTTCCTAGACAAGCAAAAACTAAAGGAGTTCATGACCACTAAACCAGCCGGATAGGAAATAGTAAAGGGGTTTCTAGAATGGAAAGGAGAGACCAAAAGTTATAGTATAAAGGTAGGAAACAAAAAAGCAGTAAAAACGAATATTTATGTAAAAAAAATCAAAGAACACAGAAAATGAAAGAAACAACGTATACCTAAAATGTAGGAAGGAGAGGAGTAAAGAATGGGTTCAAATGTAAATGGCCATTAATTTAGTATAGACTACAATATGTAGAAGAGGGTATATACAAATCTAATGATAACCATATATCAAAAGCCACTAATAAATATGCGAAGAATAAAGAGAAAAAATCCAAATATATCACCAAAGGAAACCAGCAAACCATGAAAGAAAGACAACAAAAGATCAGAAAAAAATCTCAGAAACAACCACAAAACAAATAATACAATGACAATAAATACATATCTATCAATAAGTACTTTGAATGTAAATAGAGTATATACTCCAGTTGAAAGACACAGGGTGACAGAATGGATTAAGAAAAAAAAAAAAAAAAAAAAGGACCTAGCCATACGATGCTTATAAGAGACTCATTTTAGAGCTAAAGAAAACTACAGATTGAAAGTGAGAGTATGGAGAAACAACTCTCATGCAAATGGATGTCAAAAGAAGCCAGAGTAGCAATATTTATATCAAATAAAATAGACTTTAAAACAGACTGTAATAAGACCAAAAAAAGGCACTAATTATTAAGAGGACAATCCAACAAGGAGATATAACAATTGCAAATATTTATGTGTCCAAAATAGAAATACTCAAATACATAGCACAGTTAATAACAAACACAAAGGAACTAATTGATAATAATACAATAATAATAGGGGACTTTAACGCCCCACTTACATAAGTAGGCAGATCATCTAAACAGAAAACAAGAAAATGGTGGCTTTGAATGGCATACAGGAACAGATGGATTTAAAGATATGTTCAAAATATCCCATTCTAAAACAGTAGACATTCTTTTTAAGTGCCCAGGGAACATTCTCCAGAATAGATCATGTATTAGCCTACAAAGCAAGCCTCAACAAATTCAAGATCAAAGCCAATCCATGCACCTTTTCTGACCACAGTGCTATTAAACTAGAAGTCAACAACAACAAAAAAATCTGGAAAGTCCATGAATACAAAAAGTTTAAATAACATGCTACTAAACATTGAATGGGCCAACCAGGAAATAAAATAAATTTTAAAAAATACATGGAAACAAATGAACATGAAAACCCAATAGTCCAAAACTTTTGGAATACAGCAAAAGTGCTTCTAAGAGTGAAGTTTATAGCAATACCTGCCTAACTCCAGAATGAAGAAAAATCTCAAATAAATAACCTAGCCTTATACCTCAAAGGACTAGAAAAAGAGTAACAAAACCCACAACCAGCAGAAGGAAGGAAATAATAAAATTTAGAGTAGAAATAAATGATACACTAAAACAAAACAACCAAAAACCAATAGAAGAAATCAATGAAACCAGGAGATGTTTCTTTGAAAAAAAAATTATAAAATTGACAAACCTCTAGCTAGACTTATCAAGAAGAAAAAAGAAAAAGGACTCAAATAAAATAAATCACAAATGAGAGAGGAAAAATAATGATCAATACCACAGAAATATGAACATAAGAGAATATTATGAAAAACTATAAGCTAACAAATTGGACAACCTAGAAGAAATGAATAAATTTCTAGAAACATAGAACCTACCAAAACTGAAACAGGAAGAAATAGAAAATATGAATGAACATTGATTACTAGCAATGAGATTGAATTAGTAATAAAAAAAACTCGCAACAAACCAAAGTCCAGGACCAGATGACTTCACAGGAAAGTCTACCAAACATTTAAAAAAGAGTTTATACCTATTCTTCTCAAACTATTCCAAAAAAATAGAAAAGGAATAGAAAAGGAAGAAAAACTTACAAATTTATTTTATTAGTTCAGCATTACCCTGATACCAAAACCAGATAAATACACCACTGAAAAAGAGAACTATAGGCCAATTGATATCCCTGATGAACATAGATGCAAAAATCCTCAACAAAATATTAGCAAACTGAATTCGACTATATATTAAAAAAATCATTCACTATGATCAAGTGGGATTTATCTCTCAGTTGCAATTGTGGTTCAATATGTACAAATCAATTGACCTGATATATCACATCAATAAGTGAAAGGATAGGAATCATCTGACCACTTCAATAGATTCAGAAAAAGGATTTGACAAAATACAATATCCATTCATGATGAAAACCCTCAACAGAACAGGTTTAGAGGGAACATATCTCAACATAATAAAGCCCATATAAGAAAAACGCATGATAAGATTATCCGGAGAGTTTTTCCCATAAGGTCAGGATCAAGACAAAGATGCCCACTCTCACCACTGTTACTCAGCATAGTACTGGAAGTCCTAGCCACAGCAGTCAGGCAAGAAAAAGGAATAAAAGCCATCAAAATCAGTAAGAAAGAAATACAATTTTTATTATTTGCAGATGACATCATATTGTATATAGAGAATGCAAAAGACTCCATCAAAAAACTACTAGAACTGATATGTGAATTCAGTAGAGGCATAGGATATAAAATCAATGTACAGAAATATGTTGCATTTCTACATACTAATAATGAAGCAGCAGAAAGAGAAATTGAGAAATATATCCCATTTACAATTGAACCAAAAACCGTAAGATACCTAGGAATAAACCTAACGAAAAAGGTGAAAGACCTGTACCCTGAAAAATATAAAGCACTGTTGAAAGAAATTGAAGATAACACAAAGAACTGGAAAAACATTCCATGCTCATGGATTCGAAGAACAAATATTGTTAAAATGTTTATCCTACCCAAAGCAATCCACACATTTAATGCAATTCCTATCAAAATACCAGAAGCATTTTTCACAAAATTAGGACAAACAATCCTAAAATTTGTGTGGAACCACAAAAGACCTCAGCCAAAGCAATCTTGAAAAAAGAAAAGCAAAGTGGAGGTATCACAATTCTGGACTTCAAGTTATGTACAATTCCATAGTCATCAAAATAGTGTGGTACTGGCACAAAAATAGACACACACACTGTAGAGCATAATAGAAAATTCAGAGATTCACCCACAACTCTATGGTCAATTAATCTTCAAGAAAACAGGAAAGGATATCCAGTGGAAAAAATACAGTCTCTTCAACAAATGGTGCTGTGGAAACTGGATAGCAAAATGCAAAAGAAAAAGAGGACCACTTTCTTACACCATACACAAAGATGCACTCAAAATGTTAGATTAAAGACATAAACTTGTGACCTGAGCCAAAGTCAGACACTTAACCGACTAAGCCAACCAGGTGCCACTAGCAGGGTCCATTTTTCAATCAGAGCCAATCACATTTATGTATATAATCAATAGAACTTGGACCAACAAGTTTGCTATTTGTTTCTTGTGTAAACTGGAAAACACATTACATATTTAGATGACTAAACATCAAGAAATAATTTCTTAAAAGATATGTTTTTATTTACTTAAATAATCTCTACACCACATGGTGGACATGAATTCATGATCCTGAGATCAAGAGTCACATATTCTTCTGACTGAGCCAGGCAGGTGCCCCAAGTTATGATATCCATCACCATCTCCCCTCCCATGAAAAAATGCATTTTGAAAAAATACACATAATAGTTAGAAAAACAACATATGTGGGTGTTTTTCAATCAGTAGAACAATAAACAAAATGAATTATATAAAATTTGACATAATTATATCATAGGAATGGCTTTCTTATGTATAGTTGTCCTCAACTAAATTTGTTGACTGTAAAGCAAGATGATACAAACCGTAGTAAATAAGAAGTTTGACCTTTAAATTTTGGACTGTTTTTAAAAATAAATATTCATTTACAAAACAAGAACAAGATTAGTTGTGCCAATAGGGGTTAAGTACTGTCCCCTCAGGCACTCATTCACCTTGAAGTTGTTAGTATAAATACAGTGAACCTAAATGCTTTATCTCTAAAGCTGAATAGCCCGACTTTCGCTTAGGTCATGATCTTGCCGTTAGTGGGTTTGAGCCCCACATCGGGCTCTGTGCTGCCATCTCAGAGCCTGGAGCCTGTTTCAGTCTGTGACTCCCTCTCTCTCTGACCCTCCCCTGCTCACGCTGTCTCTCTCTCTCTTCTAAGGGGAAAAAAAAAAAATAGATGTTGAGCCTTCCTGTGGAAGAAAACATCTATTTTCTAAAACTGAATAATAATTTTACCTTCTTCGTAAAATAGTTTTAAGAATTAAGTTTAAAAAAAACTTTAATTATTTTAATTATTACTAAACTCAAGTCTGCAAAAAGCATTCAAATAAATATGAATAACAGCATTTACTAATTTTTTATTGCTACAACTATACACAGTAATCTCAAAGGGAAGTCAAATGAAAACTACATTAGATAGATGCTATTTAATTTCAAGATGGAAAGGTTATAGTAATGAACTTTATTTGGGTATACATTATATATTTATTCAAGAATTGATTTAGATAGAGATGCTCTTTTAATTGGATATAAGTAGATTGTACCAAAAGACATGTCACAGCCTTCTTGTATTTAGGAACACTAGACAAACTTAAGCACTGTGATTGGAGCCATTTAAATGACAACCCCCCAAAAAGCACAAAAATAAGAAAAAAATGTTCCACTAAATTGACCAGGAAAGGGACACTTGTTTACAGTATGGCAGCTAAAACAGGAAGACAGAGTATTACCTTCTTTGACCTCAGCTGAGACGTTTCATTGGACAACTCAAAATCTTCACTGCCCTACATACAGCCACAAATGACCACAAAAGTGCCATGATTATAGATTTTGGGGTTGTAAATAAATTTTAGTGAGTAGGCAAATACCCACATATAAAATGCATTGATAATGAGAATCAACTGCATATAGCTCTCCCTTAGGGTGGGTTGCAATATTTGGTAATAATTGACATACTTTCCAAAATGAGTGTGGAACTCATTTTATCAGAGGTGCACCTGTGTGGTCCAGTTGGTTAAGTGTCCAACTTTGGCTCAGGTCACGACCTCAGAGGTCTTGAATTTGAGCCTCCGTGTCAGGCTCTCTACTGACAGCTCAGAGCCTAGAGCCTGCTTCAAATTCTGTGTCTCCCTCCCCTGCTCCTGCTCTGTCTCTCAAAAATTAATAAACATTAGAAAAAGAACTTTTTATTAGGTTTATCAGACCTTAGTTTCAAAGAAATGACTTCATATTCATATCTGAAAAATGCAGCTGGCTTTTTTTCTTTTTCTCTTATTTTATCTAGATACAACATTTTCACCCCTTTAAGAGTATGTTTCTATGAGTTTCACAAGCATATGCAAGCAAAATCAAGACATAGAATAGTTATCACACCTCAAAAATTTCCACAAGTTCTTGTATAGTCATTCTTTTCCTCAACCCCAGTCTTTGGTAACTTTTATTTTTGTTACCAAAGTTTTACCTTTTCCAGACTGTCATATAAATGAAATCATATAATATGAATCCTTTTGAGTCTGCTTTCTTTCATTTAGCATTAATGTACTTGTGATTAATATACATGCTTCCATGTATAGATAGTTTGTTTCTTCTTTTGCTGAGTAATATTCCATTGTATAAATGGCTGCAATTTGTTCTTCCATTCTCCACATGAAGGAAATTTTAGTTGTTTCCAGTTTTTGGCTATTTGGATAATGGTCTTATGAATATTAATATGCATGTATTTGTGTCAGTGTAAGTTTTCATTTCTCTAGAATTGATACTAAGGAATAGGATTGTTGGATCGTATGATTAAGGACATGTTAATTTTACTAGAAACTGCCAAATTGTTTCTATAGTGGCTGTATCATTTTGTATTTCTACCAGCAATGTATGAAAAGTTTCAGTTGGTCTGAATGTCTTCTTCAGCATTTGATATTGCCAGTTCTTGTTTGTTTTTAATTATTTCCATTTTAATAGATGTGTTGTGATATCTCATTGTAGATTTGATTTGTATTTCTCTAATGATTATTAATACTGATAATTTTTTCAGGTTCTTTGCCATTGATATATCATCTTTTTTGAAGTATATATATATATATATAATATATACTGAAGTATATATATATAATATATTGAAGTATATATATATTATATATATATTGTTTCATTGATCTATAGATCTTTGATATATAAATGATCTCTCTCGCTTGCTACAATATTATAGTCAATATTGAAGACTGAAGGTTGGAGGGAGTGTGGGTTCTCAGATTTTTACAAAATCATTTTGGATATTCTTGTTCCTTTGTCCATATAAATATTTGAATTAACTCATAAATTTCCATAAAAAGTTGCCTGGGAATTTGACTGGGTTTACATTGAATCTGTAGATAACCATGGGAAGAATTGGCATATTAATATTAGATTTTCTGATTCATGAACATAGTATATCTTTCCATTTATTTGGAACGTCTTTGATTTCTTTCATCAGTGTTTTGAGGTTTTCTGTGCATAACTTTTGCACTGAATTTGTTAAATTCATTCCTAAGTATGTCATATATTTTGCTGCTTTTATAAATAGCATATTTTAATTTTAATTTTCAATTGTTCATGGCTGGTATGTAGAAATAATATTGACTTTTTTCTAGACCTTTTATCCTGCAGACTTGGAAACACACTTAGTAAGTCCCTCAGCATTTTTATAATTCTTTTGTTAAAAAAATTCTATGTAGACATTGATTCCTCTGCAAATGGAGGTAGGTCTCCCTTCCTTCCTTCCTTCCTCCCTTCCTTCCTTCCTTCCTTCCTTCCTTTTCTTTTCTTTTCTTTAAAAAAATTTTTAATGCTTTATTTATTTCTGAGAGAGAGAGAGAGAGACAGTGTGATCAGGGGAGGGTCAGAGAGAGGGAGACACAGAATCTGAAGCAGTAATTTATCTCTTATATATGACAACCAGTACTCTTCCGAAAAAATGACCTCTTTAATTTCTATTACCCATTTAACCATCCCCCCAACCATCCTCTTATCCAGCAAACTTCAGTTAGTTCTCTGTATTTAAGAGTCCTTTATGGTTTGCCTCCCTCTCTTATTTTTATTATTTTCCTTCCCTTCCCCTATGTTCATCTGGTAAGTTTCTTAAATTTCACATGTTCTGACTGACTTATTTCACTTAGCACAATACCCTCTAATTTCATCCACATTTTTTTATGGCAAGATTCATTTATTTTCATTGCTGAGTTATATATATATATATATATATATATATATATGTATATATTCCCATCTTCTTTATCCATTTGTCAGTTGATGGACATTTGGGTTCTTTCCATAATTTGGCTGTTGTTGATAGTGCTGCTATAAACATTGTGCACCTTTGAATCAGCATTGTTTTGCATCCTTTGGATAAATACCTAGTACTGCAATTACTGGGTCATAGGATAGTTCACTTTTAACCTTTGGGGGAACCTCCATACTGTTTTCCAGAGTTGCTGCACCAGTTTGCATTCCCACAAACAGAACAAGAGGGTCCCCCTTTCTCCATATCCTTGCCAACATCTGCTGTTTCCTGAGTTGTTAATTTGAGCCATTCTGACAGGTGTGAGGTGGTATCTCATTGTGGTTTTGATTTATATTTCCCTGATGGTGAGTGATGTTGAACATCTTTTCATGTGTCTGTTTTATTTATTTCTGAGAGAGAGATAGAGAGAGTGAGTGAGCAGGGGAGGGGCAGAGAGAGAGGGAGACACAGAATCCAAAGCAGGTTCCAGGCTCTGAACTGTCAGCACAGAGCCCAATGCAGGGCTCGAACCCACAAACCGTGAGATCATGACCTGAGCTGAAGTTGGCTGCTTAACCGACTGAGCCACCCAGACGCCCCCATTTTGGGAAGATGTTTAACTACAGATTAAATTACCTTAGCAATGATAAAACTTTCTAATAACAATCCCACTCTCATTCCTGATAATGGTCATTTGTGTCTTTCTTTTTGTAGGAAGTCTTGCTGTGAGTTATCAATGTTATTAATCTTTTCAAAGGAAGAATTGTGTTTTTTATTGATTTTTCTCTATCAATCGAGAACATTACTTTTTATATTTTATTAAATTTGTGTTCTTCATTATTATGTAATTATTTAAACATATATAATTAGCATAATTATATATAATTATATATTATATTACTAATTGATATATAATTATGTTATGTAATTATATATAATTATTATGATTGTTTTAATTATTTCCTTATTTCTGCTTATTTTGGGTTTGATTTGCTTTTTTTTTTAAATCTGTGTGGCATCATAAGTAATTAATTTTAGACCTTTATTTCCAATATAGGTGTTTAGTATGATAAACTTTTATCAAAGTGCAGATTTAATTTCATTCAGTTTTCCTTTTTCTTTCTTCTTTGAACTACATTATTTAGTTTCCAAACATTCCAGGATTTTCTAGATATCTTTCTTTTACTAATATCCAGTTTAATTGTAGTCAGATAATACATTTTATGATTTTTGTTTTTTTTTGAATTTACTAAGTATTTTTAATGGGCCAGAATATAGTCTTCCTAAGTAAATGTTTTGTGTCTGTTAGAAATAAGTCTGCATTCTGCCATTTTTATGTAGAATGTTCTAAAGATCTTAATTGATAATATTGCTCAAGTCTTCTATTACTTAACCAAATTTATGTCTACTTGTCTTATCAATTACTAAGAGAAAGGATGTTGATTAATTGACTGTAATTGTTGATTGTCCTATATCTCCTTAGTTCTGTATTTGTTCCATGATGCTTTTTGTTCATATATCGTGAAGCTTGTTTATAAAGTACATAAACATTTAGTGTTGTTATGTCCTTTTCTCAAATTGACCTCTTCTTTGAAATGTCCCTCTTTATCTCTGGTAATATTCTCTGATATGAACTATTATTTCTGATATTAATATAGCCACTTCAAGGTTTTTTATATTAATATTAGCCCAGCTGACTGAGCCACCCAGGCACCCCTAATATTAGCATAATATATAATTTTGTATCTTTTAAATTTTAAATTGTGTGTTTGTGTTTTGCACAGATTGTAAACAGCATGTAATTGGGTCTTGCTATTTTTTAGACTTCTGACAATCTCTGCCTTTTATTTGGGGTATTTGGACCCTTTATATTTAATGTTTATATTACTATAGTTTTGTTTAAATCTACCATTTGCTATTTGTTTTGTATATTTCTCACTTATTCTTTGTTTATTTTTTGCCCACATTACCTCTGTTATTTTGAATTAACAATTTTTTACATTACTTTTTATCTCCATTACTGACTTATTAACTTAATGTTTTGTTTTGTAGTTATTTTAGTATTTGAAGTATACATGGTTAATTTATCATAGTCCACCTTCATGCATCTTACATTACATCCTGTATAGTGTAAGAACCTCACAACAGTACACATTCACTTTTGCATTCCAGATCATTGTGCTATTGTCATTTATTTTACTTCTATATCTGTTATAAATCCTACAATAAAATGTTCTATTTTTGGCTTTCAATGGGTAATAAACTTTCTTTAACAAATATATTGATACATATTTTACACATCACAAATCCACTCATCTCAAGTGTACAATTCAATAATTT
The DNA here is from genome assembly GCF_008692635.1 of Crocuta crocuta. Lineage (NCBI taxonomy): Eukaryota > Metazoa > Chordata > Mammalia > Carnivora > Hyaenidae > Crocuta > Crocuta crocuta. The sequence goes on from NW_027531996.1 coordinate 221,500, forward strand.
TTAGTGACTTTTCATAGTAGTATAACCATTAAAATAAATCAAGTTTGGAACACTTCATTCTCCAGTAATATCACTTGTATCATTTTACAGTTTATTCTTGTTCCACTCAGCTCTAGCAACCAATAACTTGTTTTCTATTGATATGAATCTGCCTTTTTGGAATATTTCATCTAAATGAAGTCATACAATAATTGGTTTCTCATCCATGACATAGTTTGGTTTTGTTATTGCTGAATAGTATCCCATGATATAAATATACTACCTTTTGTCTGTTCATCAGTTGGTAGGCATTCAGGTTTTTGCACTTTTTGCCTATTTTGAATACTGATGTTATAAATATCCATTTGGAAGTCTTTGTATGGACACATGTTTTCCTTCCTCTTTGGTAGATAACTGGAATGTAATTTCTGGGTTTTATAGTAGGTTTATGTTTAATACTTTTTAAGATTTTTTTTAAGATCATAGTAAAATTGAGAGGAAGGTATAGAGACAATCGATATATCTCCTACCTTCATATATCCATAACCTCTTCCATTTTCAACATCCCTATTCAGAGTGGTACATTTGTTACAATTGATAAACCTTTACTGACACATAATAACTACCCAAAGTACATAGTTTACATTAGGATTGACTTTTGGTATTATACTTTCTATGGATTTAGAAAAATGTATAATGATATATGCTTATCATCACATATTATATATGTGATATATAATATCACACTGAATATTTTCATTGCCCTAAAATCCTCTGCATTCCACCTATTTACCTCCCTCCCACCCAAAACCTTAGCAAGCATTAATTTTTTACTATCTCTATAGATTTTCCTTTTCCAGAATTTCATGTAGTTGGAATCATACAGCATACGGTTTTTTTATCTTGGTGTCTTTCACTTAGTAATATGTATTTAAGGTTCTTGCATAGCTTAATAGCTCACTTCTACTTCAGTAGAATATTTTCTACTGAATAATATTCCAATGCCTTCATGCACAACAGTTTATTTATTCATTCATATACTGAAGAACATCTTGGTTGCTTTCAAGTCTTAGCAATTACAAATAAAGCCACTGTAGCATGCCTGCACAGGTTTCTGGCCATAGTTTTCAACCCATTAAGGTAAATACCAAGAAGAACAATTACTGGATTGTATGGAAAGATTATGTTCAGTTTTATAAGAAACTGCCAAGTTGTCTTCTCACAATCACTATTTTGCATTTCTGCCAGCAGTGTATAAGAGTTCCTATTGCTTCACATTCTCTTTTTTGTTTAATTTTTTAATGTTTTATTTATTTCTGAGAGAGAGAGAGAGAGAGAGTGCAGGGGAGGGTCAGAGAGTGAGGGAGACACAGAATCCGAATCAGGCTCCAGGCTCTGAGCTGTCAGCACAGAGCCTGATGTGGGTCTCGAATCCATGAACCACGAGATCATGACCTGAGCTGAAGTCGGACGCTTAACCGACTGAGCCACCCAGGTGTCCCTGTTGCTTCACATTCTCATATGCATTTGGTATTGTCAGGGTTCTAGATCCTGGCCATTCTAATAGGTGTGTAGTGGTATCTCACTGTTGTTTTGAAATTACATACACTCTATGATATACGATATGGAGCATCTTTTCCTATGCTTATTGCCATCTGTGTATCTTCTTGGGGAGGTGTCAGTTAAAATTTGGTCCATTTTTAATTGGGTTTTCTTTTTATCATTGAGTTTTAAGGGTTATTTGTATATTTTGGATGCCATTTTTTGTCAGTTTTTGTTTTCTCCCAGCTAGTGTCTTATTTTCTTATTCTCTTGACAATGTCTTCCAAAGAGAAGACATTTTAAATTTTAATTACGTCCTACTTATTTATTTCTTTTATGCTTTTGTCTTTAGTGTAATATCTAAGAAAGCATCACCATATCCGAGGCCATCTTGATTTTCTCTTATGTCATTTTCTAGGAGTTTTATACTTTCATGTTTTACATTTATTTAGGTCTACAATCCATTTTGAGTTAATTTTTGTGAGAGGTCTAAGATCTGTGTCTAAATTTATTCTCTTTCATGGCGATGTCCAGTTGTTCTAGCTCCATAGTATGGAGTTTTTACTCATAGTGTTTTCCTTAACTCCTTTGTCAAAGGTCAGTTGACTATATTTGAAGGGTCTATTTCTGGGCTCTCTATTCTGTTCTCATGTTCATTTATTTATTCTTTCGTCAATACCATATTGTCTTGATAACTGTAGTTGTATAGTAACACTTGAAGTCAGATAGTATCTGTCCTCCCACTTTGCTCTTACTTTCAATATTGTGCTGGCTATTCTGGGTCTTTTGACTCTCCATACAAACTTCAGAACCAGTTTGTTAATATGTTGGATTAAGTAGTTTATAAATGTGCCTTATATCCAGTTGATTGATGGTATTGTTGAGTTCAGCTGTGTCTTCATCGATTTATTGACTCTTGGATCTGTCCATTTCTAATAGATGGCTGTTAAAGTTTCCAAATATTAACAGTGGACTTATCTATACCTATTTATATTTTATCAGTTTTTGCTTCATGTAGTTTGACACATACACATTAAGGATTATCATGTCTTCTTGGAGAGTTGAGCCCTTTGTCATAATGTAATGTCCTTTTTTTTATCCCTGATAACTTTCCTTGCTTTGAGGTTTGTTCTGTTTGAAATAAATATAGCTTCTCCTGCTTTTTTTTTAAATGAGTTTTAGCATGGTTTATATTTATCTATCCACATACTTTTGATTTACATGTATATTTTTATTTAAAGTGGATTTTTGGAGAAATAGGTTAAGATGGTGGAGTGGCAAGGGGACCCTGGGCTTGTCTCATCCCTTGAACACAGCTAGATCAACATCAAACCATTTTGAACACCTAAGAAATTGATCTTAGGATTAACAGAACAATTTGCATAATTTGAGGGAGAGAACATGGCAGGTATGTGATGTGCAGAGGTGAATTGGGGGAGAGAAGAGCCACAGTGCCACAGAGAGGAGGGAACCATTTTTGTGGAAAGGAGAAAGACGGGGAAAAGAGAGCATTGCATCAATTTTGTGCAAGAAGGCAGCACTCCTCCTGAAAGCAGCTAGAGGGAAATGGTGAAAACATGTATAGGGGATTGCACAAGAAGACTGTCCTGCAAAACCATTGATGGTGCAAAAAGGAGAGAGTTTCAATACCACCAGTTTTTTTATAAACAGCAGAGTACAGAGTCCAAAGTTTCAGATGTCATTTCCTGGTGGTGCTCAGGCAAGAAGGCAGAGTGGAGCCCTGGGAGTTGACAGCACAGTCTTAGGATCTCATGGGTCACATGGAGAGAAGCAATTCCCCTGCTTGGAGTGTATTTTGTAGAGGTGATACAGCCTCTCTATGGGCAAAGATCTGGAGGGTATCATCAACCCACCATGTTCACTCATATAGGAACAAAGATGCCAACTGAGGACAGCAAACCCTGGTGCCAGCTGTGTGTTGTAACCTACCACAAACCCAGCCACTGCCACTGTGTGGTGGCATGACTGTTTGCTGGGACAAGCCAGCCCTGGCCACAGTGCAGGGAGACCCTTCCCCAGGAGATCATTGTGGGTTGAACTGCAGGAGGTCTCTAAAGTGTGGGGTTTTGAAACACAACAGAGCCTGAGATAAGAGCCTCTCTCTGGAGAGAGGCATTGCCTGTTAGGTGGAAAGCTTGGACACGGTGAAGGCAGGGAACAAACAGAAGTCGGGGGGATACAGGAGGGATGACTGATCATGTGTCTGTGAGGGCATAACTTCCTGCTCTAGAGACTAGAGAGCAGGGTAAAGCCATTTGCACCATTTTCCCATCAAATTTATTTGACCCCAGTAAGCTAAACAGCACCACCAAGTGGAAAATGGAGCCATTACACCAAACTCTGGAACCTTATGCCCTCCAGACTCATCTCCACTAGAGCAAGTCAGCCTGAGAATCTGAGCAGCAGGCCCTGCCCCAGAAGACTAGCACAGATCCCTCCACAAGTTTCATTTACTGACCATAGACTGCAGCAAAGTTTCAGCTATAAGGTAAAATGGATCTACCTTCATTTAGATTTTTTTTCTTTTGTTGTTGTTGTTGCTGTGGCTTCTATTTTTCTTTTTGCTGTTGCTGTTGTTGTGTTGTGTTTTTACTTTCTTTTATTTCTGGATACAGAAAGAGCGATTTTTTAAATTATTTTATTTTTATTTTTTTCCTCTCCTCTCTTTTCCTTTTTTTTAAATTCAAGCTTCTCTTAACAAGCAGACCAAAACACATCTAGGTTCTAGCTTCCCTTATTTGATTAAAAAATTCATTATAAGTTTTATTTCATTTTATTATTATTATTACTCTTGTTTTTTCTTCTTCCAAAATGACAAGACAGAGGAATTCACCTTCAAAGAAAGAATAGGAAGATATGATGGCCAGGCATTTAGTCAATGCAGATATAAGTAGGATGTCTGAACTAGAATTTATAACAATGATTATAAGAATATTAGCTGGGCTTGAAAGAAAGTGTAGAAGACACCAGAGCATCCCTTTCTGCAGAGCTAAAAGAATTAAAATCTAGTCAGGCCAAAATTAAAAATGATATAACTGAAATGAAACCCAAATGGAGAACAAAAATATGAGGATAGATGAGGCAGAGGAGCAAATTAGTGATATAGAAGATATAATTAAGAAAAATAATGAAACTTAGAAGATGAGGGAAACAAAGGTCACAAATCATGAAGGCAGACTTAGGGAACTCAGTGACTTATTAAAACACAATAACATTCATATCAGAGTAGTCCCAGAAGATGAAGAGAGAGAAAAAGGAGCAGAATGTTTATGTAAGCAAATCATAGCTGAAAGATTCCCTAATCTGGGAAAGGACACAGACATCAAAATCTAAGAAGCATGATCACTAAAACAGCCCTGTCAAAAATTATCAGGGGAACTTTTTGAGTGGAGAAGAATAAAATGACCAAAAACAGCAACCTAGAGAGGACCAGAGAACATCACCAGAAACACCAATTCTACAGGTAATACAATGGCACTAAATATCTTTCAATAATGCTCAAAATGTAAATGGACTAAATGCTCTAATCAAAAGACACAGTGTGTCAGAATGGATTAAAAAGAAAAGACCCATCTATATGCTGCTCAGCAATAGACTCATTTTAGATCTAAAGACACCTACAGCTTGAAAGTGAGGGGAAAGAGAAGCATCAATCATGTTAATGGATATCAAAAGAAAACGGGAGTGCCATACTTACATCAGACAAACTAGATTTTAAAACAGACTGTAACAAGGATGAAGAAGGTCATTATATCATAATTAAGGGGTCTGTCCATCAAAATCGAACAACTGTAAATATTTATGCCCCTAACTTGAAACACCCAAATATATAAATCAATTGATCACAAACATAAAGATACTCATTGATAATAATACAGTAATAAGGAGTGGACTTTAATACCTTACTTACAGCAATGGAGAAATCACCTAAGCAGAAAATCAACAGGGAAACCATGGCTTTGAATGGCACACTGGACCAGATAGACAGATAAATTCGGAACATTTCTTCCTAAAACAGCAGAATACACATTCTTCTTGAGTGCACATGGAACATTCTCCAGAATAGATGACATACTATGTCACAAATCAGCCCTCAACATGTACAAAAAGATCAAGATTATGCCTTGCATATTTTCAGATGACCTTGCTATGAAACTTGAGGTCAACCACATAAGAAATTTGGAAAGTCCTCATATACATAGAGGTTAAAGAACATTCTACTAAAGAATAAATTGGTTAAACTGGAAATTAAAGAAGAAAAAAATACATGGAAGCAAGTGAAAGTGAAAACATGACTATCCCAAACCTTTTGATGCAGCAAAGGCAATCCTAAGAGAGAAATAAACTGTAATTCAAACCTATCTCAAGAAGCAAGAAAGGTGCCAAATACACAATATAACCTTATGTCTAAAGGTTATAGAGAAAGAACAGCAAATAAAGACTAAAGCCAGCAGCAGAAGAAAAATAATAAAGATTAAAGAAGAAGTAAATGATATAGAAACAAAAAGACAGTAGAATAGATCAACAAAAGCAGGAGTTGGTTCTTTGAAAGAATTAACAAAAATAATAACCCCCCCCTCACCAAACCTATCTAAAAGAGAAGAGGGGCACCTGAGTGGCTCAGTCAGTTGAGCGTCTGACTTCAGCTCAGGTCATGATCTCATGGTTCATGAGTTTGAGCCCCGCGTCAGGCTTCGTGCTGACAGCTCAGAACCTGGAGCCTGCTTCAGATACTGTGTCTTCCTCTCTCTCTGACCCTCCCTTTCAGTCTGTCTCTTTCGAAAATAAAGAAACATTACAAAAATTAAAAGAAAAGAGAAAAGCCCCAGATAGATAAAATAATGAATGAAAGAGAAGAGATCACAATCAACACCATAGAAATACAAACAATTGTAAGAGAATACTATGAAAAATTATATGCCAACAAACTGGGCAATCTGGGAAAAATAGACAAAATCCTAGAAACTCACACACTATCAAAACTGAAACAGGAAGAAGTAGAAAATTTGAACAGACCCATAATCAGCAAGGATGAAAGATCTAAATGTGAGACAGGGAACCAATCCTAGAGGAGAAAACAAGCAGAAACCTCTTTGACCTCGGCCAGAGCAACTTCTTACTAGACAGGTTGCTGAAGGCAAGGGAAACAAATGCAAACATGAACTATTGGGACTTCACCAAAATAAAAAGCTTCTGCATAGAAAAGCAAACAATCAACAAAACTTAAAGGCAGCCTATAGGATGGGAGAAGATATTTGCAAACAACATATCTAATAAAGGGTCAGAATCCAAAATCTATAAAGAAGTTATTAAACTCAACACCCCCTAAAACAAATAACCCAGTTAAGAAATGGGAAAAACACATGAATAGACATTTTTCCAAAGAAGACATCCAGATGGATTTGAAGGGGTACATGCACCCCAGTGCATATAGCAGCATTATCAGCAATAGCCAAACTATGGAGAGTCCAAATGTCCATCAACTGATGAATGGATACAGAAGATACTGTATGTATATGCAATGGAATATTACTCAGCCATCAGAAAATGAAATCTTGACATTTACAATGATGTGGATGGAGCTAGAGTGTATTACGCTAAAAGAAATAAGTCATCAGAGAAAGACAAATAGCATATGATTTCACTCATATGTGGAATTTAAGAAATAAAACAGATGAACATATGGGAGGGAGAGAAGAGAGGGAAACAAATCACAAGACTCTTTATGACCTGAGCTGAAGTTGGACTCTTAAGCGACTGAGCCACCAGGCGCGCCTTAACTTTTCTATTTGTTGCTCTTGTTCTTTGTTTCTGTTTTTGCCTTTCGTTCTTTGTTTTGTGCCTTTTATACTTCCAATTGAACATCTTATCTGATTCAATTTTATCTCCTTTTAGCATCAGCTAGACTTTTTTCAAATGTCTTAGTGGTTGCTCTAGACTTTGCAATATATGTTTACAACAAATCCAGGCCCAATTTCAAATAACACTGTACCACTTAATGGGTAATGTGAATACCTTATATGTCTTTATTTTTTTTTTTAATTTTTTAATGTTTTATTTATTTCTAGGAGAGAGAGAGAGACAGCGTGAGCAGGGGAGGGTCAGAGAGAGAGGGAGTCACAGACTGAAACAGGCTCCAGGCTCTGAGCTGGCAGTCAGCACAGAGCCCGACGCGGGGCTCGAACCCACGAACCGCGAGATCATGACCCAAGCGAAAGTCGGACGCTTAACCGACTAAGCCACCCAGACGCCCCTGTGAATACCTTATAATAACAAAATAATCCTAATACCTCCTTCCCATCCCTTGCATCATTGCTATAATTCATTTCACTTATATATAAGCACACAAGCAGGCACACACAATTAATACATAAAAATAGGAATACATCATCAGATACATAGTTTCTATTATTATTTTGAGGGAAACTGTTAGAGCAATTAAAAATAAGAAAAACAAACATATTTTACCTTCACTTATTCTTTCTTTGGTGCTCTTCCTTCCTTTACGCAGATCTGAGTTTCTGGCCTAGATTACTTTCCTTCTTTCTAAGAAAGTTGTTTTGGCATTTCTTGCAAGGCTACCCTACTACCAACAAAGTTGATCAGTTTTTATTAGTCCAAAAAAAGTCCTATTTTCCCTTTGCTTTTAAGGAATGGTTTCCCAGGATATAGAATTCTAGGTTTTTTGTGTTTTTTTTTTCCTTTTAACATTTTGAATTTGTTACTACTCTTTCTTTGCTTTAATGGTTTCTAGAGAGACATTAGATACAATTCTTATCTTTATTCCTTTGTAGGTAAGGTGAGCCTTTTCTCCCCACTTTGGGCTTCTTGCAGGACTTTTTCTTTACCTTTGATTTTCTGTAGTTGGAAAATGATTTACCTAGGTGTTTTTTGTTTTTCTGTTTCTGTTTGTTTGCATTTCTTTTTTCTGCGTAGTGTTCTCTGAGCTTCCTGGATCTGTGATTTGTTGTCTGACATTAATTTGGGAAAATTCTCATTCATTATTGTTTCATATATTTCTTCTTGTATCTCTTTCTTCTTCTGGTATTCCCATTATGTGCATATTACATCATCGGTAGTTGTCTCATAGTCCTTGGTGTTATGTTTTGTTTTTTCAGTCTTTGTTCCCTTTGCTTTTCAGTTTTTGAGGTTTCTATTGAGATATTCTCAAACTTAGAGATTCTTTCTTCAGTCATGTTCGGTCTACTAAGAAGTCCATCAAAAGCATTCTTCATTTTTGTTATTGTGTTTTTGTCTCTAGTATTTCTTTTTACCCCATTCTTAAGATTTATCTCTCTGCTTACCTTGCTAATCTATTCTTGCATTCTTTTTACTTTTTCCATGTCTGGTTCTAAGCCTCCAGCAATTCATCAATTACAGTTCAGATTTTCCTACCCTGCTACTTATTTCTGTGGTGGTTTTGTTAATGAGTCTCTGCTCTGGTAAGTCGTGGCTCCCTATATTTCCTTGTTTGTCTCTCTAATTTGGGGAGCAGTGGTTTGCCTTGTCTTCTCACTCACTTATGGATCCAAGAAGTGTTCTTGATTTTTCAATCTTGACTTTTAAGCTTCTTACTTGTTGTTAGGACACACTGTTAGGACACAGTTTGAAGGGATTTCAAATCCTTACATTTGGAACCAGAAATTAGATGTCTATGTTTAATTTTTAAAGAAGCTGTGAAACTGTTTTCCAAAATGACTACACCATTTTATATTTTTACCAGCAGTGTTTGTGGGTTCCATTCCTTCACATCCTCATCAATATGTGTTACTTTTTACTTTGTTATAAAACTTTTTAAAATTAAATTTATTTATTTATTTTTGAGAGAGAGAAAGCACAAACAAGGGGAGGAGAAGAGAGAGAGGGAGAGACAGAGAGTCCAAAGCAGGCTCCACGCTAACAGTGTGGAGCCTGATGGGAGGCTCATTCCCAAAACCCTGAGATCATGACCTGGGCCATGAGTCAGATGCTCAACAACTCAGCTACCCAAGTGCCCCTCTTTTATTTCTTATAGTAAGAAATATTATGCCAAATTAGTGTGAAAAGGTATCTCATTGTGCTTTTAATTTGCATTTCTCTAATGAACAATGGCATTGAACAAATTTTTATGTTCTTGTTGGTCATTCATATATCTTCTTTTGTGAAATATCTATTCATATATCTTACTTATTTTTGAAAACAAATCAGTCCTCTAAATTATTGACTTCTAATAATTCTTTATATATTATGGATACAAGTCTTTTATTGGATATGTGTTTTGCTAGTATTCTTTTCAGTTTGTTGCTTGTCTCTTCTTTTTCTTAATAGCATCTTTTGAAGTACAGAAGTTTTGAATTTTGATGAGGTATAATTTATTAACTTTTTCCCCTATGGACTGAGCTTTTGTTGTTATAATTAATAAACCACTTGGGGTACCTGGGTGGCTCAGTTGGTTAAGCATCTGACTTTGGCTCTGGTCATAATCTCACCGTTCATGAGTTAGAGTCCTGCATCAGGCTCTGCACTGACAGTGTAAAGCCTGCTTGGGATTCTCTCTACTTCTCTCTCTGCCCCTGTCCCTCTCTGTCTCTCTCAAAATAAAGAAATAAACTAAAGAAATAAACTTAAAAAAAAAAAAAAAGAAACCATTGCCTAGCTTAAGGTTTTAATGATTACATCCCATGTCCTATTCCAAGTTTTATTATTTTTCCTCTTCCATTTGAGTCTGTGTTCCATTCTGAGTTCATCTCTGTATATGGCATAAAGTATGGATCTAAGTTTTTCCTGTTTTTGTTTTGCATGTGGATATTCAATTATTCCAGCATCATTGGTTGAACAGGAAATCCTTTCCTCCAGTAAACTGCCTTTACACCTAGTCAAAAATCAATGAACTAAACAGGCAAATATCTTGTAGAGTTATTTAAAATATAATAAAAACTTAATTAAAATTTGCCATATCTTTTCCATTTCTGATGTTCTTCACTCCTTGTTTCAGTAGATGTAGGCTTATATCACCCTAGATAGTAACTTGTCATTTATACTTTAGTGTACTTTTTATGCCTGAGAGCATAGCCACTGAATAAGTCACAATCCTGGAATTTGTCTCTAATAAAGGGAATTTTAATAGTGAGACTTACAGAAGTAAAGGAGAAAAGAATGGATACTGAGACAAGTGTACACCAGCAACAGTGGGAAGTTATCACCCTATAATATTAATTTAGGCCTGAAATAGCAAAAGGGGATGTTAGGTTTACAGGGACCCAGTGAGAGTTTGAACTATTTAGGAGGCTTTCCTGTAAGAGCTGTTGTCATGGAGAAATTACCTACTCTCTGAGACACTGTGCCGGAACAGAAAGGATCAGAGAAGAAATACCTGATTTCTTTCTGATTCTGCCCTTCAGTTTCCTGCCACCACTGCTGTGTTTGAACCCAGTTGTAAGCCAGTTTGTAAGGAAACCTGCTGATGTATTTCATAGTGGACAGCTTCTGTGACACAGAGAAGAGCAGAAGCAGGAGAAGACTGAATATGGAGACAAAGAATAACCAGCACAGCTTCAGGAACTCCAATTCCAGAACAGTTCCTAGATGGGCTTTGTTATGATTAATATACTCCACTGTTTTTGAAGAACTACTATCTTCATTAACTAGAACTTTTATTCATAAATGTGCATAAATAACTCAGAGCTTCAGAGGCCATAACATTTAAAAGAAGTTACCATTTGGAGTTTCAAAATGTCCTATATCAACCCACTTTCTTTCTTTTATTTCAAAGTCACTAGAAAATATGGAGAGGTGGTGTTGGGGTGGTGAGCGTGAGGTGGAGGGCAGAAGGGAGGAGGGAAGAAGAGAATATAGCACACTTACAAGTCTCTAAAGAGGGAAGCTTCTATCAATCATTGAATCCATTTATTCTATAAGCATTTCTTAGAGGCTCAGTCACTAAATTGACAGAGTAATGCTTTGGAGTGAGGCATAGAGAGAAGGCTGATGAGACCAGGACACTAATGTGATTACAAAGTAAAATTTACACTTGCAGATTTTATACTATAAAAGACCTGCCTAGGAAACAGGATTAGTAATCACAGGATCAGTGATTACTTAGAAAGTGATTATAATAGCTGGGACTTTTGTTTTCAAGTAACAGAAAATTCATGCAAGCCGGTGTAAAGAGATAAAAGAACTTATCATATGAAGACTATTCTATTGTCTATTTCATTGAAAACTGCAGTTGAAATGCAGCCAGGCCCTTGAAACCAGGGGTCCTCATACGGTCAGAATTCTTTCCTCATCTCTCCTCTTCCCTCTATGAGCCCTCCTCTTCCTCCTTCCTCCACATTTGCTTTGTTCTTTTCCTCTACATGTTGACTTTCTCTGTTTCTCAAGTCCTCACAGAGGACATTTCTAAATTCCTTCCTGAAGAGGAACCGAATTGCTCTCTCAGTTTCAATCCCAAATTCTGGCTAAGAGGGATCACATGGTCAGGATGTGGCTGCCCTGAGCTTTGACCAGTGCATGAAGAGTGAGGCAGATCCCAGATAAGGAGGTGATGGACCTCCAGTCCAATTCTTGTCTAGGCACCTGAGCTCCAAAATAGTCCCTTCAAACTTTAAAAAAATGTAAACCTATCTCAAGAAATAAAATATCTTAAGAATTTTTATTTCAAAATATTCAGAGTCAACTTACTTAAGTAAGTATATGTAAAGTCAATTTATTTCATCTGTTTACTGTTCATTCATTAAATGACATTTAAAGTCAGGAATGGCAGGTAAGGGAAGAAGCAGGAGAGGTACTTTAGTAGTACATGACAGGTTAGAGGACAGGACCTGTATGGGGACTGGAGTACATACCAAAGGAGTTCTTACAAACCCACCCCCGCTTGCTTTTCCACTCGATGCATTTCTTTTTCCTGTTTTTAATGAGACCTTTTGATAATTAAGGCTTCTGTTTTACCATGGCTTCAGTTGAAAGGTTGGAGCCATTCCAAATGGTAATCTCTGTGTATAACCCAATTTAACAGACTTATTGAGACTCATACTTTTTTCTTTCCTCTTCTCCCTTCTTCTTTATTTTCCCTTTCCAGTATTCCAGAATAAAAAAAAAATGTTTAATTATTTTCCAAATCTGATAATCAAAAATGATAACAAATTAAGAATTGAGGAGGAGAAACTGATTTTGGTTCTTTCTTCTCCACATGGGCTTTCGTTTTTCTTATAGCACCTTCAAATTCAACCAAAAGTGATCTATCAGACTTCACCTTCCTATTGAAAATATCTATGCAAGTGATGAAAAGTCTGTGCACCTGCCTGACTACTGGGATTGGTGTTTGCTCTGTAATTACTCTTGATGACATCAAGGTTTCTAATCAAAGCAATAGAAAAGATTGGAAATATGGTTCTGGATGTTTTGCAACATTATAAAAATCCATATATTTATACCTGAAAATAAAGAAACATGGAATAAATGAAGAGTAGCGTATAAGTGACATGCATATTGATATTCCTTCTTCTTCCATTAGCTTAAATTGTTTCTCTTTACTTAGTCTTTTCCCCTTCTCTCAAGGCAGTTTCCATGTTATTATTTTGCAACCACATCAGATTTCTCTTTTAAAGTACACGCATCCCACTTATATGATTCTCCTTAATATTTTCTTTTCTATGGTCTAGTATCGTCTAGAAAACTCTATATTTCTCAATACTTCCAGTAATGGGGATTCATCCTTTATTTCTACTCTATCTTTTTTGTCTCTAGCCTCAGTAAGAATGTTTCTCACATCCCGATTTTACAATTTCCTTCACTCTTATAAAATCTACTCCAACCAAGCACCATATTTTCCATCACCTCTAAAAATTGCTCAGCTTAAAAATTGGCTCAGCTTAAATATCTTAAATTATGAATTTATATTCTTCAACTATGAATTTCTGTTCTGGTATCATTGCTATTTGAAACAATTCCACAGGGGATATGTTTTTATTTTTCTTTGAGTACAGAGGTAATTGTTTCTCAAAGGGATGTGTCTAGTGGTATTCCTGTGCTGTAGGTATGCACATTTTCATTCTCATTAAATATTTTGGGTTGGTCTCCAAAATAGTGCCAACTTACACTCCTGTCATCTCATAATATTATTGGACTTCTTAATATTTATCATTAAGGTGATTGTAAAAATTATGCCACTGTAATTTTTTTCTTTCCACATTTGCAAGGACTGTTTCTTTTTTTGTAAAATTCATGCTCAGAACCTTTCTTCATGTTTTTCTATGTGAGATTTTTATTTTTCTTATATATTTGTAAACTTTAAAAATATAAATACTAATTTTTATCAAATATTTCCCAATATTATATCTAAGTAGATGACATTTTTACTTACCTATTGTCATAGTGATATCACATTTATCAATCCTGTCCTTCGTGTTTTCTTCTTTGCGTTCTTTTTTTTAAACGTTTATTTATTTTTGAGAGAGAGAGTGTGTGTGCCCATGGGATGGAGGAGCAGAGAGAGAGAGATACACACAGAATCTGAAGCAGGCTCCTGGCTCTGAGCTGTCAGCACAGAGCCCGATGCGGGGCTAGAACACACAAACTGTGAGATCATAGCCTGACCCAAAGTTGTAGGCTTAACAACTGAGCCACCCAGGTGCCCCTGTTTCTTTGCATTCTTGATTTAGAAATGTTTTTATACATCAGTGCCATAAAAACAGTCTCCTATGTTTCTTCTAAATGCGTTATGCTTTTATTTTTCATATTTAAACCTTTATTATATCTAGAATTGTGAAATGGGAATATAATTTTCTTTCATACAATTTTCATTTCTTTTACTTATGAACTGCAAGTTCATTGCTGTGATATTCCAAATTGCCGCCTTATACATATATGGCTCCTTTATTTGGTTCCATTGGCCTATTTGTTTGTCTAGTGGCAATGCCACTGCTCAATCTTACTTCTTATTTATAATTATTTTGGGTATTCTTGATTTTACTCTAGTATATGATTTAAAATCAATTTTTTAAAAGTTTTTTATAAACTTGGGGATAGCTGATATTATTATGATATCCTATCTTTTCATGGTATGTCTATGGACTTTAGTCTTCTTTTGTTAACTTCAATAAAGTTTATTCATCACATATATTTTGAACCCCTCTTATGCCAGGTATTGGTCTAGGAGGTTTGTCATCACTGACAAAATAAAGTTTATATTCCAACTAGGTCACATAATATGTATAATATGTAAATACTTTATATAGTGTGATAAAAGATAGTAAAGTACTAAAAGAGAATGATATACACTAAGGCAGATTAATAAAGATCAGCATTGCAGGAGTCACAGAACAAAGGCAGTAGATTTTCATTTAAATAGGGTAAGCAGTTAGAATATACCTAATTGAGAAAATACTTGCAGGACTTGATGGAAGAGTATTCCAGGCAGAGTGAACAGCCAGGCAAACACCCTGTGGTGGGATCCTTCCTGAAGTATTCTAGAATGGCAAGGAGGCTTGGAGAGGAATGAATGAGTTTGAAAGTGAGTCAGAGAAATAATGGTGGCCACATCACATAGGGTCTTCTGAGACCCCAAGGAACTTCACTTTTATCTTGGGAGATGAAGAGCTTTGTAAGTTTTGTTAAAGAGGAATATAATAATAGTTGGCTGATATATTGAGAAAGGACTAAAGAAAATAAGAGTAGGAGCAGCAAGGCCTGTTTTGAGTCTATTTTAGGAATCCAAGTGTGGCTCAAGCCAGGAAAAGGGCAGAAGGGATGTCTGGATTCTATATATAATTTGAAGACAAAGCATTAGGATTGCCTGACAGAAAGGATGTGAGTTATAAGTGAAAGAAAAAAGCCAAAAGGACACCTTTTTGCTTAAAAGAAGAAGTTGCTATTTATTGAGATGTGGAAGGCTGAAGTAAGATGACCAGAAGCTACTTTTTGACTTACTAACTTCTAAATAAATATTAGACATCCTTGTGGATATATTTATTAGGAATGTAGATATTGTACATAGACTGTAGAATCTAAAGTTGAGGCTTGGTCTAGGGATATAAGCTGTGAGGCTATTGGCACATAAATGATATGTAAGCCATGAGACTGGATATAATAAATAAGAGGCTAAAAATATATGTAAGAAAAGAAGAAGCCAAAGGACTAGGGAGAAGAGAAATAGCTAACAAAAGGTATCAGGAAGGAACAACCAGTAGGTAGGAAAAACAAGGCGATGAATAAAAATATTAAGGAAGAGAGTGATCATTTGTGTCAGATGCTTCTATTAGGTTAATTAAGATGAAAACTGAATGCTGGTCTTTAGATATAGTTGGGAGATTGGTCACTTTGTAAAGAGAAGTTTTGATAGACTGATGATGGTGAAGGTATGTTAGGAATGTGTTTAAGAGAGAAACACATTGCCCTTCCTCCAGGTCAGCACAGCACCACATGGAGAGGTTTCTACTCAACCTCTAGTTTCTCCCGTGGGAAAAGAGAAGCCAAAGGGTATAACCAGCACTGCTGCACCCTGAGCATTGTGGGTTCCTTTGTGGTAGCCCCTACCCTGATCTCACTCCATGGGGATTGCAGGGGAATCTGTGAGACTTGACTATTGAGAATCTGACTGTGAAGAAGAATGGGGTAGGAGTTTGTAACAACCAGCACACAATCTGGGCAAACCAAGTTTATACCTTTAGTGCCCAAATAGTAATCCAAACCAGCAGTTTAGCTTATCTGCAGAAACATATCAGTACACTATGGACAGGGAACTTGGTGGGGTGCAGATCTGCCTGGTTCAGATCCTCAAACAAGGAGTTTTGCCAGCACTATAGCCTGGTATGCCCATGCCTCACCAGGGAGTTGAGTCACAGCCCCACCCACTGTGGAGGATATCTCTCAGCCACATCTACCCAGAGGGGCTGGTGAGAACACCTGGAAGCTGTGTAGCCCAGCGACGCTCAAGCCAAGATGTAAGTTGGTAGAGCTGATAAACCCCAGAGTAAAACTAGCAGGAGAGTTCTCCTGCCACACATATGCAGAGGAATTGACTCAAAACCAAGGTTGAGGGTACTTTCAGGTCCTTTTCATCCAGACAGCCTGTTTGGGAAATTGAGAGTTGAAGGAGTAGCACCTCCCCTTCCTGTACAGGCAAGAGAGTATAGATATAACCCTACCTGCTGTGGCTCCCAGCCCCATCTGATGGGGTGGCAAGAACATATGGAAGCTCTGCAGCCCAGTGGTGCATAAGCTGTAAGAAGGGCAGACAGAGCCAGTAGTTTGTAAAACAAAGCCAGTGGACCTATTTAGCCAGGGAACTTGGGGCATGGGTCAGCTTGAGTTAAGATAACAAGCAAAGAGCATTACCTGTTTTAGAGCTGTTTTTCCCACTAGACCTGGGCACCCAAAACTAATTCATAGTCCCCCTCAGTGCTGAATACAGCCTCCAGCCTGCTTGAGTAGGGAACCTAAACAGAACATAGAGAAGCCATATATCCTACATCCCTGCTTATAGTAGCACTTAAACAGAAAGCATTGGTCCATGGCTTTCCCCATCTGCAGAGCAAAACCAGTGGCCTCATCTGAACAGGGAAATCAGTGTGCACTCTTATCTGATATGAATCCCCAAACAAAGAGCTGTATAGGCCCTTGGTCCTATCCCAGTGCCCTGCCAGACTAAGAAAGCTAATTAATAGCCCCATCTATTACTGAATATAGTACACAGTCCCAACCATCTAATAAGCCTGACCAGAGAATCCAGGTAACTGTGGAGACCATCCCAAAGCCTCACTTGGGTAGGAAACCAAGTCAGCAGCCCTATTCAACTGTTTTCAGCCAGCGGTACAATCCTGAATCCTTAACTTCAGAGCTCTAACAGTTGTCTTATCCCAAAACAGACCATAATAACAGACCCCACCCACCCAAGGACATTTCAAGCAGACATTCTCAGAAACCCAACTGAGCAGACTGGTGAAGATCTATCTCTGCCAAAGCAAATATATAAACCTGGAAAAGAAGACTGGTTACTCAATGTGCAGATACCAGTATAAGGAATTAAGGATCATAAGAAACAGATAAATGTAACACCATCAAAGAAAATTCATAAAGCTCTAATAACTGATCTTAAAGAAATGGAGATCTGGGGGCACCTTGATGTTTCAGTCAGTTGAGCATCTAACTTCTGCTCAGGTCATGATCTCACAGTTTGGGACTTTGAACCCTGCATTGGGCTGGACTCTGTGTTGATGGTCCCTCCCTCTTCTCTTCCCCTTCCCCATGTGTGCTCTCTTTCTCTCTGAAATTAATAAATAAAACTTAAAAAAAATAATGGATATGTATGAACTGACAAAGAATTTAGAATCATCCTCTTAGAGAAATTTGGTGAACTATAAGAATACACAGACAACTAATCACAATTAGAAAAACGGTGCACAAATAAACAAGAACTTTGACAAAGCAAAAGAATTAAGAAAAAAAAAAAAAGACCCAGGAATCCTAGAGCTGAAAATACAATAACTGAATTGAGGAATTCAGTAGAGTTTTAAAAGCAGACTCAACCTTGCAAAAGAAAGAATCAGTGACCCAAAGGATAAAACATTAGCAATTATCCAGTTAGAGGAGCAAAAAGAAAAAAAATATTGAAAAGGAGTGAAGAAAGGCTATGAGACTTCTACAATAAAATGAAGCAATATTTATGTTCTGCAAATTCCAGGAGGAGAAGAGAAAGAGAAAAGAATAGGAAATATATTTAAAACAATAACGGATGAACATTTCCTGAAGCTCAAGAGAAAAATGAATATCTAGATCCATGAGGCCTAAAGGACCCCATATTGGTTAAACTTGCATAAGGCTGTACCAAGATACATTAAAATTAAATTTTGAAACATCAAAGACAAAGGAAGAATTTTAAAAGCAACAAGAGAAAAGAGAAAAGTTACATACAAGGGAAACCCCCCTTCCCCAGAAAACTATCAGTGGATTTATCAGTAGAAACAATTCAGGCCAGGAGAGAATGGGATGACATATTCAAAATATTGAAGGAAAAACAACTATCAACCAAGAATACTATACCCAATGCAGCTGTCCTTCAGAAATGAAAGGAGGGATAAAGACTTTCCCAAACAAACAAAAGCTCAAGAGGGAGTTTGTATTACCACTAGACTTGCCTTACAAGAAATGATAAAAGGAGTTCCTTGAGTGAAAATAAAAAGATGATAATTAATATCATAAAAACATATAAAAAGATAGTATAAAATTTACAGGTAATAGTAAATACATAGTCAAAGCTAGATTCTGTAATTTTGTAATAGTGGTTCATATTTCACTAATGGCTCTAACTTAAAAGTTTAAAAAATGAATTAAATAAAAATCAACATAGTAAAAATCCATAACTACAATAATCTGTTATTAGTTACACACGATAAAAAAATATGTAAACTGGAACAATAACCTAAAATGTGAAGAGCATAAGTAAAAGTGTAAAGTTTAGGAATTCTATTAACATAAAGTTATTATCAACTTAAACTAGGGTTATAATTTTAAGCTATTTTATGTATATCTAATGGTAACCACAAAGGAAAAACCTATAGCAATTATGCAAGAGAACATGAGAAAGAAACCAAAGTATACCAATATCAAAAAACATCAAAACATAAAAAAATACAGCAAGATAAGAAATAAGAAATAGTGGATCCAGAAAACAACCAGAAACCAATTAACAAAATGACAATAATAAGTTGTTACTTATCAGTAATTTTTAAAAATGTAAATAGATTAACTTTTACAGGCAAATGACACAGAATGACTGAATAGATTAAAGAAAAAAGATCTAACAATATGCTGCTAGAAAAGATTCAATTTAGCCTTCAAGGCACACACAGGCTGGGTGTGAAGGGATAGAAAAAGTCATTCAAACAAATGGTAACAGTAACAAAAAAAGCAGGAGTAGCTATACTAACAACAGACAAAACAGACTTTAAAAACGGTAAAAGGAAACAAAGACAAAAATGATCATTATATAATGATAAAGGGTCAATCCATCAAAAAGATACAACAATTGTAAGTATTTATGCACCCACCATTGGGGCACTTAAATATATAAAGCAGAATCTAACAGAGCTAACAGGAATCATAAATCATCCAGACAGAGAATCAATAAGGAAGCAATGAGAATGAACACTGCTGGAGACCAGATGGACCTATCAGACATTTACTGAACATTCCATCTAACAACAGCAGAACATGCATTCTTCTCAAACATACAGGGAACATTTTCTGGATAAGACCCTATGTTAGGCCACAAAAAAAATTTCTAGCAAATTGAAGAAGGTTGAAATCCTACCAAGTATCTTCTCTAACCACAATGGTTAGAAATCAATTACAAAAAGAAAACTGGAAAATTCACAAATACATGGAAATCAAACAACACTTCCCTGAACAACCAATGCATAAAATAAGAAAGGGGAAACTAAAAATTTATTGAGGGGGATGATATTGGAAATATAACATATCAGAACATATGGGATGCAGCAAAAGCAGTTTTTAGAGGGAAGTTCATAGCAAAAAACACATTAAGAAGCAAGAGAGGTAATCCTGAGTTCTCATCACAAAGAATTTTTTTTCTTTTCTCTGTTATTTCTTTTCTTATTGTATCTATATGAGATGATGAATGTTAGCCGAACCTATTGTGGTAATCATTTTATAATATAGGTAAGTCAAACCATTATGATGTATTCCTTAAATTTATATGGCAATGTCAATTACTTGGTATCAGTGTCAATCACCTAATATTACCATTATTTATATATTTTGGTAAGTGGGTAGATATGTTGGTAGGAGTCTGCCATGCCAAAGGTAATTATTTTTACTAAAGCAGATTAATTTGACCTCATGTACATAGTAGACATTCATTCACTGGGTACATGTGTTCTTTTCTATCTTAATTAGGAAAAAGGATCAGAAACAATTCACTCCCACATGGAATAGACAATAATACACATTCTCAGTGTTTCTTCTGTTCTCTGTCCTGGTATAGTCTAAAAGATCTAGACAATCTAGATGTCCCACAGAATATCTCCTTGATTCACTAAATCAATGACATCATGTTGATCCAGCAAGTGAGAGATGACTGGCATTCTGGAAGCTTTGGTAGCGTACAACAAGCTTAGAGAGTGGAAAATAAACCCTATGAAAATCCCGGGGTTTGCCATAGCAGTAAGCTTTTTAAAACTTCAGTGTTTGGAGTGTGCTGTAATGTCCCTCCAAAGTAAAAGGCAAATTGTTAAATCATGCATTCCATATGGCAAAAAAAAGAAACATAATGTCTGGTAGGCCTCTTTTGGTACAGAAGACAACACCTTCTGTACATAGGAATATGGATCTGGTCCTGATGACTTAAGGAATGGGGATTTGAAGGGTGTTTGAGGGCTTAGTCAATTGAGTGACTAACTTGGGCTCAGGTCATGATCTCACAGTCCATGAGTTCAAGGCCCATGTTGGCCTCTGTGCTGACAGCTCAGAGGCTGGAGCCTGCTTCAGATTTTGTCTTTGACTCTCTCTGTCCATCCTTGACTCGTGCTATGTCTCTCTCTGTCTCTCAAATATAAATAAGCATTCATAATAATAAAATAATAATAATAATAATAATAATAATAATAAAGAATAAGGATTTGGGTCACACCACCAAAGAAACCACTAAGAACAGTAGAAGGTATAGCTGAGGGCAAGGGGAAATTAGAATGGATAATGGCAGAAAGGAAGATAAATGATACCAGTTGTGTTCCAACTACACCTACTATACGTCAGTGATTCTACCTCGAAATAATAACTCTCTTATTTATGAGCATGCTTGAAAAAAATCTGTAAAGTGCTACACACATGTAAGATCAGCCATTAGGTTTGTGCTAACATTTCTATTGGTAAATCAGTTGAAGACTGAAACATTTTCCTGTTAGGTAATACTATACTGCATGTTAAAACTGCATATATCTGAGGGCCAAAAGTAACTGAGAAAATTCCTTAGATGAAAATTATAAAAAGTAAGCCATACAGAAATCCTCCCATAGGAAGCAGCAGGTGATGGAAATGTACAACTAAGTACTTAGTTAATTCCTCTGAGATCAAATAAGAACTCTCCAATCAACTGTTCAGATTTGAAACTGACTATGCCTCCCCTTACAAGCAGCTCTCTTACTTTCTGTAGGAGTGTGCTTAAGGGAGTTACTGCAATATTCATGTTGCAAGTCACAAGAAAGTAAGACCTCATAGTTATTACTTAACTGGGACCCTGGAGCATTACTGTAAAGTAGCTGCCCCCACTTGCAGACCTCCATGTCTCCAGAACTACTTGGTAGAAAGGTTAGGCTGAAGAATGTTTCTGAGCCACAGGAAAAACCAAGTGATGGATACGGGTGCCTGAAATTCAACTACTGTTCATTCATTTTATTTAACCAGCATTTATTGCTTGCCTCTTTTATACCAGCCACTCTGCTCAGCATTTTGAGAGCTTAAAAATGAACAACACATAGACCCTGCTGTTCTGTCCTGAAACTTCAAATCTTTTATGTTTTTTGTTTGTTTGTTTGTTTAACTCAGTATGTCCTAAATTGTAGAGAGCTTGATTAGATTCAGGGCCAAGAATCTGCTTATTTCCCAGTTCCCATGGTAATTCTGATGTTACTGATCATTGAATCCCACCTTGAGAAACACTTCTTTAACACGTATCGATAGTTATTTGTAGCTGAAAACAAGACCTTGTGGGAGGAAAGAAATTACAAAGGGAAAAATAGAAGAATGTTATAAAAGCTGTGTTTATGTTATCATTTTAAATTGGGTAACTTTTTTTTTAGCACATTTAGTGAAATGTGAATGAAGGCTCAGGTCTAGATTCAAAGATGAAATTTCATAGAATAATGTGAGCTTCAGTCAACATCAGCTTCACCAACTTGGAGAGCAAGTAGTGCCTTAGGGAAGGTCCCTCCTTGAGAACTGTTGCATCTTAGTCCTGGCTGAGCCTCAGCTAGCACTCCCCACACTTCTGTGAGTAGCAAAATAGCCTGTCAGTCGCTTTCCCCTCCAATCTTTTAAGAGCATCAAGGAAATGTATTCAGTTAGTATATACTCCTCCCTCCCTCTCTTCCTCTCTCTCTTTCTCTCATTCCTTCTCTTCCTCTCTTCCTTCCCTTATTCTTTCTTTCTTTCTTTCTTTCTTTCTTTCTTTCTTTCTTTCTTTCTTTCTTTCTTTCTTTCTTTCTTCCCTCCCTCCCATCCTCCCTCCTTTCCTTCCTTCCTTCCTTCCTTCCTTCCTTCCTTCCTTCCTTCCTTCCTTCCTTCCTTCCTTCCTACTTTCCCTTCTTCCTCCTTTCTTTGCCAGACCCCTGAGAGAATCCTCTGTGGTAAGTGCTCCAAGGAGACCATCAAAAAAGTATTTTTGGTTTTGGTTGTGTTTTTGTTTTTGGAGTGCTGGCACCTTTTTACTTGCTTACTTTGAATCCTCTCCGATCTTTTTCAGTGCACTAGAATTCTGCCATCTGCTTTCTGGAGGCCATTTGCCATTCTCTTGGGGTTGCTGGAAGCCTATAGGCACACTACTTATCTCAGCCTCTGAACAGTTAACCCAATCTCTCTTCATTATAAAAAAACAACCACCAAAAACCCCCACAAAAATAGTTTTATCCTTTAAACCTTTTTTTCCTTTTTAAATAAAAATGATGGTCTATCTATGTATTTCTTGGAACTTTTAAAAAATGAGCCTGCTATTATTAGAGCTGCATGTTTAACACAATCACATAGTTTANCTTTCTTTCTTTCTTTCTTTCTTTCTTCCCTCCCTCCCATCCTCCCTCCTTTCCTTCCTTCCTTCCTTCCTTCCTTCCTTCCTTCCTTCCTTCCTTCCTTCCTTCCTTCCTTCCTACTTTCCCTTCTTCCTCCTTTCTTTGCCAGACCCCTGAGAGAATCCTCTGTGGTAAGTGCTCCAAGGAGACCATCAAAAAAGTATTTTTGGTTTTGGTTGTGTTTTTGTTTTTGGAGTGCTGGCACCTTTTTACTTGCTTACTTTGAATCCTCTCCGATCTTTTTCAGTGCACTAGAATTCTGCCATCTGCTTTCTGGAGGCCATTTGCCATTCTCTTGGGGTTGCTGGAAGCCTATAGGCACACTACTTATCTCAGCCTCTGAACAGTTAACCCAATCTCTCTTCATTATAAAAAAACAACCACCAAAAACCCCCACAAAAATAGTTTTATCCTTTAAACCTTTTTTTCCTTTTTAAATAAAAATGATGGTCTATCTATGTATTTCTTGGAACTTTTAAAAAATGAGCCTGCTATTATTAGAGCTGCATGTTTAACACAATCACATAGTTTAAAAAATTTATACCAAGTTAATAACATCTCTGTTTCTAATATCAATCCTATGGTCAAAACACTTGTCATAGTAATAAACAATGGCATAATTAGAACTACTTCAATGAATTTGGGTCAATGTATCACTCTCTCAGAGCACACTTTAAATTTATCACAATGATAGCCTGGGGAAAATTTGGCTTTTTGGCATTCGCTAGTTTAAGTCATTATTTTGAGAGCAAATTGTACTCAACCCAGAGTTCAAGTGTAAGAGACAATAAAACGGAATGGCTAAATAAATGAGTTTTGATTGCCTTAGAAAGGTTTAGTCTTCATTCCTCCCATTCCAAGTAGTAATGATTTCAGGATTTCTTGTGATTATATACAATATTACTTTTTTCTTCTAAAGTTGCCTATTGAATCATATTATAATTATAGGTTATATGTATTTAATGCTCACTCTGTTCCAGGAACTGTGCTGAGCACACTATGCACATTATGCCACCAAGTGGCATATACTTCATTCTATCAGTGAGAGAATTGAGTCTTGGAGATTTTAAGGGACTTTCTCAAGGTCATATATTTAATAAGTGACAGAACTTGAAATAAAAGCCAGCACTCAGGGAGCATAATTTTTATCATGGTAACTTACCTCTGATACCAATAGCCACCAAGTTCCCTCAAAACTCATAGAAATAATTTCTGAAGGATGGAAGTATACAAGAACATCCATAGCTTCAGCAAGGCCAAAGGAGGATGAAAACTGAAAAAAAAAGGACATTAAATATGATGAAAATGCAAGTGCTAGTGACATTAGAGAGAGCAATGCCTGAGAATAGTATGCTCAGAAGCTAGCCCCCCCCCCCCCAAAAAAAGAGGAAAGTGTGGTAGCTGCATAAGTTCTGATTGGTTTCCTGGTCTGATTGTTTTCAGTTCCTAAAAATGCAGAGGATCTAAGGAAGCAACACATTTGGCATTGTTATAGGAACAGAAGACCAATGTGGCTGTGACAAATGAGCAAGAGGGAGAGTAGTAAGGAATGAAGTTGAAGAGGTAAGTTTAGAGGAGTGTCATGTAGATAGAGTCTTGCAAGCTATAGTGGAAGGGCTGAATTATTCTAAGGGCAGTGGGTAGACATTTAGGGGTTTTAAGCAAAGGGAGTAAAGGAGGTGATTATATAGTACATATTTTTATATAATCACTCTGAATGCTGTATAATGAATAAGTTGTAGAGGGGCAAGAAAGGAAGCAGAAAGACTAATAAGGAGGTTACTACATTTGTCTATGATGATGGGTTTAACTAAAGAGGTCACAGTAGAGATGGGTGAACTCAAGATATATTCTGGAGTAGAGCCACTAAGAAGTGGTAAACAATTGGATGTAAGGCCTGAGAGAAGATTAAAAAAAAAAAAATCAAGGATGACTTATTGAAATGACAGTAGGCAGCTGGTGGTTTTTTGAGGTGAGAAAGATTAGGATCAGAAGCAGTTCAGAGGAAAATCAAAAGCTGTTTGGGATATTTTGAGGTGATTGTTAAAACATCCAAGGGAAGATTTAAGATAAATATTACCTGTTCAAAACATGGAAGCTGGGATTCTAAGTCTCCCTGAAAGAAGTCACAGAAACAATGGGTGGGGAATGAATTTCAGTCAGCAGGAGAGCTAGGCAGGGAAGGTGAGGATGTCCATGAAGATTGGGCATGGAATTCAGAATGGAGGCTAGAGCTCTTTCACAACAGGTTTTCTGGGAAAAATTCATCTCTAGCATCTGGTTCAAAACATAGTTGAACAAATTTTTTTCAGCTGTAGCAATCAGCTATTTCAGTTTAGATACACCCATTGCTCTTGTTGGAAACAAGAAGCAGTGGGCACCTGGGTGGCTCAGTCTGTTAAATGTCTGACTTCAGCTCAGGTCCTGATCTCATGATTCATATGTGAGTTCAAGGCCTGCATTGGGTTCTGTGCTGACAGCTCGGAGCATGGAGACGGCTTCAGATTCTACATCTCCCTCCCTCTCTCTCTCTCTCTCTCTCTCTCTGCTCCTCCCCCACTCATGCTCTGTCTCTCTGTCTCTCAGAAATAAATAATGTAAAAACAAATTACAAAAAGCAGTGATACAGATGAGTCTGGTAACAGGTACCTCATAAGTTCAGAGCACCCCTTTAAATTCACTGGTAATCTCCAGACTCTCAGGTGTTGTTTTTGTTTTTCTGGAAAAGAGCGTCTAGTGCTATATTCACTTTATTGCCAAAGCCCCTTCAATGGCCTCCAGCTGGCCTTTCCTTCCAAGAAGCACTTCCCTATTCTAAGGTGATTCTAAGGTGATGTCCTTTCCTTTAATTGTGTCATGCTGCTGCAACATCTCTTGACCATTACAATTTATTCTGTCAGGGTCCCCCCTCCCTCTGGTAGAGCATCCACTACAACAGGAACTGAATAAATGATTCTAACAATATTGTCTTTAAAGTGAGTCTATAACTTTAGTCACACAAATTATTCTAGTAGCAATGGAATCATTCTGTTTCTCTAAAGACTTCTTTTTTTCGCTCTCTCTCTCTCTTTCCATTTTATACATAAGGGGTAGCATCAGCTGTTTGCGAATCCAGAATATTCTATTTGGACCATTCTCAAAGAAACACGTCACTCAAAGCTGTGTCAATAGAGAATTAAAACTTCCACATGACTGGGTATTCAAAATGTAAATACAGCCAGCTATGGCATTTTAGAAACCCCAAAGTAAAAACTTTACCACCAAAAGAAAAAAATAGCTTGAAAAGAGGACAGCAGGACAAATGAGGACAGCTAGTCTTTTTTCAGCTTATTTTTGTTGGATTCATTTTGAGTTTTGTAAACCAAGCTCCAGTTAGATCTTGAGGAAAAAAATCTAACTGACATAATTCACTGAGTCAACCTTCTCACAAAAAGGTTTTGAACATCAAGGCAGCATTAGCAGCTTTCTAGCCTCATGTCTTGATTGATCAGTTTAAACAGGTCTAAATATAGAACTTTATAAATAGATCAAATAAGAGTAAAGAAAATAACATTTTAAGTGTTCTTTACTGTGGAAATGAAAACAACAATAAAAATCTATCCAAGTAATGTCTAAACAAAGCAAAACACAAAATTTCATTCGCTTTGTTTTTCCTCTACCAAATGCATATTGTCTGTCTACAGATGTGTATTATTTTAAAATGCTAGATTATGCAAATAGATATGCTATATAATAACATAAAGCAGAAGATGCTATAAGAAAACCCTGTTTCCTGGGTAAAAATATATAAAATATCATCTTTCTTAATGTCATAATCATTACTCATCTTCTATCCTACTTTTCTTTTCTTTTTTTATGTTTATTTATTTTTGAGAGAGAGAGAGAGAGAGGGAAAGAGAGAGAGCATGAGCAGGGGAGGAGTAGAGAGAGAGGGAGACACAGAATTGGAACAGTCTCTAGGCTCTGAGCCATCAGCAGTGAGCCCAATGCAGAGCTTGAACTCACAAGACTTTGAGTTGTGAGATCATGACCTGAGCCGAAGTCGGCTGTTTAACTGATTGAGCCACCCAGGTGCCCCTGATGCTACTTTTCTAATCTCAACTGTGTATTATATGCTCAAGAAGAAGACAGACAGAATTCTTTTGGGGACTGAAATTATTCCTTCTAGGTGAGAATGCCTAAGTTTTGGGCTAATAATACACTGCATTTGCCAGCTGGCCTTCTCATGTCTGATTATTTGTGGGCATCTGTGACATAATAGAGCATCCTACCCTTTATCCATTGGTTTGAAGATGTTGCTTTCAGGTTAACAACTTTGTGCCAATATGTAACTTATGAAAAGTTGAAGGACTAATTTTGAGTGTTTACATTTATCCTTATATTATTTAAACAATCTCCACCACATCATTAGGTTCTCAGTGTTAAACTCACAAATAATTATAAAACAAGATAAGAGAGCAACTCAATTCCTAATAAGAGGCTACCAAAAACCTTGTGTAATTTCTTTATAAATATTGTGTGATTTTCAAAAGGGAACACATCATTTTTCTGTAAGAAGAAATTGGCCAATTAAGATCAGTATCTTCAAATAGATTGTTTTGGCTGAATATGTTTCTATAAATTCATCAAAGTATAATATAAATTTCAAAGATGGTAAATAAATTTAAAGTAGTAGGGTACTGCTCCATACATTAAGTGAATAAGTATAATTGCTTGGATATTTCTAACTTATAGTTTCACATAGAATGACCTCAATGAAAGGGACAAAGAAAACTTTTTAGACAAAAGAGCAAAGGAAAGCCACTTCTAGATGTTTATACTCCAAAAGAAATTTGGGAGCTTCCTCTTTCTTCCTTTTATT
This sequence comes from Crocuta crocuta, assembly GCF_008692635.1. Taxonomy (NCBI): domain Eukaryota; kingdom Metazoa; phylum Chordata; class Mammalia; order Carnivora; family Hyaenidae; genus Crocuta; species Crocuta crocuta. Next base: position 249,682 of record NW_027531996.1, read on the forward strand.
TCCCCTTGAAAATATTACCCTCAGTTTCTTTTATTTCTAAATAAATACTAGGCCTGGATTTTTAAGTAAAGAGGCAATTATAAGCACATTAACATTTCTACCAGACAGCAATGATAGTGCTGGCCAGTCAACCCCAAACAGAATGCAGCTTGGCGCTGAGCCCTGGGCCACTGCAGTGAGGCACTCTCCTCCCCATCATCCAGTGCAGAGAATAAGCTCCCCATTCTGCTGTGAACTTTCACTTAGGACAACACCATCGTGCTGTAAACCCAGAGGTGTGCTTTTATTTTGGGGTTTTCTCAGTCCCAAATTTCAAAGCCAAAGGCGTGGTCTACACCAGGACTTTAAATAAAGTCAAATAGAATAAAATTCCCTTACTAGCGTTTATTCTAAACTGCCTTGTCCAGATGGCTTCTTACAGGGAGAGGGAAAAAGGGGATACTCACGCTCTGCTTCCTTTCATGCTGGTGGGCTGTGATTATTGTTAATGACCCACAGCTGTACTAGTTCCCCCACCACCTCTACCCTCTGCCCACCCCCACCTTCCAGCTTCCTTCTTATTTAAGCTTTTCTCCAGTAAGCCCTTCTCAGAGGGAGGTGGGAGTAAGTTTTATGATGGATCAACCTTCAGGACTCTGAATCTGGCTGGTTTCTCATAAAACCTGAACACAGCAGTGGGATTCACTCCAAAGCTTATAGCTCTGCAAAACCAGTCAGACCTACAGTTTCTAATTTTTCTAAATATCCCAACAAACATTTGTGAATTGATTTAAGAAAAGCAGTTTAAACATTAATCTTTTGGATATATCATGAGCTCCATACATGGCTAAAAAATGAGTTGTAACATTATTGTTGTAAGTAGCACTCATCCATTCTATCATTTAGCATATGTAGAAAGGGACAAGCAGACAGAGAGAGAACTTTTGCTATTAAATATTCTTATGAATAAATCCCTTGTGCTTGCTGCCCCTGCTACCTTCACCACTTCACTTGGTTTATACAAGTTGAATTGGGAAAGGCTTCCATTGAGTGAGCCTTTGGATAAGTAAAGGGCTTGAAATGTTTTTAAGGTGCTGTCTAGTCTAGACGTCTTCTTATATTATAAAATATATCTGTCTTGCTCAATGCCGCCACCTCCCATATCATGTGCCCATTCTACCTGTTCTTGCTGTACATCCTCAGAAGGCAGGATGTGACTATTGCCAGGCAAGGCTTTAAGTTTGTTACTATTTATTAATATTAATGTTACTGACACTTAATGTTGCCATTATTAATATATTAATACAAATGCTTTCAATTCTAATATTAAAATAGTATTAATATTATTGATATTAATATTTACTATTACTATCAATGTTAATGCCTAGAGTTTCTATTGCTATGATTTTTGAAGGCTCTGATAGAACTTTTCTCAATTTCAGGAGCTCATAGTTTTTTGATGGTATTGTTGCTCATGTTTTCCACTGCTTTCCAAAGCTGTGAAAGAGGAGAGTAAAACAAGTGTGACAGCAATTTGCACTATCTACACATTGGCCATTGGCCCATTTGTTCTTATTTCGTGTAGCACTTTTTTTAAAATGTGCAAATCACTCCCAATAAAATGCCCTTTTATGGAAATGTGAAATATGAAAATATGTGTTCTTAGAATTCTTCAATTTTCTGCCTCTATGGTCTTTCCATATCTTGTGTTCTTTGAATATATCAAATATATATTTATAAATACATATGTTTAAACCACCTATTCAAACCATAAATATAAATGTAAGTATAAATAAATATAAAAATAAACCAGGACACACACACACACGCACGTGCGCGTGTGCGCATGCACTCTATTTCTCCTCTCTCAATCTAGAACTTTTGAAAGAATTGTCTATAATCCCTAACTCTCCTTCTTCACTTTCTTTCATTCACTTACTGCAATTGGTTTTATACTGCTATTTCCAAGACCAACAAAAACTTCTTTTCCCTAAATATAGGGAGCAATTTCCATTGCTTATCTTTCTTGATTTCTTAGCCACATTCAACAGCATTGACTCATTTACTTTTGGAAACACCTTTCCCTTGGGTCCCATGAGTGTGTATTCTTGTGTGTGTGTGTGTGTGTGTGTGTGTGTGTGTGTGTGTGTGTATGCTCCCATCTCTCAAGCCACTTATCTTCAGTTTCTTTTATAGGCTTCTTTTCCACACCACTCCCTCTTTTACCAGTCTTTTAAATATTTGTTTCCTTGGGAAGTTGTCTTAATAAAATTGAAGACAACAACACTTTTTTAAAATGTTTTATTTATTTCTAGCAGAGAGAGAGAGACAGCGTGAGCAGGGGAGGGTCAGAGAGAGAGGGAGTCACAGACTGAAACAGGCTCCAGGCTCCGAGCTGGCAGTCAGCACAGAGCCCGACGCGGGGCTCGAACCCACGAACCGCGAGATCATGACCTAAGCAAAAGTCGGACGCTTAACCGACTAAGCCACCCAGGCGCCTCAAAGACAACAACATTTAAGAAATGCTTGTTTTGAGGGGTGCCTGGGCAGCTCAGTCAGTTAAGCGTCTGACTTCGGCTCAGGTCATGCTCCCGCGGTTCGTGGGTTCAAGCCCCGCGTCGGGCTCTGTGCTGACTGCCAGCTCGGAGCCTGGAGCCTGTTTCAGTCTGTGACTCCCTCTCTCTCTGACCCTCCCCTGTTCACACCGTCTCTCTCTCTCTCAAAAATAAATAAAACATTTAAAAAAAAAGAAATGCTTTCTTTTAATTTAAATTCTAGTTAGCCAGCATACAGTGCAATATTGGTTTCAGCAGTAGAATTCAGTGATTCATCACTTACATACAACACCCAGTGCTCATCACAACAAGTGCTTATTTTGTGTCAGGAACTACCCTCAATACTTTTATATGTATGAAAGCGTTCAGTTGTAACAACAACCCTGTGAAAAGGGGCAGTAATAACTATGAAGTGTCTAATGGCTAAAAGAGGCTATTGCAGGAAAGAAAATGTAGGAACAGAACTAGGAAGTGGTGGATCTGGGACACAGACCAGGTGCTCTACATCCAAACACCACATGTACCCCACTGTGCTTCCCTACCCTCCCTCTCCCCTTTTCACATCCCTATGTGATCTTACCCCCTTGCATAGAAAGAGACCTAATTCAAATTAACTTTAAAAATTTTGTTCAGCTCACACACAGTGTCAGTTACTGTGCTAAATGTTGACAAAACAAACATGAACAAAGCATGCATTTTCACCTAATACTATAGAATCGTTATTGTCCTGTCCCTATGGAGATGCATTCTTGGCATTAAGAATTGTCAGTCATTTTTAGAAGTCTCTTAATATTCTGAAGACTTAACATATGTCTGTCCATTATTTTTCTGACTACCATTCACATAAGTATTTTGTATTGTTTCAGAATGGAGTATCTGAAATATTACGATATTCTCCAAAATATCAAAGACTCCCATTGCTCCTTAGATGCTCCTGTTACTTACTCTATATTTCTTTGACTGTATCTTTGAAGAAAACACAACTTCTGTAAAAATCTCATTTTAATATACAATATGATGATTTTCCTTTGGCAGGACTAGCATTGTTATCTGTACATTTTTTTTTAACCATAGTGAATCAAAACTCTCTAAAAGAACACAAAATAATTGGCATAAAGAGAGGTCTCAGTGTAATCAAACACACCAGGTGCAGAACACACTTAGTCGTTGTGGGACAGAGTACTGCATTTGCCCTGAGGTCTGGTAATGTTCACTGGCTCAAAATATACTAAAAAGCCTACTCTGAATTCTCATTGGCATATTTTCATTGCTCCTTAATAGGTATATTAATTTAAAAAACATAGCATCATTATACTACGTAGAGGTGGCATTAAACAGTCAAGTATGCGCAACTAACTAGAATATGTGATGATACCACATTAATAACATTTTGAGAAATGTGAGGAAAATCTGGGGGAGATCTTAACAGAGGAATCAATATTTGAGCAGAGACACATAATTAGGAGATAGGTTGGAAAAAAAAAAGGGGAAGGGTGCTGGTGAATAAAGTATAGATGAATGTTCAGAAAGGAGATTGATATGAGTGATTATTGGGTATGTTGGCATGGGGAGGATTGGCAACAAAATAGGGAGTTAAACTGGATAAGACTTGATGTATTAGAATGTCATTCTATCCTGAAAGCAATGAAGAAACACCACAACAAGTTTTAAACAAGGGTGGATTATGATAAGATTTATCTTCAGAAAAACAACTTGTGAGAATCAGGAGGTATGATTTAAAAGGGCTGTATGAGGGCATCTGAGTGGCTCTGTCAATTGAGTGTATAACTCTTAATTTCTGTTCAGTTCATGATCCCACAGTCGTGGGATTGAACCCTACTTGGAGCCTGCTTGGGATTCTCTCTCTCTCTCTCTGTCTTTCTCTCTCTGCCCCTCCCCTGCTTGGACATACACTCTTGCTCTCTCTCAAAATAAAATAAAAAATAAAATAAAAAAAATATTTTTTAAAAAGGACTGTGTGGAGCTAGAGAACTACTTGTGAAGCTATTACAAGAATCAAGTCACAAAGTGTGGGTAATATGCATAGTTGCTAACAGCCCAGACTCCCTGTGTTCAAACCCAGCTGTTCTATTTTTCAATTACGCAGCCTCAGTAGATTACTTCACCTTTGTTAGTCTCAATTTCCCCATCTCTAAAGTAAGGATGAAAACATTTATTTCATTGGTTTGTTATCAAGATTAAATGAGGTTATAACTGTAGTGTTTGCAACTCTATAAGCATTCAGTAAATGTAAACCACTTTTTTTCTTATCTCTGAAGAAAGTAAGAAAGGAAATTAGGATATGACTTTGACAATTCAAATTGAGATTTGAGTAGTGTGCAAAAACAGAAACTGACAGGAAAAATAAAGAAAAGGGAGAGGTTAAAAATGAGCCCATATTGGGGGACTTGATGTTTTATATCATGAAATGAGATATGGGGCATTTAATGTATGATAAATACGACTTGTTTGGTGGAAGGAACAGAGAAAAAATTGTTCTTTTGGGGACCTTTTAAGATGAAGTAGTTAAGGATAAAACTGAAATTTTCATGAATCAGTTCGAAATTGAGAGTTTTAACACAGAAGAATTGAACAGCAGATAAAGAAATTATTCATTTTAAAGTTATATATGATAATGTAGCCATTTAGTGAAGAAGGATATAGTAAGAAGGTGACTGAGGGAGGAACCATAATAAGACCAAATTTTAGAGATAAGTATAGGAAGAGGAGATTACAAAGGGTATTTAGAGAGGTAAGAAGAGAAATAAGAGCAAGCAGAGTCTTAAGATCAAGAGATGAATGGGTTTAACAAATGAGAGTTAAAACAATAGCATCAAATCATACAGGCAACTCCACTTGATTGTACACTGAAGCAAAGTCATTGGCTCAGCAATTATGAAAAAGAGACTAGATTTTAATGAGGTAGGACTTTAGAATATTTTACATATCAGAGAGATGCCATAGTAGATGATGTCTGAGTAGATAATAAAGTCCAGGAAAAAGTGTTAAAATCATGAATGACTGAGAAGGATAGACGGCAGAGTTAATGTTGGAAGAAATTCACAGTACTTCCTGTAATGGTGATCTAGGAGTTTAGAACAAATTTCCTGCTGAAAACAACTAGGCAAGCTGTGTGAGTGATAACACGATCCTCTTTATATTCATACTATTAGGGGTCATAGCACTTTCTACACCTATGGTTTGATATCTGTTATCAGTTTTGGAAAACCACAACTTCACCATACAGTTGTTGAAATCTGAAGAAAAAGAAAGAGTTAAAAGCTGACAGAGAAGCAAAGGCATAGTATCTTCAGAATGGTTGACTTCTTATCAGTATCAATGGAAACAGTGAATAATGGAATGATTTTTAAAGGGCTGAAAAGGATGTAACTATCAACATAGATTTATTAATTCTATGTAAAAATATATTTAAAAAATGAGCATAAAAGAGGAGTGCCTGGGTGGCTCAGTTGGTTACATGTCCCACTCTTGATTTCAGCTCAGGTCATGATCTCATGGTTTGTGAATCTGAAGCCTGTGCCACGCTCTATGCTGACACCACCAACCCTGCTTGGGATTCTCTGTTGTTCTCTCTGCCTCTCTGCTGCTGACGCTCTCTTTCTCTCTCGTCTCTCTCTCTAAAAAATAAATATATATAAATATTTTTTTGTAAAGAAGAACATAAAATAAAAGCATTTCAGACAATTAAAAACTGAAAAAAATTGTTGCCACCAGACATGCAATGTAGAAATACTGAAAAGTGTATAAAGGCAGAAGAAAACAATCTCACATGAAGGTTCAGAGTTACAGGAAGGCTTAAAGACACTGAAAGAAGTAAACAGCTGAGTTCATCTAAGTCAATATAAAAATGTCTGGAGAGTTTCAAGTAAACAACAGTATGAAAGTTGGAAGAGAGATAAATGATTATCCTCAAATCCTTGCATTGTCTGAGAAGTGGAAAAGTACTAACTTATAGTGGACTTCAGTGAGTATAGAATGCATACTTACATCTCCATGACAATAAAAATTATTTTAAAAATGTATAATAAAATAGAGAAGACAATTAGAATAATAAATATAATTAGAATAATAAATATATACTCCTAAAGAAGGCAAGAAAGAGGAGAGACATAAAAACAGATGAAACAAACAAAAAGTAAGTGGCAGCTATAAGTCTAAATATTTTAAAAATTATGTGAATACTTCAATTGAAGGCAAAGATTGGGAGACTGTCAAAAATTCAAAACTCAACTATTGTACTGACAAGGCACATACGTGTGTGTGTGTGTGTGTGTGTGTGTGTGTGTGTGTATGTGTTTCAATTTACCAGGAAGATCTAATAATCCTAATTTGGAAGAAGTTCATGTGTTCCTCAGAATAAAGAGAAGCAGGCTGAAAATGATGAAGATTTAGGTCAATTCTGTATAACCTTTTTTGGATCGCAGACTTCTTTGGAGACTCTAATAAATATTATTGTCCTTTTCCCAAAGGAAAAAGTTGCTCAAAAAAGCTATCCAAATTTCTGCTTAAAATTAAGTAAGTTGAAGAAGTCTGTGAAACAGAGGTTAAGAATTCTTGATGTCCTGTCTTTTCAAATTTAGAGAAAGAAAGAATGTTTATAGACTTTTTAATTTTAAATATGTTCTTTTCTTTCTTTCCTTCTTTTCTTCCTTCTTTTCTTCCTCCCTTCCTCCCTCCCTCCCTTTCTCTCTCTCTCTCCCTCCCTTTCTCTCCCTTTCTTTCTCTCTCTCTTTCTTTCTTTCTTTCTTTCTTTCTTTCTTTCTTTCTTTCTTTCTTTCTTTCTTTCTTTCTTTCTTTCTTTCTTTCATAAGAACCCAACTTCTTCTGAGGGTATATAATTTGGAGCAGAATTAGAGGTCTTGAATGACTTGTATGGAGTCTGAGCAGCTTGAGTGAAGTGTGAGAAAAGAAAGTAAGTTGAAAATTGGTGAAAATGTAGGTACCTGGGTGGCTTAGTTGGATAAGTGTCAGAGTTTGGCTCAGGTCATGATCTCACAGTTTGTGGGTTCACGTGCCACACTGGGCTCTCTGCTATCAGTGCAGAGCCAGTTTCGGGTCCTCTATCTCTCTCTCTGCCCCCCCACCCCCGCTTGCTTGCTTTCTCTCAAAAGTAAATAAACATCTTTTAAAAATAGTGAAAATGTTTTTGTGTACATTTAAGGCTCTAATGAAGTTAGAAATAGAGTTTTTATAATATAGCCTTTGAGCACAGGAACTTAATTTTCTTTAACATTCTCAGAAGCTGAGAACAAAAGCAGAGAAAACAAATGAGCTGCTCTAGGATTTGAAAGTAGGATTTGAAAGCAATATTGGGGCTTCCAAAAAGTCAGGAGCAATAAACCAGAAGATATTATAGACTGTATTGGTGACCTGATTGTGACATGGGTATGGATAGGGATGAAAGTAAAGAAGACAGAGAACATATTTTGTGATGATTAAGAACATGAGCTTTGTAGTTAGGCAGACTATTGCATAGGAAGAACATTACTGATCAGTTTTGCCTCTAAGCAGTATTCTTTCATTTGTCAAATGGGGAGAATTAAAATACCTATCCTCAAATAAGAAACTATATATAAAATCGATCATAAAATCATCATTCTATGAGCAAGATCAAACAATAGGAGATAATGATAAGATTAAACAACAATTTTTATATGAGAGAGAATATGGGAAAAGTGGACACCAAGGAGTTGAAATCATAAGGGGGGTGGTTTCATGAGTGGGCCTATTTTGAATAAAATTTTCAGAATGTAGCCCTAGGAGTAAAATTCTAAATTGGAAATAAAAGCAATTAAAATCATCCAGTCCAAAATGAACAGTCACACAGTGAGTATGCCTCAAAACACCCAACTACCCCAGGGAGTGGAGAAGCATATCAGCTATTTTGAGAATTCCTGGCCTCCTTTAGTTAGGTTATATAAACTCATGTGTTCCCTAAAATTTTAACATTGTTTTAAGTTCTTAACCTTTCATATCTTATTGTTGTTATTTATAGTCATCAATCCTATTTTGTATCAATTTATTAACTATAGACACTAAACATGAGGAAAATGATGGAGGTCAAAAGGCAAGAAACATGAAATATTGCATTGAACTGTGCTAGTCTGACAATTGCCTGCTTAATATAGAATGATGACAATGAACTATTTCTGATAGTCATTATAATTAAAAACAGCATATTTTTTTAAGGTTCCAAGAAGAGGTGAAATGAATTTCTGTGAACCCCAAAAGGTTCAGTTCAGTTCTGGAAAAGGTTAAGTTTAAAGTTATTCTCTGAATTAGCTTTCCAAGCCCTAATTACAGTAATAGACATTATTTTGAAATTTGGAAAAGATTCATTTACATGACAGATCCAAGAAATCAAATGATCTTATTATCTTTCTTTTCATTTTGGCTTTCAAATACTGACTTCAAAAAAAATAGAAATAAGAAGCAATTATGAAGTAAAATGTAAGGAAGGGAAACATTATATCCCTTTACCAACTAATATGAATTGCATGACCCTGTATTGATCAAGACAAAGCAAATTCCTTTCCAAAACTTAACTCTTGACAAAGTAGAGAATGTGATTTTGTCTAAGAATCTGATTTAGCTTACCAAAACCATTCTGATTTCATGACAATAAAAAACTCACTCAGTTAATGGATGAATAACCTGTTCCTAGAAGGAAATAGCCTACACTTTAATTTGAAGACTTTTTTCTTTTTTACATTTGTTTACTAAATGTGAGAACTGTTGTTGTCATTGCTCTTCACTGTTCAAATGTGGCAGGAGGCTGAAGATACACAGAAGGGCTTTGACACAAGTCTTTCTCACCTATCTTTGCAACTCCTGGTCATGATTCCTTCCAAAAGGAAAGAAATCAAGTCTACAACTTCTCTCCTTGACCTTTTTTTTCCCCCTTCTGTGTTTAGAGCTTAATATATAGCAAATGGATTTCCTTTATATTATTCATGAAATCACAGAACATATCATGTTTACTTGCATAATTTTATTCACTCTAAAATAGAGATTAATTTATAAAGAAGGAGAGGTAGAAAATGTGTGCAAACATCTTGGTTTTAATATGTGGTTATGCTCTGACAACCTTCATTAATCTTTATGTGACCTCATGTAATAGGTCTTGTGGAGTCGTCATGCTGTTATTTAAAGACCAAGCTGAACATTCATTCCCATTCATCCCAAACCACATCATATCAAACCAAAACCACAAACCTGATTCTAAGCCCTTGAAAAGTGACATTGATCTTTATAATAGGTTTCTTGGAGCGATGATAAGGGTGTTTACCTGACAAATCATAAAGATTTCAAAGTTTCTCTTTAAATACCTGTCTCTTTGCTTTAAAGTTCTGGTTTCCAGCACTTCCTTATCAACATGTCTCTCTTTAGTTTATCTTGAACTTGACTGTTGGAATCCTGATTCTGTCCGATACAAGATGTCTAACCTTGGGCAAGTTCATTAATTTCTTCAGTTTCCATATCTGTAAAACAGAGATATTAAGAACATAAACTTCAGGGGTGCCTGCATGGCTCAGTCAGTTAAGCATCCAACTTCGGCTCAAGTCTTGATCTCACGGTTTGTAGGTTCGAGCCCCACATCGGGCTCTGTACTGACAGCTCAGAGCCTGGAGCCTGCTTCAGATTCTGTATTTCCCTCTCTCTCTGACCCTCCCCTGCTCACGCTGTCTCTCTCTCTCTCAGAAATAAATAAAAACATTAAAATATTTTTAAAAAGAATACAAACTTCATGGTGTTCCGGTGAGAATTAGGTGAATGAATATGAATTTAGAATACTGCATGTCATATGGTAAGAACTTAATAAAAGTTAGCTGTGATAATGATGATGATGGTGTTGATGATGATGATGATGGAAGGATTTTCAAGCATATAAGGTCCAGTCATTTATTTAAAAGAGGGACTGTAAGCTGTGTGAGACATCCCAGCTCAAAGAGTTCTGAAGAAAGGTTTGAAATGCTGAAATAGTACTTTTGCTTATTTTAATCTCCTTTTAGCTTAATGCAGTTTTAATATTATACTTTTGCATTTTAAAAGGGTTTGTCAACTTTATATCTTTTAGTTTCTGTCTCAATTTTTTTCTTAGCTTCTTTCATTTTTACTTTTATGTTATTTTTTTATAGTTTTAAACTATTTTCTTTCTCTAACTTTATTTCCTTTTTTGTTTATCTGCCTATTTATTATATTTAAGTTTTTCTTCACATGTCTTGTGGTATTTTTAAAAACATACTGAAATTACCAAATAGTGGCCATGCGTGTGAACATTCGCTGATTATTTTCTATCTGCAAGACACTAGTCTAAGGGCTTCATGTAGATTATCTCAGTCCTCACAAGAATCTTTTGTAGTAGGTATTATTATTATTTTCATGATACAGAAGAGGAAACTGAGATAGAGATAATTTGCCCAAGTTTACACAGCTAGTAAGGAGGAAACGGGATTTATAGTATTTTATTTTGACTATTCATTTAACTTAATCTATCATCTTATTTTCCTGTATTACTTTTGTCTTAGCTATTATTTTCTGCCTAACAGTAGTAAGTAACAAGTGGTATGATGGTAACATTTTTGTGCTATTGACTCTATGGAGTATATAAGGTTTTCATAAAATGTTATATCCTATATCCTGAAGAAATCATGAAATATGTATACCTAATTTATCTGGTTAACATTATGCATCATTTAAGCTTTTTAAAAAAGTTTTTACTTATTTTGAGAGAGAGTGTGAGAGAGAGAGAGAGTGAATGGAGGAAGAGCAGAGAGAGAGAAGGAGAGAGAGAGAATCCCAAGTAGGCTCCATGCTCCATGCTGACCCCAACTTGGAGCTCATTCTCATACTGTGAGATTATGATCTGAGCCGAAATCAAGAGTAGCTTAACCAACTGAACCACCCAAGCACCCCGAGAACATTTTTAAAGAAATCTCTTTCAATGTGCAAAGTTTATTAAGTCAATCATAAAATAAACTTATTCAGCAATTTAAAAAATTAATTTTCTTCATATTTGGAAGAATTTGGCATGACAGTTGAAAGTCTGCCAAATTAAATTTATTTTTCAGGGTGCTTTGGATGGCTCAGTTGGTTAAGCAATCAACCTCGGCTCAGGTCATGATCTCACGGTTAGTGAGTTGGAGCCCCGCCTCAGGGTCTGGGCTGACAGCTCAGAGCCTGGAGCCTGCTTCGGATTCTGTGTCTTCATCTCTCTCTGCTCCTCCCCAGCTCATCTTCTGTTTCTCTCTGTCTCTCAAACATTAAAATTAAAAAAAATATTTTTTAGTTTATTTATTTATTTTGAGAGACAGTAGGACAGGGGTAGAGAGAGAGGGAGAAAGAGAGAGAGAGAGAGAGAGAAACCCAAGCAGGCTCTGTGCACTGTGGAGCCCAGTGTGAGGTCACACAGCCTTGGGATCATGACCTGAGCCAAAATCCAGTCAGATGCTTAACCAACTGAATCACCCAGGCACCCTGCATCATTGAGGCTTTAAAGCCAGACTGATTAGATTCAAATCCTGATTCTTTTTTTTTTTTTAATATTTTTATTTATTTCTAGGAGAGAGAGAGAGAGCGTGAGCAGGGGAGGGTCAGAGAGAGAGGGAGACACAGACTCAGAAACAGGCTCCAGGCTCTGAGCTGGCAGACAGCACAGAGCCCGACGCGGGGCTCGAACCCATGAACCATGAGATCATGACCTAAGCGAAAGTCGGACGCTTAACCGACCAAGCCACCCAGGCGCCCCTCAAATCCTGATTCTATCACGTATAAGCTATGCAGACTTAGATGAACTTATAATTTTTTTAATAGTGTTCTCATCTGTGATGCAGGTAAAAGTCATTACCCAGCCTTATGAAGTTACAATATTAAATAAAGTGACTGACAGAGTAAGAAGGTAAAATACATATAGTAGGAAGGTAAACTTTTTGACAAATGGTAATAACTCAATAAATAGTAATAGGAAAGACTACTATTTTAATACTTTTTACTGAAAAAAAATCAGACATATGTATATTCTAATAAGTACAATACATAGTCATTCTTCTGTTATTCTTAGACAGCATTCCAGACCATAAGCTTTTATACCTAATTATGATTTTGATGCCTAAGAAAAGTAATGGAAGTGTTAGATTTTGCAGTTAATATTATTCCATGTACTATATAATGAGAAATATTCTTCCATTGTACAAGTTTCCTTTTTGTAGTCAGTAAGACCATTTGGAAGTATGGCCATGAAACTCAGGTTACTTGCCAACGTTCTTCACTCACTTTCAAGTAATAGCTTCCATAATTAAGATTGGACTCAATAAGGTTAAAATTGGGAAACCATGTAGTCCTGTGAGTTAAATACTTTCAAATGAAGAAGATGAGATATAAACCTTAGCAGACATTGAAAGGCGTTAAGCATTATTGCTTAAGTATCTGAAATTATTGTTTTTTCTTTTCATAGTTTATTATCAAGTTGGTTTCCATATAACACCCAGTGCTCATCCCCACAAGTGCCCTCCTCCATGCCCATCACCCACCTTCCCCTCTCCCCCACCCTCATCAGCCCTCAGTTTGTTCTCAGCATTCAAGAGTCTCTCATGGTTTTCCTCCCTCCCTCTCCCCAACTATTTTTCCCCTTCTCCTCCCCCATGGTCCTCCATTAAGTTTCTTCTAATCCACCTATACGTGGGAGCATATGGTATCTGTCCTTCTCTGCCTGACTTATTTCGCTCAGCATAACACCCTCAAGTTCCATCCACGTTGCTACAAATGGACAGATTTCATTGAAATTATTTTTAAGATAATTAAACTTTCTAGAAATCCCCGCAGCTTTTGGGAAACACAAGGAGGGTGAAAAATCATATATATATTGTGTTGAAAAACTGAGTTTTCTCCTTTATGGTAAGATGGTTTTTTCTTCTCATGATTTTTCTTGTTTATGTTTGATGGCATTAGGAGAGCTCTCTTTTGTGGGCCACATTAACCCCAGAGTTAGAGAGAAGACTAGGGTTCATGTCATTTCACAACTGCATTTAGTGTAGAATCAACTATTTTCCTTTCAAATCATGCTTATCATTGATTGCCAGAAGTCAGTATGAGAATAATATGAGAATTATGTAGGCTAAGCAACTTGAAAAATGTCTGGCATGTGGTTAATATTCAAATGTTAGCTATTTATATCATATATATTTGCATATACATGGATAATTTTATATGTATACAAAGATATGTAAAGATTTTTGATCATTAAAAACAAAAATGTGGATTCTTAGGAAACATTTCCTTATTTTTATTTACATTCTGGAGTCTATATACCCCAAATTTTAAAACTTCAAGGATAAGATCCCATCCACATTTGTTTTGGCATGTTGAGAGAAGTTTGTCTCAGCCACCATTATGTGGTAAAAACAACAGGGAACTCTGTAAAGAGTGAGGAACATGGGGTCCAAAATCAAATTTTGCCAGTAACTATGGACAAGTCTTTTAATTATTCAGTGCCTCAGTTTGTGCAACTACAGATGGATATGTTGGATTTACATTCAGCAAGCTCCAAGATGAAGTTTATGCATAAGGAATTCTCTATTTCCAAATACACAGATATGGTGGAATATCTGGAT